>NC_088238.1:11194110-11254110 GCF_036934945.1 Oncorhynchus masou masou | reverse complement strand
ATTATATTATTACCTCAGCTGGTTATTATATTATTACCTCAGCTGGTTATTATATTATTACCTCAGCTGGTTATTATATTATTACCTCAGCTGGATGCGTTTGAGGTCATATTATTATTGTTGCCTTTGTGACATGCTCCATCAGTCTGTCTGGGTAGGGGAAGGCCATGTCTGCATCTTAAATGGCATTCTATTCCCTATGTAGTGCACTACTTTTGACCAAGGCCCATGGGGCCCTATAAAGGTAATATAGTGCCATTTGGGACACAGCTCATGTCTTTGTGGTTCCACAGTGATCTGGGGAGGTCTGTGTCTGTTTCCAGCCCCAGCCAAGGCTCACTGTAGGCAGTCTGGATCTGCTGAGCACGTCCCTGTCTCTGGATGTGGTGCAATCGCCGGTCGGGTCTTTTTCCGTTAGCCTTGGCTGGGACAGAACATGTCGGCCTGGTCTGGTTGGTCTGAGGCTACACCGCCATGTGGGACCAGATTAGCCAGGCAGGGTGGGGGGCGTGTTGCCTTCCCCCAGCCTACCTCTTCGCTCCACCTCTGCCATAACATAGATGTTACTGTTACAGCCACTGCCTCTGAGAAACAGCAGGCCCTGTCCACTCGTTAGAGGGCAGTGGTCCAAGCTCTGGCCCCAGCTCTCTGGCAATGTAGTGCATCGATCCCTGTAACCTATCCCATCTCCACCCTGGTTCACCCTTCCCTGGGCCTGAGAACACCCAGCTAACAACACACCATGGCTGGGTTCCTCTGTTTAGCCTCCCCCTTCCAGAGCTTTCTGAAGCATCCGTGCCAATGCTAACCGCTAACCACAACGCCACGGGTCGGATCGTACGAGTTCTGCCGTGTTGTCCAATCAGGCTTTAGTCTGCCTCAGCTGTGTGAGAATAGAACACTCCCGTGTGGACGAGGCGGGAAAGGAAATCAATGGATGCGTCCCAAATAGCAGCCTCTTCCCTTCATAGTGCACTACGTTTAACTAGAACACTGTGGGCCATGGTCAAAAGGAGTGCACTACATAAGGATTAGAGTAGCAATTGGACCGCGTCGGTTCTTTCACCTCGGCCCCGGCACTCGAGCGTTCATCTTTACGACACCGACCGCTCCCTGGCAACGCTAGCTAAACGCCAACGCCAGGCCCTGCCAATGAGGCCAGTGTCAGCGTCCTGCTAGCCAATGTAAAGACCCCGGGACGTAGAGAGGGGGGAAAGGAAAACAACCATCAACAATCTTCTGACTGACATTCTGGGGGAAGCGTGTGCCTGTGGCTTTAGCTGTAATGCTGGTCTTACTCTGCGTCCCAAATTAAACCCTATTCCCAATGTAGTGCACTACTGTTGACCAGGGCCCGTAGGGTAGTGCACTATATAGGGAATAGAGTGGTATTTTAGAATGAGGTTTGTCTTTGATGGTGCAGGTCATGCTTTTATGAGAGCCAAACAGTCGATGTCCTTAGTTGACTTTGTGCTGTTTATCCAATTTTGGGCTTGGAGCGTGGGATGTGGTGTGTCTGTGTGTGTCTGTGTCTGTGTGTGTGAGGGGGGGGTACACAGTCAGAACCAGCCCTGACAGAGCTTTAGCCCACGTTTATAGGGGGGAAATCAGACATTTAGATACTCTGAGACCAACAGATATGAAAGACCTACACTATAGCCATCATCCCCTCAATTCCTCTTCTCTCCTCTCCCCTCTGCTCCTCCTCTCCTCTGCTCCTCCTCGCCCCTACTCTCCCTTTCCCTCCTTGCAACGCCGATCCACTCCTCTCCTGTCCTCTTCTCTCCTTTCCCGTCCTCTCGGCTCGTCTTGTCTCCTCACCTCTCTTCACCTCTCCTCTCCTCTCCTCTCCTCTCCTCTCTCAATGGTTGTGTGTGTATTTCTCTATACAGATGGCATCTTCATTTCGAAGCATCCCTATAATTATTTCCTCTGCTCCTCTCATTTTAGGGTCTCATTTTGTATGGTCACTGACAATGACTCCTTTTGAATCAGGAGCCTTCAAAATAGACCCATTTGGCTTTAGAAGCGGCCCTATAGGGTTCCTCTGGCAGTTGATCTGCACTCTGCCTGCCTGGTCCTAAAAGGTGCCGTCTCCCCCCTTATCAAATAGTAATAATAGCCATGTAGGCAGAGGCAGTAAGCTGCTACTATTATTATAAACACAGATAATTGACTCCGACCAGACAACTGGGGTTCTTTCCCAGGCGTATTCTGACCACAATAACGTTTAATAACAAACTATATCCTTGATCTCACTTTCAAAGGAACATTTGATACAGAGATATATATATATATATATATATATATATATAAAAAAACTAGATCACTGATGTTTTCATGGTAATTTAGGGATAAGTCGTTTTATGAAATCTAGACTCTAGAAGTAAACCCCCTGTAGCCAAAATAATTTCCTATCAAATATTCATGTCAGGAGGAATGAAAATAACTTTTAGATGCAACATTAATATCCACTTCTTAATTATTTTTCTGAATTTGAAAACCATGTAAATAATGGTAATTCAAAGTTTGAAAACAATAAAGCTTCATGAAGTTTGAGAATCAAAGTAATCCCTGCTCCCAAAGTAATCCCTGCTCCCAAAGTAATCCCTGCTCCCAAAGTAATCCCTGCTCCCAAACAAACTGACATAAAGTGTGTGTGTGTGTGTGTGTGTGTGTGTGTGTGTGTGTGTGTGTGTGTGTGTGATTACTGTGTGTGTGTGTGTGAGCACGCACAGCGCAGCACAGTATGTGGGGCCCTTCTGCCCTAAGCGTTGTGTTGGTTGTGTTGGTTGTGTTGTGTTGGTTGTGTTGTGTTGGCTGTGTTGTGTTGTGTTGGCTGTGTTGTGTTGGTTGTGTTGTGTTGGTTGTGTTGTGTTGGTTGTGTTGTGTTTGTGTTGTTTTGTGTTGTTTGTGTTGTGTTGGCTGTGTTGTGTTGTGTTGTGCTGGTTGTGTTTGTGTTGGTTGTGTTGGTTGTGTTGTGTTGTGTTGGTTGTGTTGTGTTGTGTTGGTTGTGTTGTGTTGGTTGTGTTGTGTTGTGTTGGTTGTGTTGGTTGTGTTGTGTTGGTTGTTATGGTTGTGTTGGTTGTGTTGTTGTGTTGTGTTGTGTTGGTTGTTATGGTTGTGTTGGTTGTGTTGTGTTGGTTGTGTTGTGTTGTGTTGTGTTGGTTGTGTTGTGTTGTGTTGGTTGTTATGGTTGTGTTGGTTGTGTTGTGTTGTTGTGTTGTGTTGGTTGTGTTGTGTTGTGTTGTTGTTATGGTTGTGTTGATTGTGTTGTGTTGTGTTGGTTGTGTTGTGTTGTGTTGTTATGGTTGTGTTGGTTGTGTTGTGTTGTGTTGGTTGTGTTGTGTTGTGTTGGTTGTGTTGTGTTGTGTTGTTATGGTTGTGTTGGTTGTTGGTTGTGTTGGTTGTGTTGTGTTGTGTTGTGCTGGTTGTGTTGTGTTGGTTGTGTTGGTTGTGTTGGTTGTGTTGGTTGTGTTGTGTTGTGTTGGTTGTGTTGTGTTGTGTTGGTTGTGTTGGTTGTGTTGTGTTGGTTGTTATGGTTGTGTTGGTTGTGTTGGTTGTGTTGTGTTGTGTTGGTTGTTATGGTTGTGTTGGTTGTGTTGTGTTGTGTTGTGTTGGTTGTGTTGGTTGTTATGGTTGTGTTGTGTTGTGTTGGTTGTGTTGTGTTGTGTTGTGTTGTGTTGGTTGTTATGGTTGTGTTGATTGTGTTGTGTTGGTTGTGTTGTGTTGGTTGTGTTGGTTGTGTTGTGTTGTGTTGTTATGGTTGTGTTGGTTGTGTTGTGTTGGTTGTGTTGTGTTGTGTTGTGTTGTGTTGGGTTGTGTTGTGTTGTGTTGTGTTGTGTTGTGTTGGTTGTGTTTGGCCCATAGTACTACTGCATCTAATCACAAACTGTTTTTCTGTGTTTTAAACGTCTCTGCCTTGTTGCTCTGCAAACACATACAGTACAGAACTGTGAACAGACTGTTTTACAGAGCAGCACACACACACACACACACACACACACACACACACACACACACACACACACACACACACACACACACACACACACACACACACACACACACAGAGGACTGCCTTGTGTTGAACCTCTCAATGGTTTTATCTAGAGGAGAGGAACATGTTAATGATGGAGGAGAGGAACATGTTAATGATGGAGGAGAGGAACATGTTAATGATGGAGGAGAGGAACATGTTAATGATGGAGGAGAGGAACATGTTAATGATGGAGGAGAGGAACATGTTAATGATGGAGGAGAGGAACATGTTAATGATGGAGGAGAGGAACATGTTAATGATGGAGGAGAGGAACATGTTAATGATGGAGAAGAGGAACATGTTAATGATGGAGGAGAGGAACATGTTAATGATGGAGGAGAGGAACATGTTAATGATGGAGGAGAGGAACATGTTAATGATGGAGGAGAGGAACATGTTAATGATGGAGGAGAGGAACATGTTAATGATGGAGGAGAGGAACATGTTAATGATGGAGGAGAGGAACATGTTAATGATGGAGGAGAGGAACATGTTAATGATGGAGGAGAGGAACATGTTAATGATGGAGGAGAGGAACATGTTAATGATGGAGGAGAGGAACATGTTAATGATGGAGGAGAGGAACATGTTAATGATGGAGGAGAGGAACATGTTAATGATGGAGGAGAGGAACATGTTAATGATGGAGGAGAGGAACATGTTAATGATGGAGGAGAGGAACATGTTAATGATGGAGAAGAGGAACATGTTAATGATGGAGGAGAGGAACATGTTAATGATGGAGGAGAGGAACATGTTAATGATGGAGGAGAGGAACATGTTAATGATGGAGGAGAGGGTGTTAATGATGGAGGAGAGGAACATGTTAATGATGGAGGAGAGGAACATGTTAATGATGGAGGAGAGGAACATGTTAATGATGGAGGAGAGGAACATGTTAATGATGGAGGAGAGGAACATGTTAATGATGGAGGAGAGGAACATGTTAATGATGGAGGAGAGGAACATGTTAACGATGGAGGAGAGGAACATGTTAACGATGGAGGAGAGGAACATGGTAATGATGGAGGAGAGGAACATGTTCTGATGGAGGAGAGGAACATGTTAACGATGGAGGAGAGGAACATGGTAATGATGGAGGAGAGGAACATGTTAATGATGGAGGAGAGGAACATGTTAATGATGGAGGAGAGGAACATGTTAATGATGGAGGAGAGGACATACAGAGAACACAGAAGAGAGGAATCTGTGGAATGAGGGTTTGAAGGGCTGGGGTGTAATCCTGCAGGGGTGTGTTGGTTGTGTTGGTTGTGTTGGGGTGTGTTGGTTGTGTTGGGGTGTGTTGGGTTGTGTTGGGTTGTGTTGGGTTGGGTTGGGTTGTGTTGGGTTGGGTTGTGTTGGGTGTGTTGGGTTGTGTTGGGTGTGTTGGGTTGTGTTGGGTGTGTTGGGTTGTGTTGGGTTGTGTTGGGTTGTGTTGGTTGTGTTGGTTGTGTTGGGGTGTGTTGGTTGTGTTGGGTTGTGTTGGTTGTGTTGGGGTGTGTTGGGTTGTGTTGGGTGTGGAATGAGGGTTTGAAGGGCTGGGGTGTAATCCTACAGGGGTGTGTTGGGTTGTGTTGGGTGTGTTGGGTTGTGTTGGGTGTGTTGGGTTGTGTTGGGTTGTGTTGGGTGTGTTGGGTGTGGAATGAGGGCTTGAAGGGCTGGGGTGTAATCCTACACGGGCGTGTTGGGTGTGTTGGGTTGTGTTGGGTGTGTTGGGTGTGGAATGAGGGTTTGAAGGGCTGGGGTGTAATCCTACAGGGGTGTGTTGGGTGTGTTGGGTTGTGTTGGGTGTGTTGGGTTGTGTTGGGTGTGTTGGGGTGTGTTGGGTGTGTTGGGTGTGTTGGGTGTGGAATGAGGGTTTGAAGGGCTGGGGTGTAATTCTGCAGGGTAGATTAGAAGGCTGTCAACAGAGCTTTGGTCCCTGCCCTCTGGAGATGTTGACCACGGCTGCAACAGACATGAAGGGGGGGGTACTGTAGGGGAGGTACTGTGGGGGGGGGTACTGTAGGGGGAGGGGGTACTGTAGGGGGTACTGTAGGGGAGGTACTGTAGGGGGTACTGTAGGGGGAAACTGTAGGGTGGGGGGTACTGGGGGGGTACCAGGGGGGTACTTAGGGGGGGGTACTGTAGGGGAGGTACTGTAGGGGGGTACTGTAGGGGCGGGTACTGTAGAGGGGGGGTACTGTAGTGGGGGGTACTGTAGGGGGGGGGTGGGGGTACTGTAGGGGGGGGTACTGTAGGGGGGGTACTGTGGGGGGTACTGTAGGGAGGCCACTGTAGTGGGGGGTACTGTAGTGGGGGGTGTACTGTTGGGGAGGTTACTATAGGGGGTACTGTAGGCAGGGGGGGGTAATGTAGGGATGGGGTACTGTAGTGGGGGGTGTACTGTTGGGGAGGTTACTATGGGGGTACTGTATCAGGGGGGGGGTATTCCCCTTCATACCATAGGGTTCTGTTCACTCTACTCCCTTCATACCATAGGGTTCTGTTCACTCTACTCCCTTCATACCATAGGGTTCTGTTCACTCTACTCCCTTCATACCATAGGGTTCTGTTCACTCTACTCCCTTCATACCATAGGGTTCTGTTCACCCATCATACCATAGGGTTCTGTTCACTCTACTCCCTTCATACCATAGGGTTCTGTTCACCCTTCATACCATAGGGTTCTGTTCACTCTACTCCCTTCATATCATAGGGTTCTGGTCATGATGAGTGCACTATATAGAGGACAGGGTGTCATTAGGGACTCATTCCAGGAGACTGTCTGTAGAGAATAAGGGGGGGCCAGTTGTTCATTGGGAAACTGCTCTGTAGCCAAGCAGATGGCAGACAGTGTTAGGTTCTGACCGGGTTGGAAACACCAAGTTTGAACATTCCTGGATATTTATGACCTGTTAGGACACACACACACACACACACGTACACACACACACACTCATATATGCACGGACACACTGTGCACACACACTCATGAACATACAGACATGCAATGTGTTTGCCATTCCAACTCTACTGTAAGTTCTTGATTGTCCACTTAGAGAAATATATGCTTCACATCATTCAAATGACTGGATCATTAAACAGACAGTTCTGCTCTCCCTGTGAGACCCAGTTCTGTTCTCCCTGTGAGACCCAGTTCTGTTCTCCCTGTGAGACCCAGTTCTGTTCTCCCTGTGTGACCCAGTTCTGTTCTCCCTGTGAGACCCAGTTCTCCCTGTGAGACCCAGTTCTCCCTGTGTGGCCCAGTTCTCCCTGTGAGACCCAGTTCTGTTCTCCCTGTGAGACCCAGTTCTCCCTGTAGTGGCCCAGTTCTCCCTGTGTGGCCCAGTTCTCCCTGTGAGACTGTATGTTATCTCAGTTCTGTTCTCCCTGTAAGACCCAGTTCTGTTCTCCCTGTGAGACCCAGTTCTGTTCTCCCTGTGAGACCCAGTTCTGTATTCTCCCTGTGAGACCCAGTTCTGTTCTCCCTGTGAGACCCAGTTCTATTCTCCCTGTGATGACCCAGTTCTGTATTCTCCCTGTGAGACCCAGTTCTGTTCTCCCTGTGAGACCCAGTTCTATTCTCCCTGTGAGACCCAGTTCTGTTCTCCCTGTGAGACCCAGTTCTGTTCTCCCTGTGAGACCCAGTTCTGTTCTCCCTGTAGACCCAGTTCTATTCTCCCTGTGAGACCCAGTTCTCCCTGTAGACCCAGTTCTCCCTGTGAGACCCAGTTCTATTCTCCCTGTGAGACCCAGTTCTCCCTGTGAGACCCAGTTCTCCCTGTGAGACCCAGTTCTATTCTCCCTGTGAGACCCAGTTCTGTTCTCCCTGTGAGACCCAGTTCTGTTCTCCCTGTGAGACCCAGTTCTGTTCTCCCTGTGAGACCCAGTTCTCCCTCCCTGTAGACCCAGTTCTGTTCTCCCTGTGAGACCCAGTTCTGTTCTCCCTGTGAGACCCAGTTCTGTTCTCCCTGTGAGACCCAGTTCTGTTCTCCCTGTGAGACCCAGTTCTATTCTCCCTGTGAGACCCAGTTCTATTCTCCCTGTGTCACCCAGTTCTGTTCTCCCTGTGAGACCCAGTTCTGTTCTCCCTGTGAGACCCAGTTCTATTCTCCCTGTGAGACCCAGTTCTCCCAGTGAGACCCAGTTCTCCCTGTGAGACCCAGTTCTGTTCTCCCTGTGAGACCCAGTTCTGTTCTCCCTGTGAGACCCAGTTCTGTTCTCCCTGTGAGACCCAGTTCTACTTCTCCCTGTCCAGACCAGTTAGGTTCTCCCTGTGTGATCCCTGTTCTGTTCTCCCTGTGTGACCCAGTTCTGTTCTCCCTGTAAGACCCAGTTCTGTTCTCCCAGACCCAGTTTATTCTCCCTGTGAGACCCAGTTCTATTCTCCCTGTGAGACCCAGTTCTGTTCTCCCTGTGAGACCCAGTTCTGTTCTCCCTGTGAGACCCAGTTCTGTTCTCCCTGTGAGACCCAGTTCTGTTCTCCCTGTATCTCTCCAGACCCAGTTCTGTTCTCCCTGTGAGACCCAGTTCTATTCTCCCTGTGAGACCCAGTTCTATTTCCCTGTGAGACCCAGTTCTGTTCTCCCTGTGAGACCCAGTTCAGGTGTGAGACCCAGTTAGTCCCTGTGAGACCCAGTTCTGTTCTCCCTGTAAGACCCAGTTCTGTTCTCCCTGTGAGACCCAGTTCTGTTCTCCCTGTAGACTCCAGTTCTGTTCTCCCTGTGAGACCCAGTTATTAACTGTCCTCCCTGTGAGACCCAGTTCTGTTCCCTCTGTGTATCTCTCCAGACAGGTGTTAGGACAGTTCTGTTCTCTCCCCTGTAGACCCAGACAGGTTCTAGGACTAGTGTAGTCTGTATTCTATTCTCCCTGTGAGACCCAGTTCTATTCTCCCTGTGAGACCCAGTTCTATTCTCCCTGTGAGACCCAGTTCTGTTCTCCCTGTGAGACAGGTGTTCCTGTGAGACCCAGTTCTATTCTCCCTGTGTGACCCAGTTCTATTCTCCCCTGTATCTCTCCAGACAGTTCTATTAGTCCCTGTAGACCCAGTTCTATTCTCCCAGGTGTTGAGACCCAGTTCTGTTCTCCCTGTATCTCTCCAGACAGTTCTAGTTCTCCCTGTGAGACCCAGTTCTGTTCTCCCTGTGAGACCCAGTTCTGTTCTCCCTGTAGACCCAGTTCTATTCTCCCTGTGTGACCCAGTTCTGTTCTCCCTGTTGACCCAGTTCTGTTCTCCCTGTCTGACCCAGTTCTGTTCTCCCTGTGAGACCCAGTTCTGTATTCTCCCTGTGAGACCCAGTTCTGTTCTCCCTGTGTGACCCAGTTCTCCCAGGTGTGAGACCCAGTTCTGTTCTCCCTGTGAGACCCAGTTCTGTTCTCCCTGTGAGACCCAGTTCTGTTCTCCCTGTGAGACCCAGTTCTGTTCTCCCTGTGAGACCCAGTTCTGTTCTCCCTGTGAGACCCATATTCTCCCTGTGAGACCCAGTTCTCCCTGTATCTCTCCAGACAGTTCTCCCTGTGAGTCCCAGTTCTAACTGTTCTCCCTGTGAGACCCAGTTCTGTTCTCCTTGTCTGTAGACCCAGTTCTGTTCTCCCTGTAGACCCAGTTCTGTTCTCCCTGTGAGACCCTGTTCTGTTCTCCCTGTGAGACCCAGTTCTCTCCCAGGTGAGACCCAGTTCTGTTCTCCCTGTGAGACCCAGTTCTGTTCTCCCAGGTGTTAGGACCCAGTTCTATTCTCCCTGTGAGACCCAGTTCTGTTCTCCCTGTGTGACCCAGTTCTGTTCTCTGTGATGACCCAGTTCTGTTCTCCCTGTGAGACCCAGTTCTGTTCTCCCTGTGAGACCCAGTTCTGTTCTCCCTGTGAGACCCAGACACAGCATTGTGTCATCTCTGCCCATCTACATCTGTCTAGTCTCTGTGAGTTGCTGACACCATTCTGCACGCAGGTACACACACACACACTCATACCCACACACACACTCATACCCCCACACACACTCACACCCACACACACACTCATACTAGTGTAGTCTGTACACTAACTGTACTCTCCACTCAACAAAAACAGGTGTTAGGACAGTGAGTCTGTATGGGAAATGTCTGTATCTCTCCAGACAGGTGTTAGGACTAGTGTAGTCTGTATGTTATCTAACTGTCCTCTCCCCTGTATCTCTCCAGACAGGTGTTAGGACTAGTGTAGTCTGTATGTTATCTAACTGTCCTCTCCCCTGTATCTCTCCAGACAGGTGTTAGGACTAGTGTAGTCTGTATGTTATCTAACTGTCCTCTCCCCTGTATCTCTCCAGACAGGTGTTAGGACTAGTGTAGTCTGTATGTTATCTAACTGTCCTCTCCCCTGTATCTCTCCAGACAGGTGTTAGGACTAGTGTAGTCTGTATGTTATCTAACTGTCCTCTCCCCTGTATCTCTCCAGACAGGTGTTAGGACTAGTGTAGTCTGTATGTTATCTAACTGTCCTCTCCCCTGTATCTCTCCAGACAGGTGTTAGGACTAGTGTAGTCTGTATGTTATCTAACTGTCCTCTCCCCTGTATCTCTCCAGACAGGTGTTAGGACTAGTGTAGTCTGTATGTTATCTAACTGTCCTCTCCCCTGTATCTCTCCAGACAGGTGTTAGGACTAGTGTAGTCTGTATGTTATCTAACTGTCCTCTCCCCTGTATCTCTCCAGACAGGTGTTAGGACTAGTGTAGTCTGTATGTTATCTAACTGTCCTCTCCCCTGTATCTCTCCAGACAGGTGAAGGACTAGTGTAGTCTGTATGTTATCTAACTGTCCTCTCCCCTGTATCTCTCCAGACAGGTGTTAGGACTAGTGTAGTCTGTATGTTATCTAACTGTCCTCTCCCCTGTATCTCTCCAGACAGGTGTTAGGACTAGTGTAGTCTGTATGTTATCTAACTGTCCTCTCCCCTGTATCTCTCCAGACAGGTGTTAGGACTAGTGTAGTCTGTATGTTATCTAACTGTCCTCTCCCCTGTATCTCTCCAGACAGGTGTTAGGACTAGTGTAGTCTGTATGTTATCTAACTGTCCTCTCCCCTGTATCTCTCCAGACAGGTGTTAGGACTAGTGTAGTCTGTATGTTATCTAACTGTCCTCTCCCCTGTATCTCTCCAGACAGGTGTTAGGACTAGTGTAGTCTGTATGTTATCTAACTGTCCTCTCCCCTGTATCTCTCCAGACAGGTGTTAGGACTAGTGTAGTCTGTATGTTATCTAACTGTCCTCTCCCCTGTATCTCTCCAGACAGGTGTTAGGACTAGTGTAGTCTGTATGTTATCTAACTGTCCTCTCCCCTGTATCTCTCCAGACAGGTGTTAGGACTAGTGTAGTCTGTATGTTATCTAACTGTCCTCTCCCCTGTATCTCTCCAGACAGGTGTTAGGACTAGTGTAGTCTGTATGTTATCTAACTGTCCTCTCCCCTGTATCTCTCCAGACAGGTGTTAGGACTAGTGTAGTCTGTATGTTATCTAACTGTCCTCTCCCCTGTATCTCTCCAGACAGGTGTTAGGACTAGTGTAGTCTGTATGTTATCTAACTGTCCTCTCCCCTGTATCTCTCCAGACAGGTGTTAGGACTAGTGTAGTCTGTATGTTATCTAACTGTCCTCTCCCTGTATCTCTCCAGACAGGTGTTAGGACTAGTGTAGTCTGTATGTTATCTAACTGTCCTCTCCCCTGTATCTCTCCAGACAGGTGTTAGGACTAGTGTAGTCTGTATGTTATCTAACTGTCCTCTCCCCTGTATCTCTCCAGACAGGTGAAGGACCAGACTAAGACGGTGGCCCACCTGAAACATAAGGAGCAGGTGGAGAAGAGTAAGAACGCCCAGCTGGTGCAGGAGGTCAGGAAGAGAGAGGACAACCTCAACGAGAGCTCTCAACACGTCAAGGTGAGAGAGGTGTGTGTTTCTCTTGTTCCCTCCATCTCCACAACATCACTCGATGTCTGATGATGTGTGAAGGCTGTGTACCCTTTTTGGTTCTAGGTAGAACCATTTGTGTGTGTGTGTGTGTGTCCACAGAGGGTTCTACGTGGAACCCAAAAGGGTTCTACGTGAAACCAGATAGTAATTTGTTTCTAAGAGTGTAGAGGCCTCATTGTAGAACAAACATTTCTTTCTCCTCCCCCTCTCTCTCATTTTCTCCATCATTCTTTTTCTGTTTGACGTTCTCTCACTCTCTACGTCCTCTCCGTCCTCTCTTTCCTATTTGTCCTCTCCGTCCTCTCTGTCCTCTCCGTCCTCTCTTTCCTATTTGTCCTCTCTGTCCTCTCCGTCCTCTCTTTCCTATTTGTCCTCTCTGTCCTCTCTGTCCTCTCTGTCCTCTCTGTCCTCTCCGTCCTCTCTGTCCTCTCCGTCCTCTCTGTCCTCTCTGTCCTCTGTCCTCTCTTTCCTATTTGTCCTCTCTGACCTCTCTGTCCTCTCTTTCCTATTTGTCCTCTCTGTCCTCTCTTTCCTATTTGTCCTCTCTGTCCTCTCCGTCCTCTCTGTCCTCTCTTCTCTGTCCTTTGAAGCCTGCTCTGGTTCCTCATTTGAGAATATCTGCGATTCCTCTCAGGTAAAATGGGCGAATCAGGTTCCTGCTCCCAAACCGCCCTCTCCGTCCCCCTCTCGTCCCTCTCTCCTACTCCTCCTCTCTCCTCTCTTTCCTACTCCCCTCTCCTCCCCCTCTCCTCCCCCTCTCCTACTCCCTCCCCTCTCCCTCCTCCCTCTCCTCCCCCTGTCCTCTCCCTCACCTCTGTTCTCTCCTACCCCCTCACCTCCCCTCTCCTACTCCCTCACCTCCCCTCTCCTACTCCCTCACTCTGTCCTCTCTCCTACTCCTTTCACCTCCCCTCTTTCCTACTCCCTCACCTCCTCCTCTCCTACCCCTCACCTGCTCCCCTCTCCTACTCCTCACCTCCCCCTCTCCTCCTCCTCTCCTCCTCCCTCACCTCCCCCTCTCCCCCTCCTCCCTCACCTCCCCCTCTCCTCCCCTCACCTCCCCCTCTCCTCCTCCCTCACCTCCCCCTCTCCTCCCCCTCCTACTCCCTCACCTCCCTCCTCCTCCCCCTCACCTCCCCCTCTCCTCCTCCCTCACCTCCCCTCCCTCCCCCTCACCTCCCCCTCTCCTACTCCCTCACCTCCCCTCTCCCTCCCCCTCACCTCCCCCTCTCCTACTCCCTCACCCCCCCCCTCCCCCTCCCTCCCCCCTCCACTCCCTCACCTCCCCCTCCTCCCTCCCCCCTCACCTCCCCCCCTCCTCCCCCTCTCCTACTCCCTCACCTCCCCCTCTCCTACTCCCTCACCTCCCCCTCTCCTACTCCCTCACCTCCCCCTCTCCTACTCCCCTCACCCTCCTCCCCCTCCCTCCCTCACCTCCCCCCTCACCTACCCCCTCACCTCCCCCTCTCCTACTCCCTCACCTCCTCCCCTCCTACTCCCTCACCTCCCCTCTCCTCCTCCCTCACCTCCCCCTCTCCTACTCCCTCACCTCCCCCTCTCCTACTCCCTCACCTCCCCCTCTCCTCCCCCTCACCTCCCCCTCTCCTACTCCCTCACCTCCCCTCTCCTACTCCCTCACCTCCCCCTCTCCTACTCCCTCACCTCCCCTCTCCTACTCCCTCACCTCCCCTCTCCTACTCCCTCACCTCCCCCTCTCCTACTCCCTCACCTCCCCCTCTCCTACTCCCCCTCACCTCCCCCTCTCCTACTCCCTCACCTCCCCCTCTCCTACTCCCTCACCTCCCCCTCTCCCCTCCCTCACCTCCCCCTCTCCTACTCCCTCACCTCCCCCTCTCCTACTCCCTCACCTCCCCCTCTCCTACTCCCTCACCTCCCCCCCTCTCCCTCCTCCCCTCTCCCTCCCCCTCTCCTCCCCCTCTCCTACTCCCTCACCTCCCCCTCTCCTACTCCCCTCACCTCCCCCTCTCCTACTCCCTCACCTCCCCTCTCCTACTCCCTCACCTCCCCCTCTCCTACTCCCTCACCTCCCCTCTCCTACTCCCTCACCTCCCCCCTCTCCTACTCCCTCACCTCCCCTCTCCTACTCCCCTCACCTCCCCCTCTCCTACTCCCTCACCTCCCCTCTCCCCTCCCTCACCTCCCCCCTCCTACTCCCCTCACCTCCCCCTCCCTACTCCCTCACCTCCCCTCTCCCCCTCTCCTACTCCCTCACCTCCCCCTCTCCTACTCCCTCACCTCCCCCTCTCCTACCCCCTCACCTCCCCCTCTCCTACTCCCTCACCTCCCCCCCTCACCTCCCTCCCCCTCTCCTACTCCCTCACCTCCCCCTCTCCTACTCCCTCACCCTCCCCCTCTCCTACTCCCTCCACCTCCCCCTCTCCTACTCCCTCACCTCCCCCTCTCCCTACTCCTACTCCCTCACCCCCTCTCCTACTCCCCTCACCTCCCCCTCTCCTACTCCCTCACCTCCCCCTCTCCTACTCCCCCTCACCTCCCCCTCTCCTACCCCCTCACCTCCCCCTCTCCTACTCCCTCACCTCCCCCTCTCCTACCCCCTCACCTCCCCCTCTCCTACTCCCTCACCTCCCCCTCTCCTACTCCCTCACCTCCCCCTCTCCTACTCCCTCACCTCCCCCTCTCCTACTCCCTCACCTCCCCCTCTCCTACTCCCTCCACCACTCCCATGACCTCCTTTCCGTTCTCACATTGTGGTTTTTGGGCGGTTGGATAAAGGGATGAAGGGAGGTTTAGACGGAAGGGTGGAGGGATAGAGTGGGCTGCGTTCGTAGGAGAAATTCAACTGTCCGTAGCCGGTCAGGTTGTTATAGAGGGGAAGGAATTTACAAGATGTAAAAATATGTAGTGACATGAACCTATGAACCAGAACCTTCTAGAGCCCACTAGAAACCAGTGAAACCAGAACCTTCTAGAGCCCACTAGAAACCAGCGAAACCAGAACCTTATAGAGCCCACTAGAAACCAGCGAAACCAGAACCTTCTAGAGCCCACTAGAAACCAGTGAAACTAGAACCTTCTAGAGCCCACTAGAAACCAGCGAAACCAGAACCTTCTGGAGCCCACTAGAAACCAGCGAAACCAGAACCTTCTAGAGCCCACTAGAAACCAGCGAAACCAGAACCTTATAGAGCCCACTACAAAAACCAGAACCTTATAGAGCCCACTAACCAGAACCTTCTAGAGCCCATTAGAAACCAGCGAAACCAGAACCTTATAGAGCCCACTAGAAACCAGCGAAACCAGAACCTTCTAGAGCCCACTAGAAACCAGCGAAACCAGAACCTTATAGAGCCCACTAGAAACCAGCGAAACCAGAACCTTCTAGAGCCCACTAGAAACCAGTGAAACCAGAACCTTCTAGAGCCCACTAGAAACCAGCAAAACCAGAACCTTTCTAGAAACCAGCGAAACCAGAACTAGAAACCAGAAACCAGTGAAACCAGAACCTTATAGGGCCCACTAGAAACCTGAAACCAGAACCTTCTAGAGCCCATTAGAAACCAGCTAAAACCAGAACTAGAGCCCACTAGAAACCAGTGAAACCAGAACCTTCTAGAGCCCACTAGAAACCAGCGAAACCAGAACCTTATAGGGCCCACTAGAAACCAGTGAAACTAGAACCTTCTAGAGCCCACTAGAAACCAGCGAAACCAGAACCTTCTAGTGCCCACTAGAAACCAGCGAAACCAGAACCTTCTAGAACCCACTAGAAACCAGCGAAACCAGAACCCAGAACTGTACAGCTAAATAAACACACAAACACCCTCCTTGAACATCACAGACACTTTGGTTTGACCCGGTCTGACCATGGTGGGTTGAGGGGCACCGGGTGGAAACTGGGCCCACCCTCTCATTAGTAAAAGGTGGTCTGAGAGAAACTTAATACAGTGATAATCCCTGGTCTTAGCTAGGTTGTGTGTGTGTGTGTGTGTGTGTGTGTGTGTGTGTGTGTGTGTGTTGTGTCAGTGTGTGTGTGTGTGTGTGTGTGTGTGTGTGTGTGTGTGTGTGTGTGTGTGTGTGTGTGTGTGTGTGTTGTACCCTTCAGTCCATCAGGTTGTGTTACAGTACAAAGCTCCACCAGGGGATAGTTAGGGTGCAATTTGTTGGCGCAGAAATAATATATCTCCTTTATAGTGCACTAGTTTGTACCAGTCCCCCTAGGCACTATAGGGTGCCATTAGGGACGCACCTGGAACACAGGCTGTTATTGTTCATGAGTCGTCATTGGGACAACAACGCCACAACGATCAGCCCCCACGTTGCTGTGGTTTCACTGTGTTCTCAGTCTGTCTTTCTCTCATGTCTCCTCAAGCCTCTATCCGTCCTCTGTTCTGGGTTTCCTTTCTGTTGTTATTGCTCATTGGGTTGGATGTCGGATATGCCTTTCCATCCTGGTCAATGACGTTCAGCAGTGTGTGTGTGTGTGTGTGTGTGTGTGTGTGTGTGTGTGTGTGTGTGTGTGCTGTGCTTCAGCGTTGGTTCACATGCTGTGGTTAGAGTGAACCTCTTCATCCAAGCTGACAGTCCCTGCTGGTAATTCTGCGATACGGCAGACTCTCCCCCCTGTCTCCTCCTCTCTTCCCTGTCTCCCCCTGTCTCCCCTGTCTCCTCCTCTCCCCCCTGTCTCCTCCCTCCCCCCAGCCTCCCTCCTGTCTCCCCCTGTCTCCTCCTCTCTTCCCCATGTCTCCCTCCTCTCCCCCTCCTCTCTCCCCCTGTCTCCTCCTCTCTCCCCCGTCTCCCTCCTGTCTTCCCCAGCCTCCTCCTGTCTCTCCCCTGCCTCCTCCTCTCTCCTCCCCAGCCTCCCTCCTGTCTCCCCCTGTCTCCTCTCTCCCCCTGTTTCCTCCCTCCCCCCTGTCTCCTCCTGTCTCTTCCCTAGCCTCCTCCTGTCTCCCCTGTCTCCTCCCCTGTCCCCAGCCTCCCTCCTGTCTCCTCTCTCCCCCCTGTCTCTCCCCTGTCTCTCTCCTGTCTCTCCCTGTCTCTCCTCCCTCTCCCCCCTGTCTCCTCCTGTCTCCCCCTGTCTCTCTCCTGTCTCTCCCCAGCCTCCCTCCTGTCTCTCCCCTGTCTCTCTCCTGTCTCTCCCCTGTCTCTCCCTCCTCCTCCTCTCCCCCCTGTCTCCTCCTCTCTCTCCCCTGCCTCCTCCTGTCTCCCCCTGTCTCCTCCTCTCTTCCCCAGCCTCCCCCTCCCTGTCTCTCCCCTGTCTCCTCCTGTCTCCCCCTGTCTCCTCCTCTCCCCCCCCAGCCTCCCCTGTCTCCTCCTCTCCCCTGTCTCTCCTCTCTTGTCCTGTCTCCCCTGTCTCTCTCCCCTGTCTCCTCTCCCCTGTCTCCTCCTCCTGTCTCCCCCTGTCTCCTCCCTCTTCCCTCTCCCTCCTGTCTCCTGTCCCTGTCTCCTCCCTCTCTCTCCCCTGTCTCTCCCCCTGTCTCCCCCTGTCCCCCACCTCCCCCTGTCTCCCCCAGCCTCCCTCCCCTGTCTCTCCCCCTGTCTCCTCCCCTCCCCAGCCTCCCTCCTGTCACTCCCTGTCTCCTCCCCCCTCTCTCCCCTGTTTCCTCCTGTCTCCCCTGTCTCCCTCTCCCTCCCCAGCCTCCCTCCTGTCTCTCCCCTGTCTCCTCCTCTCTCTCCCTGCCTCCCTCCTGTCTCTCCCCTGTCTCTCTCCTCTCTCCCCTGCCTCTCCTGTCTCTCCCCTGTCTCTCCCCTGTCTCCCCCTGTCTCCTCCTGTCTCCCCCCTGTCCTCCCCCTGTCTCTCTCTCCCTCCTGTCTCTCCCCTGTCTCTCCCTGCCTCCCTCTGTCCTGTCTCTCCCAGTCTCTCCTCTCTGTCTCTCCCCCCTCCCCCCTGTCTCTCCCCAGCCTCCCTCTGTCTCTCCCCTGTCTCCTCCCAGCCTCCACCTGTCACTCCCTGTCTCTCCCCCCGTCTCCCGTTTCCTCCTGTCTCCACCTAGCCTCTCCCCTGTCTCTCCCCTGTCTCTCCCTGTCTCTCCCTGTCTCTCTGTCTCTCTGTCTCTCCCTGTTGTCTCTCCCCTGTCTCTCCCCTGTCCTGTCTCTCTCCTGTCTCTCTCCTGTCTCTCCCCTGTCTCTCCTGTCTCTCCCCTGTCTCTCCCCTGTCTCTCACCTGTCTCTCCCCTGTCTCTCCCCTGTCTCCTCCCCTCTCTCCTGTCTCTCCCTGTCTCTCCCCTGTCTCTCTCCTGTCTCTCTCCTGTCTCTCCCCTGTCTCTCTCCTGTCTCTCCCCGTCTCTCTCCTGTCCCTCCCCTGCCTTCCCCTTGTCCTCCCCTGTCTCTCCATTTCTCTCCTGTCTCTCCCCTGTCTCTCCCCTGTCTCTCCCCTTCTCTCCTGTCTCTCCCCTGTCTCTCCCCTGTCTCTCTCCCTGTCTCTCCCCTGTCTCTCTCCTGTCTCTCCCCTGTCTCTCCCCTGTCTCTCCCTGTCTCTCTCCTGTCTCTCTCCTGTCTCTCCCCTGTCTCTCCCTGTCTCTCTCCTGTCTCTCTCTTGTCTCTCCTGTCTCTCTGTCTATCCCCTGTCTCTCTCCTGTCTCTCCCTGTCTCCTGTCTCCCTGTCTCTCTCCTCTCTCTCCCCTGTCTCTCCCTGTCTCTCCATTTCTCTCCTGTCTCTCCCCTGTCTCTCTCCTGTATCTCTCCTGTATCTCTCCTGTATCTCCCCTGTCTCTCCCCTGTCTCTCCCCTGTCTCTCCCCTGTCTCTCCTCTCTCCTGTCTCTCCCCTGTCTCTCTCCCTGTCTCTCCCCCTGTCTCTCCCTGTCTCTCCCCTGTCTCTCCCCTCTCGCCCTGTCTCTCCCTTTCTCTCCCTGTCTCTCCTCCTGTCTCTCCCTGTCTCTCCTCTGTCTCTCCCCTGTCTCCTCCCTGTCTCCCCTGTCTATCCTGTCTCTCCCTGTCTCTCCCTGTCTCTCCCCTGTCTCTCCTGTCTCTCCCCTGTCTCCCCCTGTCCTCGCCCTGTCTCTCCTGTTTCTCTCTCCTGTCTCTCCCTGTCTCTCTCCTGTCTCTCCCCTGTCTCTCTCCTGTCTCTCCCTGTCTCTCCCCTGTCTCTACTGTCTCTCCCCTGCCTTCCCCTGCCTCTCCTGTCTCTCCTCTCTCCTGTCTCTCCCCTGTCTCTCCCCTGTCTCTCTCTCCCCTGTCTCTCTCCTGTCTCTCTCCTGTCTCTCCCTTGTCTCGCCCTGTCTCCTCTCTCCTGTCTCTCTCCTGTCTCTCCCCTGTCTCTCCCCTGTCTCTCCCCTGTCTCTCCCCTGTCTCTCCCCTGTCTCTCTCCTGTCTCTCTCCTGTCTCTCTCCTGTCTCTCTCCTGTCTCTCCCCTGTCTCTCCCCTGTCTCTCCCCTGTCTCTCTCCTGTCTCTCCCCTGTCTCTCCCCTGTCTCTCCCCTGTCTCTCTCCTGTCTCTCTCCTGTCTCTCCCTGTCTCTCCCCTGTCTCTCTCCTGTCTCTCTCCCTGCCCTCTGCCCTGTCAAGTCTCTCCTTTCTCTCCTGTCTCTCTCCTGTCTCTCCCTGTCTCTCCCTGTCTCTCCCTGTCTCTCCCCTGTCTCTCTCCTGTCTCTCTCCTGTCTCTCTCCTGTCTCTCCCTCTCCCCTGTCCCTGTCTCTCCCCCTGTCTCTCTCCTGTCTCCTCCCTGTCTCCCCTGTCTCTCCCCTGTCTCTCCCCTGTCTCTCCATTTCTCTCCTGTCTCTCCCCTGCCTCGCCCTGTCTCTCCATTTCTCTCCTGTCTCTCCCCTGCCTCGCCCTGTCTCTCCATTTCTCTCCTGTCTCTCCCTGTCTCCCCTGTCTCTCCTGTTTCTCTCCTGTCTCTCCCCTGCCTCTCGCCCCTGTCTCTCCATTTCCTCCTTTCTCTCCTGTCTCTCCCCAGTCTCTCCCCTGTCTCTCCCCCCTGTCTCTCCTGTCTCTCTCCTGTCTCTCCCTCCCTCTGTCTCTCCTGTCTCTCCCCTGTCTCTCTCCTGTCTCTCCCCTGTCTCTCCCCTGTCTCTCCCCTGTCTCTCCCCTGTCTCTCCCCTGTCTCTCTCCTGTCTCTCTCCTGTCTCTCTCCCCTGTCTCTCCCCTGTCTCTCCCTGTCTCTCTCTCCTGTCTCTCTCCTGTCTCTCTCCTGTCTCTCCCCCTGTCTCTCCCCTGTCTCTCTCCTGTCTCTCCCCTGTCTCTCCCCTGTCTCTCCCCTGTCTCTCCCCTGTCTCTCTCTCTGTCTATTCCCTGTCTCCCTGTCTCTCTCCTGTCTCTCCCCTGTCCTCCCCTGCCTCGCCCTGTCTCTCCATTTCTCTCCTGTCTCTCTCCTGTCTCTCTCCTGTCTCTCTCCTGTCTCTCTCCTGTCTCTCCCCTGTCTCTCCCCTGTCTCTCTCCTGTCTCTCTCCTGTCAATCTCCTGTCTCTCACCTGTCTCTCACCTGTCTCTCACCTGTCTCTCTCTTGTCTCTCCCCTGTCTCTCCCCTGTCTCTCCTGTCTCTCCCCTGCCTCTCCCCTGTCTCTCCTGTCTCTCCCCTGCCTCTCCCCTGTCTCTCCTGTCTCTCCCCTGTCTCTCCCCTGTCTCTCCCCTGTCTCTCTCCTGTATCTCTCCTGTATCTCTCCTGTCTCTCCCTGTATCTCTCCCCTGTATCTCCCTGTCTCTCCCCTGTCTCTCCCCTGTCTCTCCCCTGTCTCTCCCTGTCTCCCCCTGTCTCTCTCCTGTCTCTCTCCTGTCTCTCTCCGTCTCTCCCCTGTCTCCCCCCTGTCTCTCCCCTGTCTCTCCCCTGTCTCTCCTGTCTCTCTCCGTCTCTCCCGTCTCTCTCCTGTCTCTCCCCTGCCTTCCCCTGCCTCCCCCTGTCTCTCCATTTCTCTCCCGTCTCCCAACCTGAGGACACACTATACATGCCCCTGCTCTGGCCCCTCCATCGCTCCATTTCTTCACCCCTCCAGCCCACCTTCCCTCCACCAGTGGGGCCCCACTCCTCCTGCCAAACCGAACCCAGCATTGTGCCTCTGTCCCTGGCCAAACTCAGACCGATCACTGGGTCTGATGGAGGCTTCATGGCCTCATGGTTCTGGGTCCAGTCTCCCCTCTGATATAGTCCAGGGGTTTGGCCCCGACCCTCAGGCATGTCTTTATGTCCTGTGTGTGATGGAGGCAGAACAGATTTGGAAAGATGACACCCGTTGTTCCATCGTTAGCTCAGTCTCTCCGAATGGGTTTGATGTTGGAGAGGGAAGGAGGAGGCCCAGCAAACCAAAATTGGTTCTGTAAAATTTCCCAGAACATTTGTGAGGTTGCGGCAAATTTTCTCATAAAACAAAAACTGTCCAGTCATGGTGATGATTCTAGAATGTTTGCATAAAACATTTGCCTGATGTTGCAAGAATGTTCTGAGAACACATTTAACCTGTTCTTTGAAAGTTCCCAGAACACATTTAACCTGTTCTTTAAAGGTTCCCAGAACACATTTAACCTGTTTTTTAAAGGTTCCCAGAACACATTTGACCTGTTCTTTAAAGGTTCCCAGAACACATTTAACCTGTTCTTTAAAGGTCCCCAGAACACATTTAACCTGTTCTTTAAAGGTTCCCAGAATGTTTCATTAGGTTGTAGGAACAGTTCTGAGAACATATTTAACCTGTTCTTCAAAGGTTCCCAGAATGTTTCATTAGGTTGTAGGAACATTCTGGTGAGAGCATTGTGGGGACATTGCAAAATATATGTTCCCAAAACACAAAAACTGTCCAGTTGTGCAGATTATTCTAACATGTTTCTTTTATGGTACAAAAAACATTCACCTGATGATACAAGAATGTTCCCAGAACACATTTTGTCTGTTGTTTAAAAGGTTTCCAGGATGTTTATTTAGGGTGTGGTAACATTGTGGGGACATGGCAATAGATACAGTGCCTTCAGAAAGTATTCACACCCCTTGAAATTTTTCCATATTTTGTTTCGTTACAGCCTGAATTTAAATTAGATTAAATTGAGCATTTGTGCCACTGTACTCCACACAATACCCCATATTGTCGAAGTGGAATGATATTTTTAGAAAATTTCACAAATTAATTAAAAATGATAAACTGAAATTTCTTGAGTCAATAAGTTTTCAACCCGTTTGTTATGACAAGCCTAAATAAGTTCAGAAGTCAAAATGTTCTTAACAAGTCACATAATAAGTTGCATGGACTCTGTGTGCAATAATAGTGTTTGACATGATTTTTTAATGACTACACAAACAATTATTTGTCAGTCGAGTAGTGAATTTCAAACACAGATTCAAGTTCAAAGACAAGGGAGGCTTTCCAATGCTTCGCAAAGAAGGGCAGCTATTGGTAGATGGATAAATAAAAAAATATCATGGTTGAGTTATTAATGACTCTTTGGATGGTGTATCAATACTCCCAGAGTCTCTACAAAGATACAGGCGTCCTTCCTAACTCAGTATCAATACTCCCAGAGTCTCTACAAAGATACAGGTGTCCTTCCTGACTCAGTATCAATACTCCCAGAGTCTCTACAAAGTCCTTCCTGACTCAGTATCAATACTCCCAGAGTCTCTACAGGCGTCCTTCCTGACTCAGTATCAATACTCCCAGAGTCTCTACAAAGATACAGGCGTCCTTCCTAATTCAGTATCAATTCTCCCAGAGTCTCTACAAAGATACAGGCGTCCTTCCTAATTCAGTTCCTCTCTACAAAGATACAGGCGTCCTTCCTAATTCAGTATCAATACTCCCAGAGTCTCTACAAAGATACAGGCGTCCTTCCTAATTCAGTATCAATACTCCCAGAGTCTCTACAAAGATACAGGCGTCCTTCCTAACTCAGTATCAATACTCCCAGAGTCTCTACAAAGATACAGGCGTCCTTCCTAACTCAGTATCAATACTCCCAGAGTCTCTACAAAGAGCGTCCTTCCTAACTCAGTATCAATACTCCCAGAGTCTCTACAAAGATACAGGCGTCCTTCCTAACTCAGTATCAATACTCCCAGAGTCTACAAAGATACAGGCGTCCTTCCTAACTCAGTATCAATACTCCCAGAGTCTCTACAAAGATACAGGCGTCCTTCCTAACTCAGTATCAATACTCCCAGAGTCTCTACAAAGATACAGGTCCTTCCTAACTCAGTATCAATACTCCCAGAGTTCCAAAGATACAGGCGTCCTTCCTAACTCAGTATCAATACTCCCAGAGTCTCTACAAAGATACAGGCGTCCTTCCTAACTCAGTATCAATACTCCCAGAGTCTCTACAAAGATACAGGCGTCCTTCCTAACTCAGTATCAATACTCCCAGAGTCTCTACAAAGATACAGGCGTCCTTCCTAACTCAGTATCAATACTCCCAGAGTCTCTACAAAGATACAGGCGTCCTTCCTGACTCAGTATCAATACTCCCAGAGTTCTACAAAGATACAGGCGTCCTTCCTGACTCAGTATCAATACTCCCAGAGTCTCTACAAAGATACAGGCGTCCTTCCTAACTCAGTATCAATACTCCCAGAGTCTCTACAAAGATACAGGCGTCCTTCCTAATTCAGTATCAATACTCCCAGAGTCTCTACAAAGATACAGGCGTCCTTCCTAATTCTCACTGTTCTGAAATAACGCACTCGAAAATGTTATATCAGTCAAAAATGTCAAAAAAATTCCCACTTTATGCTACAAAACCAACTTTATAAGAGGTTTTAAAAATAGGTTCTATTTGACCAAAACATTCTGTGACATTGTATGGCTTCGTTGGCAGAGTAGATGGATGCAGTTCAATGCACGATTCATATAATTACCAAGACATCTCTTCATAGTCCAACAAATATGACAATCAGGTTGTAAATTACAGCTGGTACGTTGGTTGGTTGCCGCTTTCAGCCATTCGGGACACTGTTTCAGTTGAAATGACTCAATACCTTCGACAAAAACAGATGCATGTAACTATGGCTGGGAATGTCACAACAATCAAACTAGCGAGGGGCAATGACAACAAGTCAGTCATCACGTGTCTAATAGGCGTATCTGTTTATGTCGCTGTTTATTTAGCAAGCTAAAAACATGGAGCCTAACGTCAGCTAGCTAACTAACTAGCTGCTGGAAGGAGGTCATGTCATTGGACGGGTGGATGAGGTTTTTTTGGGGGGGGGAGTTCCCATTCAGTTGTCAAAACGTGGGTTGAGAGAAGCATGCATTGGCAGGCAAGCACTTGGGCTCCCGAGTGGCGCAGCGGTCTGAGGCACTGCATCTCCGTGTTAGAGGCGTCACTACAGACACCCTGGTTTGAATCCAGGCTGTGTCACAGCCGGCCGAGCGTCGTCCAGGTTAGGCCGGTGTAGGCCGTCATTGAAAATAAGAATTTGTTCTTAACTGACTTGCCTATTTCAATGAAGGTTCAAAGTTAACAAAAATTTCACCATCATTTATCAGTGCAATTTTGACGGCCAATTACAAGCTGGAAAAGTTTGAGAGGGTTTATCTAATGTTCCCTGGTTAGATTTGAGCTCTTCTCCTCTGGATAACATTAGTTGTTGATCTTGTTGTTGTACATAGGGAACTGAGGGAGAGCCTACCTGTTCATGGTTGGAAGAGAACTCCTGTGGTATTTACATATTTGCAGAAATCCATTCAGGTGTATTTTGGGGGCTTTTGAAGAATCCTTTCTCATGATCTAAAGTCACACTGTTGCTAATGACTGTAGACACACAGTCCAGTTCAAAGTGAATGATGTCGGTCCCATGTGGAAAATAGACTTATTTGCATATAGGCCTACTGTAGCTCTGATTGGCTGTGGCACACCGGTCTGTGTAGAGTCCGGTTCTGGACAAGGCTGACACATTCTTATTTGGGTTTATTTACTGCAGTGTTTATGAATTGTCCAAACGCACGGCCGCTTTCCGCTTCCATATTGCTATAGAATTATCATCAATGCCTTCCGTCATTCCCAAGCATTGTATGACAGAATGAAAACGTGAAAATGACCATATCAGTGTCAGAATGTGTCCACCAGATGCACATCTCTATTCCCAGTCATGTGAAATACATGAGAACATTTGCGGCGACCTAACGAATGTTCTGGGAACCAAAAAAGAACCAATTTTGGTTTGCTGGGAAAACATCACTGGTACATTGTTGTTGTTAAAAACACTCTCAATGTCTTTGGGATGATATCATCCTAATGTTAGATAAAACCCGAACTAGAACCTAATGGAATCTTAGCTAATGTTCTGGGAATGTTCCTGGTTTGCTGCGGGGTTTGATCGGTTAGACCAGGACACCATTAGTTGGCGAGAGAGCAATACTCCTCTGCTTCGTCCTTCATTCTGTCTTTCCTCTTCCCCCTCCTCTGCCAATTCTCCCTCCTCTGCCTCTTCTCCCTCCTCTGCCTCTTCCCCCTCCTCTGCCACTTCTCCCTCCTCTGCCAATTCTCCCTCCTCTGCCACTTCCCCCTCCTCTGCCACTTCTCCCTCCTCTGCCACTTCTCCCTCCTCTGCCACTTCTCCCTCCTCTGCCACTTCCCCCTCCTCTGCCTCTTCCCCCTCCTCTGCCACTTCCCCCTCCTCTGCCTCTTCTCCCTCCTCTGCCACTCCCCCCTCCTCTGCCACTTCTCCCTCCTCTGCCACTTCTCCCTCCTCTGCCTCTTCCCCCTCCTCTGCCACTTCCCCCTCCTCTGCCACTTCTCCCTCCTCTGCCACTTCTCCCTCCTCTGCCTCTTCCCCCTCCTCTGCCACTTCTCCCTCCTCTGCCACTTCTCCCTCCTCTGCCACTTCTCCCTCCTCTGCCACTTCTCCCTCCTCTGCCACTTCTCCCTCCTCTGCCACTTCTCCCTCCTCTGCCTCTTCTCCCTCCTCTGCCTCTTCTCCCTCCTCTGCCTCTTCCCCTCCTCTGCCACTTCTCCCTCCTCTGCCTCTTCTCCCTCCTCTGCCTCTTCTCCCTCCTCTGCCTCTTCTCCCTCCTCTGCCACTCCCCCCTCCTCTGCCACTTCTCCCTCCTCTGCCACTTCTCCCTCCTCTGCCTCTTCCCCCTCCTCTGCCACTTCCCCCTCCTCTGCCACTTCTCCCTCCTCTGCCACTTCACCCTCCTCTGCCTCTTCCCCCTCCTCTGCCACTTCTCCCTCCTCTGCCACTTCTCCCTCCTCTGCCACTTCTCCCTCCTCTGCCACTTCTCCCTCCTCTGCCACTTCTCCCTCCTCTGCCACTTCTCCCTCCTCTGCCTCTTCTCCCTCCTCTGCCTCTTCTCCCTCCTCTGCCTCTTCCCCCTCCTCTGCCACTTCTCCCTCCTCTGCCTCTTCTCCCTCCTCTGCCTCTTCTCCCTCCTCTGCCTCTTCTCCCTCCTCTGCCTCTTCTCCCTCCTCTGCCTCTTCTCCCTCCTCTGCCTCTTCCCCCTCCTCTGCCTCTTCCCCCTCCTCTGCCTCTTCTCCCTCCTCTGCCTCTTCTCCCTCCTCTGCCTCTTCCCCCTCCTCTGCCACTCCTCTCCCTCCTCTGCCACTTCCCCCTCCTCTGCCACTTCTCCCTCCTCTGCCACTTCTCCCTCCTCTGCCACTTCCCCTCCTCTGCCACTTCTCCCTCCTCTGCCACTTCTCCCTCCTCTGCCACTTCTCCCTCCTCTGCCCTTCCCCCTCCTTCTTTCCCTCCTCTGCCTCTTCCCCCTCCTCTGCCTCTTCCCTCCTCTGCCTCTTCTCCCTCCTCTGCCTCTTCTCCCTCCTCTGCCTCTTCTCCCTCCTCTGCCTCTTCCCCTCCTCTGCCTCTTTCCCTCCACTGCCACTTCTCCCTCCTCTGCCTCTTCTCCCTCCTCTGCCTCTTCCCCCTCCTCTGCCTCTTCCCCCTCCACTGCCACTTTTCCCTCCTCTGCCTCTTCCCCTCCTCTGCCTCTTCCCTCTCCTCTGCCTCTTCCCCCTCCTCTGCCTCTTCCCCCTCCTCTGCCACTTCTCCCTCCTCTGCCTCTTCCCCCTCCTCTGCCACTTCCCCCTCCTCTCCCTCCTCTGCCTCTTCCCCCTCCTCTGCCACTTCTCCCTCCTCTGCCTCTTCCCCCTCCTCTGCCACTTCTCACTCCTCTGCCACTTCTCCCTCCTCTGCCTCTTCCCCCTCCTCTGCCACTTCTCCCTCCTCTCCCTCCTCTGCCTCTTCCCCCTCCTCTGCCACTTCTCCCTCCTCTGCCTCTTCCCCCTCCTCTGCCACTTCTCCCTCCTCTGCCACTTCTCCCTCCTCTGCCTCTTCCCCCTCCTCTGCCACTTCTCCCTCCTCTGCCTCTTCCCCCTCCTCTGCCACTTCCCCCTCCTCTGCCACTTCTCCCTCCTCTGCCTCTTCCCGCTCCTCTGCCACTTCTCCCTCCTCTGCCACTTCTCCCTCCTCTGCCTCTTCCCCCTCCTCTGCCTCTTCTCCCTCCTCTGCCACTTCTCCCTCCTCTGCCACTTCTCCCTCCTCTGCCTCTTCCCCTCCTCTGCCTCTTTCCCCTCCTCTGCCTCTTCTCACACCTCTGCCTCTTCCCCCCCTCTGCCACTTCTCCCTCCTCTGCCTCTTCCCCCTCCTCTGCCACTTTCTCCCTCCTCTGCCTCTTTCCCTCCTCTGCCACTTCTCCCTCCTCTGCCTCTTCTCCCTCCTCTGCCACTTCTCACTCCTCTGCCACTTCTCCCTCCTCTGCATCTTCCCCCTCCTCTGCCACTTCTCCCTCCTCTCCCTCCTCTGCCTCTTCCCCCTCCTCTGCCACTTCTCACTCCTCTGCCTCTTTCCCTCCTCTGCCACTTCTCACTCCTCTGCCACTTCTCCCTCCTCTGCCTCTTTCCCTCCTCTGCCACTTCTCCCTCCTCTGCCTCTTCCCCCTCCTCTGCCTCTTCCCCCTCCTCTGCCACTTCCCCTCTCTGCCACCTCCTCTCCTCTTCTTCCCTCCTCTTCTTCTCCCTCCTCTGCCACTTCTCCCTCCTCTGCCTCTTCCCCTCCTCTGCCCTTCTCCCTCCTCTGCCTCTTCTCCCTCCTCTGCCTCTTCTCCCTCCTCTGCCTCTTCCCCCTCCTCTGCCTCTTCCCCCTCCCTGCCTCTTCCCCCTCCTCTGCCTCTTCCCCCTCCTCTGCCTCTTCTCCCTCCTCTGCCACTTCTCCCTCCTCTGCCACTTCTCCCTCCTCTGCCTCTTCCCCCTCCTCTGCCTCTTCTCCCTCCTCTGCCTCTTCTCCTATCTCTGCCAGCGCCTAAAACGAGCCTCTCACGTTTCACCCTAATTGCATAGGTGAACAGGGAATGGGAATTACGAGGGATGTTTTTGCCTTTCTCACACTCATAAGCAGTACAGTAAAGCCACATTCAGGGCAGCTGCTGTTTACTTTGGAGCTGGCTTTAGGTGGCCAGGAGAATGCCTGTCTCCAGTCTCCGGTCCCTCAGCCCTACAGCCAGACCCAGACCTGGGGCTGAGGGGTCCTCGAGGCAGGCGCCAGGCTGGAGGCTTCGACTGACCAACCAGAGTTCAGAGACTATTAATCCACCAATTAGACATTAGAATGGAAGGAATAACCTCTCATTTGGCTGCCATGGATACAGCTAGACTGGGCGTTGACCTGAACAGAACAGAACAGAGTTCTAGAATATAGAATACTCTCAAGGTTATCTAACAGAACAGAGTTCTGGAATATAGAATACTCTCAGGGTTATCTAACAGAACAGAGTTCTAGAATATAGAATACCCTCAGGGTTATCTAACAGAGCAGGCCTAGAGTTCTAGAATATAGAATACTCTCAGGGTTATCTAACAGAACAGGCCCAGAGTTCTAGAATATAGAATACTCTCAGGGTTATCTAACAGAACAGAGTTCTAGAATATAGAATACTCTCAGGGTTATCTAACAGAACAGAGTTCTAGAATATAGAATACTCTCAGGGTTATCTAACAGAACAGGCCCAGAGTTCTAGAATATAGAATACTCTCAGGGTTCTCTTACAGAACAGGCCCAGGGTTCTAGAATATAGAATCCTCTCAGGGTTCTCTTACATAACAGAGTTCTAGAATATAGAATACTCTCAGGATTCTCTTACAGAACAGAGTTCTAGAATATAGAATCCTCTCAGGGTTCTCTTACAGAACAGAGTTCTAGAATATAGAATACTCTCAGGGTTCTCTTACAGAACAGGCCCAGGGTTCTAGAATATAGAATCCTCTCAGGGTTCTCTTACAGAACAGAGTTCTAGAATATAGAATACTCTCAGGGTTCTCTTACAGAACTCTGGTATTTGTTTCTTTCATCTTCCTCTAAAAGGGTATTTGGTTCCTTGACCTTGGGCTCCACCTGCCTTGCTGTCTCCTCTCTTTCCTCCTCCTCTTCTCTCTCTCTTTATCATTTTCATTCAACCCTCAGTTGGGATAAAAAAGAAAAAGAGCATTTTTCTTCTTTATGTCCTGGATTCTTTTAAACTTCAGAGACGTTTTTCCTTTGGCAGCCGAGCACAGAGAGACAGACATGCCATATTTACACGTGTGGAGTGAATCATATACCCCCCTCCATCCCTCCACCCTCCTCCTCTCCACCCAACCACCCTGACAGATTGAATATCGACAGATTGAAGAAATCAGCGCTTTGAGAACAGAGAGAGGGATGGAGAGAGAGAGGGGGAGGGAGGGACAGAGGGAGGGAGAGAGGGACAGAGGGAGGGACAGAGGGAGGGACAGAGGGACAGAGGGATCAGGAGAGAGGGACAGAGGGAGGGAGAGAGGGACAGAGAGAGAGGGAGAGAGATGAGAGCGAGGGAGTGAGGGAGAGAGGGAGGAAGGGAGGAAGGGAGGGAGGGAGAGAGGGAGGGAGGGAGGGACAGAGAGAGGGAGGGAGAGAGAGAGAGGGAGAGAGAGAGAGAGAGAGAGAGAGAGAGAGAGAGAGAGAGAGAGAGAGAGAGGGAGTGAGAGGGAGGGACAGAGAGAGGGAGGTAGAGAGAGAGAGGGAGAGAGAGAGAGAGAGAGAGCGAGGGAAATAAAGAGTAGGATCAGATGACTGTGAATGTGGAAAAATAAAGAGGAGAAAGAGAAGATGATGGTAACAGAGCTGGATCAGAACAGACCTGTTTTACAGCGTTGGGTTAGGGACCACACCTTTTACTGTGCGGTCGGTGGCGATAGATTCCCAGCATGCATAGCGGTGAGCAGGCCCCATCCAGAGTTTTCCGCAGCCACTCATCAGACAGGCCGCAGGGTTCGACCTAACACTGCACAATAGTAATATTCCCAGTAATGTAACCACTACCCTGACAATACCAGCACCAGGCTCAACCAACCAAGATACTTCAGGACCACACAGAGATGGTGGAGAGAGGAAGAGGAGGAGGAAGGATGAGAGGGAGAGAGAATATGTCTGACTGAGTTAGCTCTAGAACTAGAGAGACAGAGAGAGACAGGGGAGGGGGAGGGAAAGGGATAGAAAGAGACAGAGAAAGAGAGAGAGAGAGACAGGGGAGGGGGAGGGAAAGGGATAGAAAGAGACAGAGAAAGGGAGAGAGAGGGAGAGACAGACAGAGAGATAGAGCATTTATTTCCACCTATAACAGAACAAGAATGTACCAGGGTAAAGTTGAAGAAGGCACAGAGAGCTATCCCACTGTTAGCTAATCTATCTATGACTTCTCTCTGTGTGTGTGTGTGTGTGTGTGTGTGTGTGTGTGCATGTTTTCCTATAAATTTCTGTGAATTAAGTTCTCCCCCCATGTCTCCCCTACCCCTAGGGAGAAGGAGGGAGGGAAAGAGAGGGAGGGAGGGTGGGAGAAGGAAAGAGAGAGCAGGGGGGGGGGGCGAGAGAGAGAGCATCACCACAGATTGTCCATTATATTGAGCAGATACTCAAGTGGCCACTCTAACAATTAAAATGAATGTCTTCAAAAATGAAATTCAATCGAGAGGAGGCAAGATCAGATGGGACCATTCTAGCCAATGAGAAAACAGATAAGCATGTGAACAACAGGCACAACTCTGGCAGGCACAACTCTGATATAAATTTTCTCAAAGTTGCAAGGGTGTCACGTGTCCTACTTGTATCAGTATACTCCTAACAGGATGTGACATGTCCTACTGGTATCAGTATACTCCTAACAGGATGTGACATGTCCTACTGGTATCAGTATTCTCCTAACAGGATGTGACATGTCCTACTGGTATCAGTATACTCCTAACAGGATGTGACATGTCCTACTGGTATCAGTATTCTCCTAACAGGATGTGACATGTCCTACTGGTATCAGTATACTCCTAACAGGATGTGACATGTCCTACTGGTATCAGTATACTCCTAACAGGATGTGACATGTCCTACTGGTATCAGTATACTCCTAACAGGATGTGACGTGTCCTACTGGTATCAGTATTCTCCTAACAGGATGTGACGTGTCCTACTGGTATCAGTATTCTCCTAACAGGATGTGACATGTCCTACTGGTATCAGTATACTCCTAACAGGATGTGACGTGTCCTACTGGTATCAGTATTCTCCTAACAGGATGTGACGTGTCCTACTGGTATCAGTATTCTCCTAACAGGATGTGACATGTCCTACTGGTATCAGTATACTCCTAACAGGATGTGACATGTCCTACTGGTATCAGTATACTCCTAACAGGATGTGACATGTCCTACTGAAAAAAATCCCTTTGCTTGGTGAGCAAAAAAATACAAAACATGGCAGATTTTGGGCCCAATTATCCCTCTCGCTTCGCCACTTCCCCTCTGGCATCACAAAGCCAAATGACTCACAGGCAAGTCACCAGAGGTCATTGTCCCATTTTGAATCCCTCAAATTCATTTGAATCCCTTAACCCAAACCCCCAAACGTGTTTTGGACTACAGCAGTCCCTATAGTGTCTGTGTTTTGGACTACAGCAGGCCCTTTAGTGTCTGTGTTTTGGACTACAGCAGTCCCTATAGTGTCTGTGTTTTGGACTATAGCAGTACCTATAGTGTCTGTGTTTTGGACTACAGCAGTCCCTATAGTGTCTGTGTTTTGGACTACAGCAGTCGCTATAGTGTCTGTGTTTTGGACTACAGCAGTCCCTATAGTGTCTGTGTTTTGGACTACAGCAGTCCCTATAGTGTCTGTGTTTTGGACTACAGCAGTCCCTATAGTGTCTGTGTTTTGGACTACAGCAGTCCCTATAGTGTCTGTGTTTTGGACTACAGCAGTCCCTATAGTGTCTGTGTTTTGGACTACAGCAGTCCCTATAGTGTCTGTGTTTTGGACTACAGCAGTCCCTATAGTGTCTGTGTTTTGGACTACAGCAGTCCCTATAGTGTCTGTGTTTTGGACTACAGCAGTCCCTATAGTGTCTGTGTTTTGGACTACAGCAGTCCCTATAGTGTCTGTGTTTTGGACTACAGCAGTCCCTATAGTGTCTGTGTTTTGGACTACAGCAGTCCCCATAGTGTCTGTGTTTTGGACTACAGCAGTCCCTATAGTGTCTGTGTTTTGGACTACAGCAGTCCCTATAGTGTCTGTGTTTTGGACTACAGCAGTCCCTTTAGTGTCTGTGTTTTGGACTACAGCAGTCCCTATAGTGTCTGTGTTTTGGACTACAGCAGTCCCTATAGTGTCTGTGTTTTGGACTACAGCAGTCCCTATAGTGTCTGTGTTTTGGACTACAGCAGTCCCTATAGTGTCTGTGTTTTGGACTACAGCAGTCCCTATAGTGTCTGTGTTTTGGACTACAGCAGTCCCTATAGTGTCTGTGTTTTGGACTACAGCAGTCCCTATAGTGTCTGTGTTTTGGACTACAGCAGTCCCCATAGTGTCTGTGTTTTGGACTACAGCAGTCCCTATAGTGTCTGTGTTTTGGACTACAGCAGTCCCCATAGTGTCTGTGTTTTGGACTACAGCAGTCCCCATAGTGTCTGTGTTTTGGACTACAGCAGTCCCTATAGTGTCTGTGTTTTGGACTACAGCAGTCCCTATAGTGTCTGTGTTTTGGACTACAGCAGTCCCTATAGTGTCTGTGTTTTGGACTACAGCAGTCCCTATAGTGTCTGTGTTTTGGACTACAGCAGTCCCTATAGTGTCTGTGTTTTGGACTACAGCAGTCCCTATAGTGTCTGTGTTTTGGACTACAGCAGTCCCTATAGTGTCTGTGTTTTGGACTACAGCAGTCCCTATAGTGTCTGTGTTTTGGACTACAGCAGTCCCCATAGTGTCTGTGTTTTGGACTACAGCAGTCCCTATAGTGTCTGTGTTTTGGACTACAGCAGTCCCCATAGTGTCTGTGTTTTGGACTACAGCAGTCCCCATAGTGTCTGTGTTTTGGACTACAGCAGTCCCTATAGTGTCTGTGTTTTGGACTACAGCAGTCCCTATAGTGTCTGTGTTGTACTTCTCTGTTCTGTTACTTTCATTCAGTCTGAGTCCTGACAGAGACCGTGTGACTGAGAGCTCCTCCAATCACTATAATGCTTTATAAGCTCCAGGTTTCAGAGTGTATCAACTTCTACATCTGCATTGCTTGTCTTTGGGAGTTTCAGGCTGGGTTTCTGTACTGTACTCAGCGACATCTGCTGATGTAAAGAGAGCTTTATAAATACACTTTGACATGTTTTTATTTCACATTTATTTTACCAGGTCGGCCAGTTGAGAACAAGTTGTCCTTTACACCTGCGATCTGGCCAGGATAAAGCACAGCAGTTCGACACAAACATATTGTTTGATTGATATTGGACTTTTAGCCAACAGAGTGGCTGGATGCTTTATAGTCATTAACACTGTCTGATGACACTGATGACACACAATCTGATGTAATTATATTGGATGTTACATTATACACACACACACACACACACACACACACACGTATATATACACACACATATACACACACATACACATATACACGTGTACACGTATACACACACATATACACGTATACACACACACACACACACACACACACACACACACACACACACATATATATACACACATTACTCATTACTTCCACCGTGTGAGTCGCCGTCATCTGTCACACAGGGCTGTGTGTGTGCGTGTGCGTGTGCGTGCACGTGCTTGTGCGTGTGCGTGTGTGTGTGTGTGTGTGTGCTGGCTGCTCCCCTTTCAGAGCATCAGAACATCCGCTGATGGTCCATTCGTCAGCTATAGTTAGACCAGACGAGGACATTAGGAAACCCTGTAGGACATTTACCAGACAGCGGACGTTCTGTCCCCACTGGTTCCCTGTTATGTTAGAGACACACAGAGTCTGTGAGGGGTTGTTATGGAGACTGTTACTGTGTCTTGTCTACCTCAGGGATGACTTCCTCACTGCACTGGTTCCCTGTTATGTTAGAGACACACAGAGTCTGTGAGGGGTTGTTATGGAGACTGTTACTGTGTGTTGTCTACCTCAGGGATGACTTCCTCACTGCACTGGTTCCCTGTTATGTTAGAGACACACAGAGTCTGTGAAGGGTTGTTATGGAGACTGTAACTTTAACAGCCAGGTGAAGAGGTATACATGTATAAGTCTAACAACCTGATTGTGGTTATAGTTTTATTTATACACATGGTAGAATAGATATATTTCTACATATAACGTGAACTAACTCACATTTGTACATCGTGCTGGTCCGTAAAATTGACTTTGTTTTAGCGCCCCAAAAACGCAATACTTCCAGGTCGTCTGTAGTATCAATACCATAGTAAAGCACCATTTCTCCCCTTTCCAACCAAATCAATGAGGAGACCTTCATGATGCCCGTCTGCCTGATTCAACAAGGCAATGAGCTCCGTCTGGTCTTTCTACAAATGGTGGGTGGGGAAGCATCTTTTTTCACTCGATCTGCCCAACTTATCACCTTATCGCCTCTAAAATGTAAATAAAACACTATTAAAGAGTTTATATAACGTGTCATTACATACCTATTTGAAGGTTTGTGTCGAATTTGAATCGGGTTTTTAGGGCGGGGCTAAAGTGATCTTAGAATTTAACAGCAGGTTTTTAGGGCGGGGCTAAAGTGATCTTCAGAAGTTAACAGCAGGTTTTTAGGGCGGGGCTAAAGTGATCTTAGAAGTAAACAGCCGGTTTTTAGGGCGGGGCTAAAGTGATCTTCAGAAGTTAACAGCCGGTTTTTAGGGCGGGGCTAAAGTGATCTTCAGAAGTTAACATCCGGTTTTTAGGGCGGGGCTAAAGTGATCTTCAGAAGTTAACAGCCGGTTTTTAGGGCGGGGCTAAAGTGATCTTCAGAAGTTAACAGCCGGTTTTTAGGGCGGGGCTAAAGTGATCTTCAGAAGTTAACAGCCGGTTTTTAGGGCGGGGCTAAAGTGATCTTAAAGAAGTTAACAGCCGGTTTTTAGGGCGGGGCTAAAGTGATCTTCAGAAGTTAACAGCCGGTTTTTAGGGCGGGGCTAAAGTGATCTTCAGAAGTTAACAGCCGGTTTTTAGGGCGGGGCTAAAGTGATCTTTAGAAGTTAACAGCCGTTTTTTAGGGCGGGGCTAAAGTGATCTTCAGAAGTTAACATCCGGTTTTTAGGGCGGGGCTAAAGTGATTTTCAGAAGTTAACAGCCGGTTTTTAGGGCGGGGCTAAAGTGATCTTCAGAAGTTAACAGCCGGTTTTTAGGGCGGGGCTAAAGTGATTTTCAGAAGTTAACAGCCGGTTTTTAGGGCGGGGCTAAAGTGATCTTCAGAAGTTAACAGCCGGTTTTTAGGGCGGGGCTAAAGTGATCTTCAGAAGTCAACAGCAGGTTTTTAGGGCGGGGCTAAAGTGATCTTCAGAAGTTAACAGCAGGTTTTTAGGGCGGGGCTAAAGTGATCTTAGAAGTTAACAGCAGGTTTTTAGGGCGGGGCTAAAGTGATCTTAGAAGTTAACAGCAGGTTTTTGAGAGTCATGATAGCTTGCAGCGATGATGCAAAAAATGACTAGGTATCCCCCCTTACCCTGCCCCTTACCCTGTCCCCTTACCCTGTCCCCTTACCCTGTCCCCTTACCCTGTCCCTGTCCCCTTACCCTGTCCTTGTCCCTTACCCTGTCCCTATCCCCTTACCCTGTCCCTATCCCCTTACCCTGTCCCCTTACCCTGTCCCCTTACCCTGTCCCCTTACCCTGTCCCCTTACCCTGTCCCTATCCCCTTACCCTGTCCCTATCCCCTTACCCTGTCCCCTTACCCTGTCCCTGTCCCCTTACCCTGTCCTTGTCCCTTACCCTTACCCTGTCCCCTTACCCTGTCCCTATCCCCTTACCCTGTCCCTGTCCCCTTACCCTGTCCCTTACCCTGTCCCTGTCCCCTACCCTGTCCCCTTACCCTGTCCCCTTACCCTGTCCCCTTACCCTGTCCCTATCCCCTTACCCTGTCACTGTCCCCTTACCCTGTCCCCTTACCCTGTCCTTGTCCCTTACCCTGTCCCTGTCCCTTACCATGTCCCTTACCCTGTCCCCTTACCCTGTCCCTGTCCCTTACCCTGTCCCCTTACCCTGTCCCCTTACCCTATCCCTTACCCTATCCCTTACCCTGTCCCTTACCCTGTCCCTTACCCTGTCCCTTACCCTGTCCCTATCCCCTTACCCTGTCCCTTACCCTGTCCCTGTCCCTTACCCTGTCCCCTTACCCTGTCCCTGTCCCTTACCCTGTCCCCTTACCCTGTCCCTTACCCTGTCCCTTACCCTGTCCCTATCCCCTTACCCTGTCCCTTACACTATCCCTATCCCCTTACCCTGTCCCCTTACCCTGTCCCTGTCCCCTTACCCTGTCCCTGTCCCCTTACCCTGTCCTTTACCCTGTCCCTATCCCCTTACCCTGTCTCTATCCCCTTACCCTGTCCCTTACCCTGTCCCTATCCCCTTACCCTGTCCCTATCCCCTTACCCTGTCCCCTTACCCTGTCCCCTTACCCTGTCCCCTTACCCTGTCCCTTACCCTGTCCCTATCCCCTTACCCTGTCCCTTACCCTGTCCCTATCCCTTACCCTGTCCCTATCCCCTTACCCTGTCCCCTTACCCTGTCCCTGTCCCCTTACCCTGTCCCCTTACCCTGTCCCTGTCCCTTACCCTGTCCCCTTATCCTGTCCCTTACCCTGTCCCTTACCCTGTCCCTGTCCCTTCCCCTGTCCCTTCCCCTGTCCCTTACCCTGTCCCCTTACCCTGTCCCTATCCCCTTACCCTGTCCCCTTACCCTGTCCCTTACCCTGTCCCCTTACCCTGTCCCCTTACCCTGTCCCCTTACCCTGTCCCTTACCCTGTCCCTTACCCTGTCCCCATACCCTGTCCCTATCCCCTTACCCTGTCCCTTTACCCTGTCCCCTTACCCTGTCCCTACCCTGTCCCCTTACCCTGTCCCTTACCCTGTCCCCTTACCCTGTCCCTTACCCTGTCCCCTTACCCTGTCCCTATCCCCTTACCCTGTCCCTTACCCTGTCCCCTTACCCTGTCCCTTACCCTGTCCCTGCCCCCCCCTGTCCCTGTCTTGTTTTTAAATGGTGAGAGAAGCTCTACACGTGGTGGAGAGAGGCTGTAAGACAGAATTAGTTAGGGGGTCAGTTTTTTTCCACTTTTCTCCAATATTATTGGGCAATTACCATGTCAATCGACGCTTGAATAGAAACATAGTTCACACCCCAGATTTGGATGTCAACACTGTCGCCTCGTTTGAATGTCACGGTTGCACAAGTTTGGACGGAATGGTGTTAGTCACCGTGAAAGCTCTAACAGCTCTGTTTCCCTCTGGATCAGGTCTGATATTCCAGCTCTGTTTCCCTCTGGATCAGGTCTGATATTCCAGCTCTGTTTCCCTCTGGATCAGGTCTGATATTCCAGCTCTGTTTCCCTCTGGATCAGGTCTGATATTCCAGCTCTGGATCAGGTCTGATATTCCATCTCTGGATCAGGTCTGATATTCCATCTCTGGATCAGGTCTGATATTCCATCTCTGGATCAGGTCTGATATTCCATCTCTGGATCAGGTCTGATATTCCATCTCTGGATCAGGTCTGATATTCCATCTCTGGATCAGGTCTGATATTCCAGCTCTGGATCAGGTCTGATATTCCATCTCTGGATCAGGTCTGATATTCCAGCTCTGGATCAGGTCTGATATTCCATCTCTGGATCAGGTCTGATATTCCATCTCTGGATCAGGTCTGATATTCCAGCTCTGGATCAGGTCTGATATTCCAGCTCTGTTTCCCTCTGGATCAGGTCTGATATTCCAGCTCTGTTTCCCTCTGGATCAGGTCTGATATTCCAGCTCTGTTTCCCTTTGGATCAGGTCTGATATTCCATCTCTGTTTCCCTTTGGATCAGGTCTGATATTCCATCTCTGTTTCCTCTGGATCAGGTCTGATATTCCAGCTCTGGATCAGGTCTGATATTCCATCTCTGGATCAGGTCTGATATTCCATCTCTGGATCAGGTCTGATATTCCAGCTCTGTTTCCCTCTGGATCAGGTCTGATATTCCAGCTCTGTTTCCCTCTGGATCAGGTCTGATATTCCAGTTATGTTTTCCCCACCAGTGTAGAGGAGGACAGAAGAAGATAAGAGGAAGGGGGCAGGAGAGGAGATGAGTGAAGAGGAGAGGATGAGAGGATGGGAGAGTATGAGAGAAGGGGAAATGAGAGGATGAGAGGAGAGGAGGGGAGAGGATGAGAGGAGAGGATGGGAGAGTATGAGAGAAGGGGAAAGGAGAGGATGAGAGGAGAGGAGAGGATGAGAGAGTATGAGAGAAGGGAAAGGAGAGGATGAGAGGAGAGGAGGGGATGGGGAGTGGAGAGGAGGGGAGAGTATGAGAGAAGGGGAAAGGAGAGGATGAGAGGAGAGGAGAGGATGAGAGAGTAAGAGAAGGGAAAGGAGAGGATGAGAGGAGTGGAGGGGATGGGGAGTGGAGAGGAGGGGAGAGTATGAGAGGAGAGGAGAGGAGAGGAGGGGAGAGGATGAGAAGATAGGAAATAAGCAGGTAGAAACAAAGTGATCCCGTAGACAATGAGCATAGTTCAGGCAGGCCATTGGCATCCATTCTGTGCCTCTCTCTCTGTGTGCTGCTGCACACCAGTTATGAGTTACTGCACCATAATGGCCAGAGGGCCACAGCTGTGATCTACTTCAACTCTCAGTGGTGTGCAGGATAAGTGTTGGGAACACCAACCTGACAGCTCCCGTAACCAACCAGAATAATATGGCACCCTATCCACTATATAATGCACTAGGGTACTCTTCACCAGGGCCCATAGGCATCTGGTCAAAAGTAGTGCACTATGTAGGGAATATGATGTAATTTGTGACACAACCCATTGTGTTTACTGCAAAAACCCAAATTGTGATTAAATGACTCTTTGGCTGTGTCGCAGTAATCATAGTCACGCCAACTAGAATGATTTGACTTGAGCTGATTATATATACTCCTAACTACTCTGCCTTGACATATGTATCTCCTAACTACTCTGCCTTGGCATATGTATCTCCTAACTACTCTGCCTTGGCATATGTATCTCCTAACTACTCTGCCTTGGCATATGTATCTCCCAACTACTCTGCCTTGGCATATGTATCTCCCAACTACTCTGCCTTGGCATATGTATCTCCCAACTACTCTGCCTTGACATATGTATCTCCTAACTACTCTGCCTTGGCATATGTATCTCCTAACTACTCTGCATATGTACTCTGCCTTGGCATATGTATCTCCCAACTACTCTGCCTTGGCATATGTATCTCCCAACTACTCTGCCTTGGCATATGTATCTCCCAACTACTCTGCCTTGGCATATGTATCTCCCAACTACTCTGCCTTGGCATATGTATCTCCCAACTACTCTGCCTTGGCATATGTATCTCCTAACTACTCTGCCTTGGCATATGTATCTCCTAACTACTCTGCCTTGGCATATGTATCTCCCAACTACTCTGCCTTGGCATATGTATCTCCTAACTACTCTGCCTTGGCATATGTATCTCCCAACTACTCTGCCTTGGCATATGTATCTCCTAACTACTCTGCCTTGGCATATGTATCTCCTAACTACTCTGCCTTGGCATATGTATCTCCTAACTACTCTGCCTTGGCATATGTATCTCCTAACTACTCTGCCTTGGCATATGTATCTCCTAACTACTCTGCCTTGGCATATGTAGCGGCATTGGTTTCAACAAAGAATGTATGGTATGTTTCTCTCTCTGTCTGTCACTGAGTAGGAGAAAGGGGAGGATAGGGGGAGAGAGGGGAGGCTCTCTTTCTTTCTCTTTGTCTCTCTCTCTCTCTCTCTCTTTCTCTCTGTCTCTATTTCTCTCCATCTCTCTCTCTCTCTCTCTCTCTCTCTCTCTGTCTCCCTCTCTTATCGCTGTCTCTCTTTCTTTCTTTCTCTCTCTCTTTCTCTCTTTCTCTCTCTCTTTCTCTCAATCTCTCTCTCTTTCTCTCTCTGTCTAATGTAAGCAATCTATTCTTGGGGTTTGTTTGTAGTCTTCTACAAAGCACTCATTTAAGGCAACGTGGGTTTTGGAGGGTAGGGGCGAGGGGCTAGGACATTTGAACACAATAAGGAAGGCATTGGGTCTGTTTTGGGATCTTTTTTTGCGGGTGTCTGAGTGTTGTAACTGGATCTGTGTGTGTGTGTGTGCGTGTGTGTGCGTGTGTGTGTGCGTGTGGGTGCGTGTGTGTGTGTGTGTATCTTGCAGGATCTGAACAGATGAGGAACGCAGATTGAGGAGTTGGAGCTGATACAGGGATTGAGGGAGGGGGGGAAAAAACAAGAGAGCCAAACAGAGAGTGGTTGTGAGAGATGGAAGAGAGAGAAATGGGAATCTCTTCCATGTGTTCCTCCCTGCCTCTCCTGTCTCTAATAGACTTCCAAGGGTTTTTTATTGGTCCTGTTTGTGGGCTTGTTGTGTTTGATGTGTGTGTGTGTGTGTGTGTGTGTGTGTGTGTGTGTGTGTGTGTGTGTGTGTGTGTGTGTGTGTGTGTGTGTGTGTGTGTGTGTGTGTGTGTGTGTGTGTGTGTGTGTGTGTGTGCTGTTTGGTGGCTGTACTCTCTCAGGCAGGTTGAGGAGTTTCCTAATAATTTCAGTTTCCTGCAATACCTGAACCCACCTGATGGAAATACACACACACACACACATAGACACACACACACACACACATAGACACACACGCTAGGGGACCGGGCCTGGGCGTGACATAAACTCCTCTCACCCGGAGAGAAATCTGGTCGCTCCACATGATATCAATATACAAGGACAGCTGCACAGGCCACCTCTCTCTCTCCATCCCTGTCTCTCTCTCTTCATCTCTCTCTCTGTCGCTCTCTTTCCTTCTCTTTTTTTCTCTCTCTCTCTCCATCCCTCTCTTTCTCTTCTTGGCTTCATATGAGGACATGAGTAAGGCTTTTTAGTTGTTGTCTTTTATGTTGTTCGCTCTTGATGTTGAGTCTTCTAGGTACCAGATGTTAGGCCTGTCTGTCTGTCAGTCTGTCTGTCTGTCTGCATATATGTCTGTCTCTCTGCCTGTCTGTCTGCCAGTCAGTCTGTCTCTCTGCCTGTCTCTCTGCATATCTGTCTGTCTCTCTGCCCGTCTGTCTGTCAACCTGTCGCTCTGCATATCTGTCTGTCTCTCTGTCTGTCTGTCTGTCTGTCTGTCTGTCTGTCTGTCTGTCTGTCTGTCTGTGTCTGTCTTTCTATCTGCCTGTCTCTGTCTGCATGTCTTTCTGTCTGCCTGTCTGTCTGTCTCTCTGCCTGTCTGTCTGTCTCTCTGCATATATGTCTGTCTGTTTCTGTCTGTCTCTGTCTGTCTGTCTGTCTGTCTGTCTGTCTGTCTGTCTGTCCTCTGTATATCTTTCTGTCTGTCTCTCTGTCTGTCTCTATCTGTCTGTCCTCTGTATATCTTTCTGTCTGTCTCTCTGTCTGTCTCTATCTGTCTGTCAGTCTGTCTGTCTTTCCTCTGTCTGTGAGATGGGAATCAGATGAGAAATTAGAAGACGACCTGGGTGACTGAATGGAAAGCCCAAGTGGACATTCTGCATTGTCTTTAGCAATGCAGAATGTTGCCATGTGGTTGCCATGTGGTTGCCATGTGGTGGCCATGTGGTAGCCATGTGGTGACCATGTGATGGCCATGTGTTGACCGTGTGGTGGCCGTGTGGTGGCCGTGTGGTGGCCGTGTGGTGGCCGTGTGGTGGCCGTGTGGTGGCCGTGTGTTGGCCGTGTGGTGGCCGTGTGGTGGCCGTGTGGTGACCATGTGATGACCGTGTGGTGGCCGTGTGGTGGCCGTGTGGTGGCCGTGTGGTGGCCGTGTGGTGGCCGTGTGGTGGCCGTGTGGTGGCCGTGTGGTAGCCATGTTCTTGAAAGGATCAGCACACATGAAGTGGCTAGAGACACAACATCAGAGACAGTGGTGTGTCAGTGTGTGTTTCTGTCTCTGTGTGTGAGAAATGTAATGCCAGTGATAATTCAATCCATGTCATTATAGACCATGATGACTGTGTGTGTGTGTGTGTGTGTGTGTGTGTGTGTGTGTGTGTGTGTGTGTGTGTGTGTGTGTGTGTGTCGCTATCTGGGTGTGAGAAGGACACAGTAAAAATACCAGCGGTCATTACAGCCACATCATGACAGACACTAACATGCAGCACGAGCATCAGCTGCCAGCCATCTCTACATTGCTGTGTCCCTGACTGTCTTAACAACCTCCTAACCCTTCTAACCCCAACCATTTCCTTAACCAGCCTCATTCCTGCTCATCTCTTAATTGACTTTGTCTGTGGAGAGAAACTGGCCAACACACACACACACACACACACACACACACACATACCGAGACACCAGATATTAGAACGACATGCTTCTCTGATTAGGACTCTCCCAGAGGTGTTTCTTTCGATCGCCCGCAACGTTCTGGCACGCCAAGACATTACGGTAATGAGATACGGAACCAGCAGAAAGGATTACTGTCGCTTTAAATGAAGCTGAAGGGATTGTGGTCTGCCTTGAGAAAGTTGAGCTGTAGTTGAGATTAGAGCGGGGGGGGGGCAGTGGAGGATGGAATGTATACAGAACACAAAACAGAGATTTCAAGATATTTTCGAGACGTTTCAAGATGTTTTTACAATGTTTCAAGATGTTTCAAGAAGTTTCAAGATGTTTTCGAGGCGTTTCAAGATGTTTTTACAATGTTTCAAGATGTTTTTGAGATGTTTCAAGATGTTTCAAGATGTTTTCAAGACATTCACCGCATGCCACATTGTTCTCTTCTCTTCTTCGTGTGTGTGTGCGCGCGTGTGTGTGTAGCCATCTGTGCATGTGTGTCCGCCCTAACCCTCTAACCTCCCATTGTCCCTGACTTCCAGTAATAAGTCAGTTCAGTGGCTGAACCTTCATGAACACAAACATGAAGTTTGATTTGGGACAGATACAGCTGGTTCCCTCCCTGAGGTTCCTAGTCAGAAACACTCAAATAGCACTCTGAGGAGGAGAAGGAGGAGTGATGAAGAGGAGGAGGAGAGAAAAGTAAATAAGCGAAGGGAAGGGGGGAGGATTGTGGTGTGGTTTTAGAAAGGAATGGACAGAAATAATCTCTCTTTAAAAAAGAGGGATGTGGTTGAGAGGACTGAAAAAGCTGATTGTGTGTATGTGTGTGTGAGATCGTCCCCCAACAGTGGCTGGATGGAAACATTGTCACCATCTATAAGAACAAGGGTGACAAGTCCATCTGCGATAACAGCCGGGGGGGGATATCCCTTCTGACTGTTAACGGTAAGGTCCTGACCAAGGTGATGCTACACAGGCTGGTGGACAACATCACAGAGGAACTGCTGCCAGAGTCACAACGCGGCTTCAGAAAGAACAGGACTACAGTCAACATGATGTTCACGACACGGCAACGCCAGTGCTGTGAACAACATCAGGACCTCTCCAAGGCCTTCGACGAGCTCTCCAAGGCCTTCGACGAGCTCTCCAAGGCCTTCAACGACCTCTCCAAGGCCTTCAACGACCTCTCCAAGGCCTTCGACGACCTCTCCAAGGCCTTCGACGACCTCTCCAAGGCCTTCGACGAGCTCTCCAAGGCCTTCGACGACCTCTCCAAGGCCTTCGACGACCTCTCCAAGGCCTTCAACGACCTCTCCAAGGCCTTCGACGACCTCTCCAAGGCCTTCGACGAGCTCTCCAAGGCCTTCAACAACCTCTCCAAGGCCTTCGACGACCTCTCCAAGGCCTTCGACAACCTCTCCAAGGCCTTTGACGACCTCTCCAAGGCCTTCTACGACCTCTCCAAGGCCTTTGACAACCTCTCCAAGGCCTTCTACGACCTCTCCAAGGCCTCTGACGACCTCTCCAAGGCCTTCGACGACCTCTCCAAGGCCTTCGACGACCTCTCCAAGGCCTTCAACGACCTCTCCAAGGCCTCCGACGACCTCCCCAAGGCCTTCGACGACCTCCCCAAGTCCTTCGACGACCTCCCCAAGTCCTTCGACGACCTCTCCAAGGCCTTCGACGACCTCTCCAAGGCCTTCGACGACCTCCCTAAGGCCTTCAACGACCTCTCCAAGGCCTTCAACGACCTCTCCAAGGCCTTCGACGAGCTCTCCAAGGCCTTCAACAACCTCTCCAAGGCCTTCGACGACCTCTCCAAGGCCTTCGACGACCTCTCCAAGGCCTCCGACGACCTCTCCAAGGCCTCCGACGACCTCTCCAAGGCCTTCGACTACCTCTCCAAGGCCTTCGACGACCTCCCCAAGGCCTTCGACGACCTCCCCAAGGCCTTCGACGACCTCCCCAAGTCCTTCGACGACCTCCCCAAGTCCTTCGACGACCTCTCCAAGGCCTTCGACGACCTCTCCAAGGCCTTCGACGACCTCCCTAAGGCCTTCAACGACCTCTCCAAGGCCTTTGACACTGTGAGCAGGGAACTACTATGAGACATTCTACTCAAATGTGGCTGTCCAGACAAATGTGTCAATGTCCTTTGCCAGTTCCATGATGGGACGATGGCTCAGGTGGCCAAAGGAGGGCTGGAGTCAGTGCCCGTTGGAGTAAGCATCGGTGTGAGGCAGGGGTGTGTGCTGGCACCTGTCCTCTTTAACATCTCACTCCTGTGTGTCACCCAGCTTCTCCACAAGGAGCTTGAGGACTGCAGTGGGTGTTGTGGTGGACCTATTAAACATCAGGAGGCTCCAAGCAACCACCAAGGTTTTGACGGAGTGTGTTCTTGAGCTGCAGTATGCTGATGACTGTGCTCGTGTGGCCCACACTCCGGAAGACCTTCAGTCCGTCCTTGTAGGGGCTGTGAGGGTCCATAGCAGGATGGGACTGTCTAACAACACCACCAAGACAGAGGTGGTCTGCCAATAGAGACCCATCCCTCCACCCACCATGCCTGTCTTCACCATTGAACACAAATCACTGGCAATAGTCCCGTCCTTCAAATACCTGGGCAGCATCCTCTCAGAGGACTGCAGCATCGACCTCGAAATTCAAAACAAGATCAAGCATCAGCTGCCTTCGGGGAAACTCAGATGAAGGGTCTTCCTAAACTGGGATCGCCACCTCCACACCAAAGTTGCCATCTATCAAGTCATTCTGCATCACCACATTTCTGGGTCACTTATAGTCGCCATCTAACAAGCCATTCTGCATCACCACATTTCTGGGTCACTTATCGTCGCCACAACAAGCAGTTTCAACCGATTCCACATACAATGGCTGCAGTGCATCCTGGGAATCACCTGGTGCAACTGTGTGCCCCATACAGAAATACTTGCTAAGACTGACTGCAAGAGTATGGAAGCCTTGGTCACCCAGCACCAACTACAAGAGTATGGAGGCCATGGTCACCCAGCACCAACTACAAGAGTATGTAGGCCATGGTCACCCAGCACCAACTACAAGAGTATGGAAGCCTTGGTCACCCAGCACCAACTGCAAGAGTATGGAGGCCATAGTCACCCAGCACCAACTACAAGAGTATGGAGGCCATGGTCACCCAGCACCAACTACAAGAGTATGGAAGCCTTGGTCACCCAGCACCAACTACAAGAGTATGGAAGCCTTGTTCACCCAGTACCAACTGTAAGAGTATGGAGGCCATGGTCACCCAGCACCAACTGCACCAGCTTGGGCATGTCATTAAAATGTGTCAGGAGCACTTGACGTGGAATCCTGTATGGACAGATACATCTTGCAGGCGGAGGCGGTCTGCAGGGGGTCCAGATACATCTTGGCTGGCGGTCTGTAGGGGGTCCAGATACATCTTGGCAGGCGGTCTGCAGGGGGTCCAGATACATCTTGGCAGGCGGTCTGCAGGGGTCCAGATACATCTTGGCTGGCGGTCTGTAGGGGGTCCAGATACATCTTGCAGGCGGTCTGCAGGGGGTCCAGATACATCTTGCAGGCGGTCTGTAGGGGTCCAGATACATCTTGGCAGGCGGTCTGTAGGGGTCCAGATACATCTTGGCAGGCGGTCTGCAGGGGGTCCAGATACATCTTGGCTGGCAGTCTGCAGGGGGTCCAGATACATCTTGGCTGGCAGTCTGCAGGGGGTCCAGATACATCTTGGCTGGCAGTCTGCAGGGGGTCCAGATACATCTTGGCTGGCAGTCTGTAGGGGGTCCAGATACATCTTGGCAGGCGGTCTGCAGGGGGTCCAGATACATCTTGGCTGGCAGTCTGTAGGGGGTCCAGATACATCTTGGCTGGCAGTCTGCAGGGGGTCCAGATACATCTTGGCTGGCAGTCTGCAGGGGGTCCAGATACATCTTGGCTGGCAGTCTGTAGGGGGTCCAGATACATCTTGGCAGGCGGTCTGCAGGGGGTCCAGATACATCTTGGCTGGCAGTCTGTAGGGGGTCCAGATACATCTTGGCTGGCAGTCTGCAGGGGGTCCAGATACATCTTGGCAGGCGGTCTGTAGGGGTCCAGATACATCTTGGCTGGCAGTCTGTAGGGGTCCAGATACATCTTGGCAGGCAGTCTGTAGGGGTCCAGATACATCTTGGCAGGCGGTCTGTATAGGGGTCCAGATACATCTTGGCAGGCGGTCTGCAGGGGGTCCAGATACATCTTGGCTGGCGGTCTGTAGGGGTCCAGATACATCTTGGCAGGCGGTCTGCAGGGGGTCCAGATACATCTTGGCAGGAGGTCTGCTGGGAGGCAGATGAAGCACTACAAGGACCAGCTGAAAACGTGACTGAAGAAGTTCAACATCAAATCCACAGACCTGGAGGACGCTGCTGCTGACCGTTCCACCTGGTGGCAGCTCTGTACATACCAGCAGGCCTGCCCCCATCAACACAGACTGATACATACCACCAGGCCTGCCCCCACCAACACAGACTGATACATACCACCAGGCCTGCCCCCACCAACACAGACTGATACATACCACCAGGCCTGCCCCCATCAACACAGACTGATACATACCACCAGGCCTGCCCCCACCAACACAGAGACATACCACCAGGCCTGCCCCCACCAACACAGACTGATACATACCACCAGGCCTGCCCCATCAACACAGAGACATACCACCAGGCCTGCCCCATCAACACAGACTGATACATACCACCAGGCCTGCCCCCACCAACACAGACTGATACATACCAGCAGGCCTGCCCCCATCAACACAGACTGATACATACCACCAGGCCTGCCCCATCAACACAGAGACATACCACCAGGCCTGCCCCCACCAACACAGACTGATACATACCACCAGGCCTGCCCCATCAACACAGAGACATACCACCAGGCCTGCCCCATCAACACAGAGACATACCACCAGGCCTGCCCCATCAACACAGACTGATACATACCAGCAGGCCTGCCCCCACCAACACAGACTGATACATACCACCAGGCCTGCCCCATCAACACAGAGACATACCACCAGGCCTGCCCCCATCAACACAGACTGATACATACCACCAGGCCTGCCCCATCAACACAGAGACATACCACCAGGCCTGCCCCATCAACACAGAGACATACCACCAGGCCTGCCCCCATCAACACAGACTGATACATACCACCAGGCCTGCCCCCATCAACACAGAGACATACCACCAGGCCTGCCCCATCAACACAGACTGATACATACCACCAGGCCTGCCCCATCAACACAGACTGATACATACCACCAGGCCTGCCCCCATCAACACAGAGACATACCACCAGGCCTGCCCCATCAACACAGACTGATACATACCACCAGGCCTGCCCCCATCAACACAGACTGATACATACCACCAGGCCTGCCCCATCAACACAGAGACATACCACCAGGCCTGCCCCATCAACACAGACTGATACATACCACCAGGCCTGCCCCATCAACACAGAGACATACCACCAGGCCTGCCCCATCAACACAGACTGATACATACCACCAGGCCTGCCTAAAGTTTGTGTATCTCAGATTGGACTCAGTCATCAAAGTGTTCACCTTTAACTCAGAAGTGGACGTCATCATCGGCTACGATGGCCTTCCGTAACGTAACGGGTGTGAGAGAGGGTGAACACCAGAGGTACACAGTGTGGTGGAAGGGCCGGTCGGGAAGGAGGGAGGTCTTCTGTTAGGGGCCCCAGTGAACACAGAGGGGAAAGCTTGATTTCTCCTGTGTATTACATTACATTATATAGTGGACAACATTCCCACTTCACTTCCCCTGTAGTTACTAAGCCTGTATGACACACACACACACACACACACACACACACACACACACACACACACACACACACACACACACACACACACACATTACATTACATTACATTACACAGTGGACAACATTCCCACTTCACTTCCCCTGTAGTTACTAAGCCTGTATGACACACACACACACACACACACACACACACACACACACACACACACACACACACACACACACACACACACACACACACACACACACACACACACACACACACATTACATTACATTACATTACACAGTGGACAACATTCCCACTTCACTTCCCCTGTAGTTACTAAGCCTGTATGACACACACACACACACACACACACACACCCCCCCCCCGATAGAACAGACAGAGAGAAAGGCCACTGGTCTGACTCACCTATCATCAGCCATAGAGAATAGACTGTGTGTGTGTGTGGAGAAATGTATTGGGGGTTCTGCTTCTCTAAGCCATTGCGACCACACTGGTGACCTTACTGACTTCGTGACACTCTGGCTTCCAGTCCTGTCCAGTGTTTTCAATGTCCCGCCACGTCATAGTTCTCCAGCAGCGTGTCCACGTCACTGACTAGGTGGTATGTGTTTATAGTTAGTACGCCTGGTGCTCAGGGGTTGAATGAACACCATGGTCATATATTCCACCAGATTGATTCATTGCACAGCTCTTCCCTGGTCTCTCTTGAAAAATGCATCGTGATTATACCAACTAGATTAGCTGAAGGTCATATGAAGGTTTACATCACATGGCTGTGTTTTCATTCCATACAGGCTGGTAACTATTCCTTGTGTGTGTGTGTGTGTGTGTGTGTGTGTGTGTGTTCTCTCGCTGTATGTGTTTCCTTCCATACAGGCTGGTAACTATTCTTAGTATGTGTGTGTGTATATTTCCTTCCATACAGGCCTCTACCTCTCCCTAATCCAGTGTGTGTGTGTGTGTTCCCCAGGACTCCCTGCGCCAGAAGGAGGAGCGTATAGAGGAGCTGGAGGAGGCTCTGAGAGAAAGTGTCCAGATTACAGCAGAGAGAGAGATGGTTCTGGCTCAGGAGGAAGCTGCTCGCACACACACTGAGAAACAGGTGAGTGGTACACACACACACACACACACACACACACACACACACACACACACACACACACACACACACACAGAACACACACACAGAACACACACACAGAGACACACACACAGAGACACACACACCACCATGAACAACATAAGCACAGACACATGATAACATCCATGGATTTAGTACTGTAGATATGTGGTAGTGGAGTAGGGGCCTGAGGGCACACACTTAGTGTGTAGTGAAATTTGTTGTGAATGTATTGTAATGTTTAAAAAATATATATAATTGCTGGACCCCAGGAAGAGTAGCTGCTGTCTTGGCAGGAACTAATGGGGATCCATAATAAACCCCAGGAAGAGTAGATGCTGCCTTGACAGGAACTAATGGGGATCCATAATAAACCCCAGGAAGAGTAGCTGCTGCCTTGGCAGGAACTAATGGGGATCCATAATAAACCCCAGGAAGAGTAGCTGCTGCCTTGACAGGAACTAATGGGGATCCATAATAAACCCCAGGAAGAGTAGCTGCTGCCTTGGCAGGAACTAATGGGGATCCATAATAAACCCCAGGAAGAGTAGCTGCTGTCTTGGCAGGAACTAATGGGGATCCATAATAAACCCCAGGAAGAGTAGATGCTGCCTTGACAGGAACTAATGGGGATCCATAATAAACCCCAGGAAGAGTAGCTGCTGCCTTGGCAGGAACTAATGGGGATCCATAATAAACCCCAGGAAGAGTAGCTGCTGCCTTGGCAGGAACTAATGGGGATCCATAATAAACCCCAGGAAGAGTAGCTGCTGCCTTGACAGGAACTAATGGGGATCCATAATAAACCCCAGGAAGAGTAGCTGCTGCCTTGACAGGAACTAATGGGGATCCATAATAAACCCCAGGAAGAGTAGCTGCTGCCTTGACAGGAACTAATGGGGATCCATAATAAACCCCAGGAAGAGTAACTGCTGACTTGACAGGAACTAATGAGGATCCATAATAAACCCCAGGAAGAGTAGCTGCTTCCTTGACAGGAACTAATGGGGATCCATAATAAACCCCAGGAAGAGTAGCTGCTGCCTTGACAGGAACTAATGGGGATCCATAATAAACCCCAGGAAGAGTAGCTGCTGCCTTGACAGGAACTAATGGGGATCCATAATAAACCCCAGGAAGAGTAGCTGCTGCCTTGACAGGAACTAATGGGGATCCATAATAAACCCCAGGAAGAGTAGCTGCTGTCTTGGCAGGAACTAATGGGGATCCATAATAAACCCCAGGAAGAGTAGCTGCTGCCTTGACTGGAACTAACAAGGATCCATAATAAACCCCAGGAAGAGTAGCTGCTGCCTTGGCAGGAACTAACAAGAATCCATAATAAACCCCATGAAGAGTAGCTGCTGCCTTGGCAGGAACTAATGGGGATCCATAATAAACCCCATGAAGAGTAGCTGCTGCCTTGACAGGAACTAATGAGGATCCATAATAAACCCCAGGAAGAGTAGCTGCTGCCTTGACAGGAACTAATGGGGATCCATAATAAACCCCAGGAAGAGTAGCTGCTGCCTTGACAGGAACTAACAAGGATCCATAATAAACCCCAGGAAGAGTAGCTACTGCCTTGGCAGGAACTAATGAGGATCCATAATAAACCCCAGGAAGAGTAGCTGCTGCCTTGACAGGAACTAATGGGGATCCATAATAAACCCCAGGAAGAGTAGATGCTGCCTTGACAGGAACTAACAAGAATCCATAATAAATACAATACAAACACACTGAATGTAACAGAAGGAGCTTCACAGTCATCTGTATGTCAGTGGTGGAATGTCAAGCCTAACAACATGTTAAGACCCTTTACTCAAGTTTCATTTTATTTTATTATTTGATCTGACCTTTATTTAACTTTTATTTAACTAGACAAGTCAGTTAAGGACAAATTCTTACTTACAATGACGGCCTAGGAACAGTGCCTTGTTCAGGGGCTGAATGACAGATTAGATCCAGCAACCTTTCAGTTACTGGTCCAACGCTCTAACCACGAGGCTACCTGCCACCCTTCTAACCACTAGGCTACCTGCCTCTAACCACTAGGCTACCTGCCGCCCCTCTAACCACTAGGCTACCTGCCGCCCCTCTAACCACTAGGCTACCTGCCGCCCCTCTAACCACTAGGCTACCTGCCGCCCCTCTAACCACTAGGCTACCTGCCGCCCCTCTAACCACTAGGCTACCTGCCGCCCCTCTAACCACTAGGCTACCAGCCGCCCCTCTAACCACTAGGCTACCTGCCGCCCCTCTAACCACTAGGCTACCTGCTGCCCCTCTAACCACTAGGCTACCTGCCTCTAACCACTAGACTACCTGCCACCCCTCTAACCACTAGGCTACCTGCTGCCCCTCTAACCACTAGGCTACTTGCCTCTAACCACTAGGCTACCTGCCACCCCTCTAACCACTAGGCTACCTGCTGCCCCTCTAACCACTAGGCTACCTGCCGCCCCTCTAACCACTAGGCTACCTGCTGCCCCTCTAACCACTAGGCTACCTGCCGCCCCTCTAACCACTAGGCTACCTGCCGCCCCTCTAACCACTAGGCTACCTGCTGCCCCTCTAACCACTAGGCTACCTGCTGCCCCTCTAACCACTAGGCTACCTGCCGCCCCTCTAACCACTAGGCTACCTGCCACCCCTCTAACCACTAGGCTACCTGCCGCCCCTCTAACCACTAGGCTACCTGCTGCCCCTCTAACCACTAGGCTACCTGCCTCTAACCACTAGACTACCTGCCACCCCTATAACCACTAGGCTACCTGCTGCCCCTCTAACCACTAGGCTACTTGCCTCTAACCACTAGGCTACCTGCCACCCCTCTAACCACTAGGCTACCTGCTGCCCCTCTAACCACTAGGCTACCTGCCGCCCCTCTAACCACTAGGCTACCTGCTGCCCCTTTAACCACTAGGCTACCTGCCGCCCCTCTAACCACTAGGCTACCTGCTGCCCCTCTAACCACTAGGCTACCTGCTGCCCCTCTAACCACTAGGCTACCTGCCGCCCCTCTAACCACTAGGCTACCTGCCACCCCTCTAACCACTAGGCTACCTGCCGCCCCTCTAACCACTAGGCTACCTGCCGCCCCTCTAACCACTAGGCTACCTGCTGCCCCTCTAACCACTAGGCTACCTGCCTCTAACCACTAGACTACCTGCCACCCCTATAACCACTAGGCTACCTGCTGCCCCTCTAACCACTAGGCTACTTGCCTCTAACCACTAGGCTACCTGCCACCCCTCTAACCACTAGGCTACCTGCTGCCCCTCTAACCACTAGGCTACCTGCTGCCCCTCTAACCACTAGGCTACCTGCCGCCCCTCTAACCACTAGGCTACCTGCCACCCCTCTAACCACTAGGCTACCTGCCGCCCCTCTAACCACTAGGCTACCTGCTGCCCCTCTAACCACTAGGCTACCTGCCGCCCCTCTAACCACTAGGCTACCTGCTGCCCCTCTAACCACTAGGCTACCTGCCTCCCCTCTAACCACTAGGCTACTTGCCACCCCTCTAACCCACTAGGCTACCTGCTGCCCCTCTAACCACTAGGCTACCTGCCTCTAACCACTAGGCTACCTGCCGCCCCTCTAACCACTAGGCTACCTGCCGCCCCTCTAACCACTCGGCTACCTGCCTCTAACCACTAGGCTACCTGCTGCCCCTCTAACCACTAGGCTACCTGCCGCCCCTCTAACCACGAGGCTACCTGCCACCCCTCTAACCACTAGGCTACCTGCCGCCCCTCTAACCACTAGGCTACCTGCCGCCCCTTCATCTCTACAAGTCCTCTCTGTTACACACAGAAGCCAACCCCTACCTCAGTCCTCCTCTGTGTCTCCCACCATCCTTCCATCACTTCCGTGTCTCCTGGCCAAAAGTCCACAGTGTTTATGTTAACTTGTACACACTAATGCACTCGGCTGGCATCTCTTGAGCCCACAGTTAATGGCCTGATTTAGACCCACATCAATGCCCCTCAGCGAAGGCCTCCCGTCAAACCCTCCTTTATACACACTCCTGAAGTAGCAACTCAGAGAACGCCTCCCCTGTCTTATAGCAATGCATCGCCATGCATGCCAACCCCCTGAATACCGTGCCAACCCCCTGAATACCGTGTCAATGGGGCCTGTTTACGTGGTACGTGTGTGTGTGTGTGTGTGTGTGTGTGTGTGTGTGTGTGTGTGTGTGTTTGTGTCCAGTCTTCATTTGGCAAATAAATAACTCCATCTCTCTATGAAGAAACAGGTTCCTTTCACTTCAGTTTACATCAGCTGCTTGGCTGGTCTGACACACACACACACACACACACACACACACACACACACACACACACACACACACACACACACACACACACACACACACACACACACACACACACACACACACACACACAGAAGTCATAGATAGATTAGCTAACAGTGGGATAGCTCTCTGTGCCTTCTTCAACTTTACCCTGGTACATTCTTCTTCTGTTATCGGTGGAAATAAATGCTCTATCTCACGTGACAGTCAGACATATTCTCTCTCCCTCTCATCCTTCCTCCTCCTCTTCCTCTCTCCACCATCTCTGTGTGGTCCTGAAGTATCTTGGTTGGTTGAGCCTGGTGCTGGTATTGTCAGGGTAGTGGTTACATTACTGGGAATATTACTATTGTGCAGTGTTAGGTCGAACCCTGCGGCCTGTCTGATGAGTGGCTGCGGAAAACTCTCATTGCTGTGTGTCTGTTTGTGTATGGTATGGTGAGGGAAGGGTGCCTTCCACCAGGCTGCTGATGAGATATGTTGTCATGACTACCATATTGCATCTCCATCCCAAAGCCCTTGCTTCAAAGTGTACTTCGTCAAACTGCCAAGAACCCTGCCCTCATCCAGGCCAAGGTGGCGAGACACGGTAGTGATGACACCATAGGCCTTGTTGATCTCTGCACCAGACAGGATGCTCTTGGATGCTCGTCCAACATGTACGCTGCAGGGTGTTTGGGCTTCAGGCAGAAGTCTTCATGCTTTTTGATGTATTTCAGAACTGCAGTTTCCTCTGCTTGGAGCAACAGTGAAGTGGGCAGGGCAGTATGGATTTATTCTCTTACCTCTGCAAGCAGAGTCTGAACATCAGACAGGATGGCATTGTCTCCCTCAATCCGTCCAATGGCTACTGCTGTAGGTTTCTGGAGTTTCAGGCTGCTTACCACTCTCTCCCAAAATACATCATCCAGGAGGATCCTCTTGATGGGGCTGTCCATATCGGCAGACTGTGATATGGACATTTCTTGGAGAGACTCCTTCCCCTCCAGGAGACTGTCAAACATGATGACGGCACCCCAACGGGTGTTGCTGGGCAGCTTCCATGTGGTTCTCTTATTCTAATCACTTTGCTTGGTGAGGTAGATTGCTTATGAGCCTTCACATACCTAACCATTTCCTTGGCTCTCTTGTAGTGTGGATCCATTGTTTACAGTGTCATGATGTCCTTGAGGAGCAGATTCAATGCATGAGCAGCACAGCCAATGGGTGTAGGACTCCTCCACTTTAGACCCAGCATCATATTCACAGCATTGTCTGTCAGCAGTGCAAATATCTTCTGTGGTCCAAGGTCATTGATGACTGCCTTTAGCTCATCTGCAATGAAGAGTCTGGTGTGTCTGTTGTCCCTTGTGTCTGTGCTCTTGTAGAATACTGGTTGAGGGGTGGAAATTACGTAGTTAATTATTCCTTGCCCACAAACATTTGACCACCCATCAGAGATGATTGCAATACAGTCTGTTTTCTCTATGATTTGCTTGACCTTCACTTGAACTCTGTTGAACTCTGCATCCAGCAAATGAGTAGATCAAGCATGTCTGGTTGGAGGGGTGTATGCTGGGTGAAGACCATTCAGAAATGTCTTCCAATACTCATTGCCTGTGAGCATCAGAGGTGAACCAGTTCCATACGCAGCTCGAGCAAGACATTCATCAGCATTTCTCTGACTACGTTCCTCCATTGAGACAAAAAACATCTGATTCCAGGAAGACCATGAGCTGTTGCCATCGATAAGGTGTCTGATTCATCATTTTCACCTTGTATAGAACTAGAGGGACTTTTGTCAGAGGTTGCTTGATGTGAGCACTGAGGGAACTTTATGCACTTGGCCAGATGATTCTGCATCTTTGTTGCATTCTTCACATATATGATCTGGCACAGTATTTGCAAATGTACACAGATTTTCCTTCTACATTAGCTGCAGTGAAATGTATCCACACATCAGATAGTGCCCGTGGCATTTTCCTGTAAAGATTAGATTAGAAAAACATTAGTAAAAAAATCACAAGTACAATTCCATGTACAATAAAATAGTTAAGCAGTTAGATTAAACAACTCCTTTGTAAGATAAATGTTTTAAAATGAAACATGTATGGAAACAGGTGAATTAACACTCCTCAGTTAGCAGGCTCAAGCAAGCTAAAACCCACATGGTAGCAAAAACTAACTAGCAGAAATTGTTAACAAGTTAGAAATTATTTAAACACACTTTGCAGTAGGCTACTATATACTAGTTAACAAATTTACTAGTTAACAAATTCCCAAAAATTCCCAGGCTTAACTTCCCATTGAAAATTTGCGGGAAAATTCTAGGAAATTTAGCGGAAGGTTTCCGACCCTTTGCAACCCTTTATGCCAACCTACTGGAGAGAGACCGTCAGGCTGGAATAACCCTGCATGACTCATCTGAGGTGGTTAGACTGAAGGATGGGAAACAGGACTCTCACTGCCCAGAATATGGACGCTGGGCAGACGTTGAGGGGATCAATGAGGTCACTCACTTTCTATCCACTGTGGAGGTGTGGCCAAGGACGTATTCCCTCCTTCTCCTCCCTGTCACTCTTCATCACAATAAAACTCCCAGCTGTAGAGTCTGTCTCCTAAAATAACTTCATTAATAAAGAGCTTTTCATACATGCGACATTCCCCAATTAGTGAACCTGAGCTCTGGACCCAACCATACAATGCTGTCTCCTCCACATCCATTCCTCCCCACCCCAGTCACTGCCTGAGTCACTGCCTGACGTGTCACGGTCTGGTTCCCTCTCGTTCACCTGGGCTATGACCTGATGGGCCCTGGTTAAAAGTAGTGCACTATATAGGTGGTAGGGTTCTATTTGGGACACCATCCTGGTCTGGTCTGGTCCAGGCTCGGCACCACCAGGCTTTAGGCAGGATGGACCCTAAGTTTCCCCTTGAGATTCATTATATCTGGGCTCTAGTAGGGGCCTTCCACTGCCAGGGACTTCCAGACTCATAGAGCTAGAGTGTGTGTGTGTGCGTGTGTGTGTGTGTGTGTGTGTGTGTGTGTGTGTGTGTGTGTGTGTGTGTGTGTGTGTGTGTGTGTGTGTGTGTGTGAGAGAGGGGACTTCCAGACTCATAGACCTAGTGTGTGTGTGTGAGAGAGAGGGGACTGCCAGGCTTATAGAGCCAGGCTGTGGGAGAGGAAGGCTGGGTACAGGGAGCAGACTGGATGGGGACTGGTAGTGCTCAGCCTCTTTCTCTAACACACAAACACATGCAGGAAGGCAAGGACATAGCTAGTTAGTTATGCCACCTGCTCTATATCCAGGTCCAATGACAACCGAGCCCCGGCCACAGGAACACCAGGGGAATAAACCCCACAGCCAGGACAGGAAAGAGAGACTAACAACTATTTAACTATTAAACCCAGAAGGAGCCAGCCAAGCGAGCCGAGCCAAAATGACATTTTTGGGGCATTTACCTGGAAATACACTTTTAAATCACTTTTAAATAGTTCTAAAAGTGATCCCTATAGGCCTGTTGTCCATACATACTCATAGTGAGCATTACCCAGGGTTCATTAAGGTCACGACCCCTGCCAGACCTTCACACACTCATCCTGCTCTGTTTGTTTCTCTCTTCTTTTCCTCCTTCTCTCCATCCTCTCCATCCTCTCTCTGTCTCTGGTGTTCCCCCTCCTTCTCTCCATCCTCTCTCCATCCTCTCTCTGTCTCTGGTGTTCCCCCTCCTTCTCTCCATCCTCTCTCCATCCTCTCTCTGTCTCTGGTGTTCCCCCTCCTTCTCTCCATCCTCTCTCCATCCTCTCTCTGTCTCTGGTGTTCCCCCTCCTTCTCTCCATCCTCTCTCCATCCTCTCTCCATCCTCTCTCCATCCTCTCTCCATCCTCTCTCCATCCTCTCTCCATCCTTTCTCTGTCTCTGGTGTTCCCCCTCCTTCTCCCCATCCTCTCTCCATCTTCTCTCCATCATCTGTCAAACCTCTCTCCATCCTCTCTCCATCCTCTCTCCATCATCTGTCAAACCTCTCTCCATCCTCTCTCCATCCTCTCTCCATCCTCTCTCTGTCTCTGGTGTTCCCCCTCCTTCTCTCCATCCTCTCTCCATCCTCTCTCCATCTTCTCTCCATCATCTGTCAAACCTCTCTCCATCCTCTCTCCATCCTCTCTCTGTCTCTGGTGTTCCTCCTCCTCCTCTCCATCCTCTCTCCATCCTCTCTCCATCCTCTCTCTGTCTCTGGTGTTCCCCCTCCTCCTCTCCATCCTCTCTCCATCCTCTCTCCATCCTCTCTCCATCCTCTCTCTGTCTCTGGTGTTCCCCCTCCTTCTCCCCATCCTCTCTCCATCTTCTCTCCATCATCTGTCAAACCTCTCTCCATCCTCTCTCCATCATCTGTCAAACCTCTCTCCAACCTCTCTCCAACCTCTCTCCAACCTCTCTCCATCCTCTCTCTGTCTCTGGTGTTCCCCCTCCTTCTCCCCATCCTCTCTCCATCTTCTCTCCATCATCTGTCAAACCTCTCTCCATCCTCTCTCCATCCTCTCTCCATCATCTGTCAAACCTCTCTCCAACCTCTCTCCAACCTCTCTCCATCCTCTCTCCATCCTCTCTCTGTCTCTGGTGTTCCCCCTCCTTCTCCCCATCCTCTCTCCATCCTCTCTCCATCCTCTCTCCATCTTCTCTCCATCATCTGTCAAACCTCTCTCCATCCTCTCTCCATCCTCTCTCCATCATCTGTCAAACCTCTCTCCAACCTCTCTCCATCCTCTCTCCATCCTCTCTCTGTCTCTGGTGTTCCCCCTCCTTCTCCCCATCCTCTCTCCATCCTCTCCCCATCCTCTCTCCATCTTCTCTCCATCATCTGTCAAACCTCTCTCCATCCTCTCTCCATCCTCTCTCCATCATCTGTCAAACCTCTCTCCAACCTCTCTCCAACCTCTCTCCATCCTCTCTCCATCCTCTCTCTGTCTCTGGTGTTCCCCCTCCTTCTCCCCATCCTCTCTCCATCTTCTCTCCATCATCTGTCAAACCTCTCTCCATCCTCTCTCCATCCTCTCTCCATCATCTGTCAAACCTCTCTCCATCCTCTCTCCATCCTCTCTCCATCCTCTCTCTGTCTCTGGTGTTCTTCTATTGTATATATATACTTTGTGTATGTTTTCAGGTTTGAGAACAGAAACATTGACAACCATAACAAACAACATCCCCAGTCCTTCACCCCCCCCCCTCCACACCCCCTACCAAGGCATCAGACAATAACAGAAACAAACCAAAATATAATATTAAATAAATAAAATGAAAAAGGTGTCACAATAACAATGGAATCCTATTTGCAGCCTGAAGCCACTGACACAGGACATAAGTGGCTCTACTGAAGAAACAGTAGTGATTCTCCACGGCCAGTTGGAACAGCGTCTGGCCTACGACAGATCTCTTCTAAGTGTTACTGTAAAGACTGAGGCTCTTGGTGAAGTATTGGACATCCGTTGGAGTCATCCACTATTTATACAGCCCAGCAGAGCAGCGCAGCACGCCTCCGCTGAGCTGGAGAGACCCCTTTCCCCTCTATACGAGGAGGACAGAGACAGTCACTCCTTATTTTGGTTCTTGTCCTCATGATGTGTGGAGCTGCCAAACCCACTCACCCTGCCCATGTAATGAGCCGAGGTAATTAAGGGAACATAGACTGCACAGATGTAGGAGAACACACACACACACGTACGCACGCACACACTATATATATACACACACACACACACACACACACACACACACACACACACACACACACACACACACACACACACACATATATATACACACACACACACGTACGCACACACACACACACACACACGTACGCACGCACACACTATATATATACACACACACACACACGTACGCACGCACACACTATATATATACACACACACACACACACGTACGCACACACACACTATATATATACACACACACACACGTACGCACACACACACTATATATACACACACACACACACACACACACACACACACATGATATTCACTCACACACACACACACACACACGCACACACACAC
>NC_088238.1:11184110-11191610 GCF_036934945.1 Oncorhynchus masou masou | reverse complement strand
CCCCATCTCTTTCCAGTCCTGCCCTGTCCAGTCTCATGTTGTCCCCATCTCTTTCCAGCCCTGCCCTGTCCAGTCCCATGCTGTCCCCATCTCTTTCCAGTCCTGCCCTGTCCAGTCTCATGTTGTCCCCATCTCTTTCCAGCCCTGCCCTGTCCTGTCCCATGTTGTCCCCATCTCTTTCCAGTCCTGTCCTGTCCAGTCCCATGTTGTCCCCATCTCTTTCCAGCCCTGCCCTGTCCTGTCCCATGTTGTCCCCATCTCTTTCCAGTCCTGTCCTGTCCAGTCCCATGTTGTCCCCATCTCTTTCCAGCCCTGCCCTGTCCTGTCCCATGTTGTCCCCATCTCTTTCCAGTCCTGTCCTGTCCTGTCCCATGTTGTCCCCATCTCTTTCCAGTCCTGTCCTGTCCAGTCCCATGCTGTCCCCATCTCTTTCCAGCCCTGCCCTGCCCTGTCCTGTCCAGTCCCATGCTGTCCCCATCTCTTTCCAGCCCTGTCCAGTCCCATGCTGTCCCCATCTCTTTCCAGCCCTGCCCTGTCCAGTCCCATGCTGTCCCCATCTCTTTCCAGCCCTGTCCTGTCCAGTCCCATGCTGTCCCCATCTCTTTCCAGCCATGTCCTGTCCAGTCCCATGCTGTCCCCATCTCTCCCCACCCTCGGGTCTCAAAACGTCTCATGGTTACCAACTTCCCCAAGTCTCTCCTGTCCTGTCCTGTCCTGTCCAGTCCCATGCTGTCCCCATCTCTCCCCACCCTTGGGTCTCAAAACGTCTCATGGTTACCAACTTCCCCAAGTCTCTCCTGAACTGCCTTCATCCAGCTCTCTCTGTCTCTCTGCTTCTTCCAATTGACATTTCTTGCCTGATTTCTCTCAAAAAGCATCTGAGCTGCTCTGTTCTGATCTCTGTTCTGTTTCTATCTTCTGTTCTGTTTCTATCTTCTGTTCTCTGTTCTGTTTCTATCTTCTGTTCTGTTTCTATCTTCTGTTCTCTGTTCTGTTTCTATCTTCTGTTCTGTTTCTATATTATGTTCTCTGTTCTGTTTCTATCTTCTGTTCTGTTTCTATCTTATGTTCTCTGTTCTGTTTCTATCTTCTGTTCTGTTTCTATATTATGTTCTCTGTTCTGTTTCTATCTTCTGTTCTGTTTCTATCTTTTGTTCTGTTTCTATATTATGGTCTCTGTTCTGTTTCTATCTTCTGTTCTGTTTCTATCTTCTGTTCTGTTTCTTTCTTATGTTCTCTGTTCTGTTTCTCTGTTCTGTTTCTATCTTCTGTTCTCTGTTCTGTTTCTCTGTTCTGTTTCTATCTTCTGTTCTCTGTTCTGTTTCTCTGTTCTGTTTCTATCTTCTGTTCCCTGTTCTGTTTCTATCTTCTGTTCTGTTTCTATCTTCTGTTCCCTGTTCTGTTTCTATCTTCTGTTCTGTTTCTATCTTCTGTTCTCTGTTCTGTTCTGTTCTCTGTTCTGTTTCTATCTTCTGTTCTGTTCTCTCCTGTCTGCTTTGCTTCTGCATTTTCTATAATCTATTCTCTCTGTCTTCTATTCTCTCTGTCTTCTCTTCTCTCTGTCTTCTCTTCTCCCTGTCTTCTCTGCTACTCACTGCCTGTGCTGTGCAGAAGTACTTGCATGACTCCAACCACACCGGCATTAAGTGGTGCAAGGTATGAAACGCTTTCTCTTCTATGAACATGACATTTCTTCTGACTGCTTCTACTGCTGGTGACTCTTTTGACCTGCTTGTTAAACTGCTTTTTTGGTTCAAATGTTCCAAATGTCCCAGCCTACTTTGTGCCTTCATTCCATTTCAATGTCTTCTGTGTGTCTTCATCTGTTGGGGGATTTTAATTAATTACGGTGTGATTTATGGTTTAGGTCTAAACTCATAACATCTCCTGGTCATGTCTGCCAAACATGTGTCCCATCTGCTCATGTTTCATATTTCCCTCAGAGGATGCATCTGCATCTTAGTTTGGGAGAAAATCACAAACAGTGTTTCCCCGGAGTACTCGGTCCTCTCAAAGACTCTTCCCTACAAAGCACCGTCCATCCGTCCGTGCTTAGGGAGGCTGTCCACTCTGTCCTCCCCAGAAGGATGATCCATTCTTAGGGAAGGTAATCCCGACGCTTCCCCTAAAATGATGCTCTGTTCTTGGGGAGACGTTACTCACTGTCCCCCTAAAAGGAAGACTTATGAAGAGTCCTCAACACTGAAGAGACCACTGTAAAGTTTACCTAGTCTTTTTACCTTAGGCCTCTCTCTCTCTCTCTCTCTCTCTCTCTCTCTCTCTCTCTCTCTCTCTCTCTCTCTCTCTCTCTCTTGGTCTCCCCCTCTCTCCCCCTCTCTCCTCTCTCTCTCTCTCTTGGTCTCCCCTCTCTCTCTCTCTCTCTCTTGGTCTCCCCCCTCTCTCTGTCTTGGTCTCCCCCTCTCTCTCTCTCTCTCTCTCTCTCTCTCTCTCTCTCTCTCTCTCTCTCTCTTGGTCTCCCTCTCTCTCTCTCTCTCTCTCTCTCTCTCTCTCTCTCTCTCTCTCTCTTAGTCTCCCCCACTCTCTCTCTCTCTCTCTCTCTCTCTTAGTCTCCCCCCTCTCTCTCTCTCTCTCTCTCTCTCTAGAGTCTCTCTCTCCCCCCCTCTCTCTCTCTCTCTCTCTTGGTCTCCCCCTCTCTCTCTCTCTGTCTTGGTCTCCCCCTCTCTCTCTCTCTCTCTCTCTGTGGTCTCCCCCCCTCTCTCTCTCTCTCTCTCTCTCTCTCTTGGACCCCCCTCTCTCTCTCTCTCTCTCTCTCTGTCTTGCTACCCCCCTCCCCCTCTCTCTCTCTCTCTCTCTCGGTCTCCCCCTCTCTCTCTCTCTGTCTTGGTCTCCCCCTCCCCCTCTCTCTCTCTCTCTTCTCTCTCTTGGTCTTCTCTCTCTCTCTCTCTTGGTCTCCCCCTCTCTCTCTCTCTCTCTCTCGGTCTCCCCCCCCTCTCTCTCTCTCTCCCCCTGAGGTGTGATTTAGAGAGACTTCTGATCTCCGGATATTCGACTCCGTAGCGGCACATGCAAACGTCGAGATGAATAGTTTGAATCAGAAGGTTTTAGTGTGTGTGCGAGTATCTGTGTGTGTGTGTGTGTGTATGCACACGTGTGTGTGTTATGGAATGTGTGAAAGTTTGGACAGCCCATACAGATGTAGGATCTTAATTTGAGCCAGATTGCTACAACATGAAAATAACCCTGCAGCAACAGGAAAGGACATGTCTGTAAGGGTTCATACATTATTCGTAAGGGAGAATCAAGTCAGACATTTCATTTTTTTTTACCCCTTTTTTTCTCTCTAATTTCGTGGAATCCAATTGTTAGTAGCTACTATCTTGTCTCATCGCTACAACTCCCGTACGGACTCGGGAGAGGCGAAGGTCGAGAGCCATGCGTCCTCCGAAACACAACCCAACCAAGCCGCACTGCTTCTTCACACAGTGGCGTCCAACCCGGAAGCCAGCCGAACCAATGTGTCAGAGGAAACACTGTGCACCTGGCGACCTTGGTCAGCGCGCACCTGGCGACCTTGGTCAGCGTGCACCTGGCGACCTTGGTCAGCGTGCACCTGGCGACCTTGGTCAGCGTGCACCTGGCGACCTTGGTCAGCGCGCACCTGGCGACCTTGGTCAGCGCGCACCTGGCGACCTTGGTCAGCGCGTACCTGGCGACCTTGGTCAGCGCGCACCTGGCGACCTTGGTCAGCGCGCACCTGGCGACCTTGGTCAGCGTGCACGTGGCGACCTTGGTCAGCGCGCACCTGGCGACCTTGGTCAGCGCGCACCTGGCGACCTTGGTCAGCGCGCACCTGGCGACCTTGGTCAGCGCGCACCTGGCGACCTTGGTCAGCGCGCACTGCGCCCGGCCCGCCATAGGAGTCGCTACTGCGCGATGAGACAAGGACATCCCTACCGGCCAACCCCTCCCTAACCCGGACGACGCTCGGCCAATTGTGCGTCGCCCCATGGACCTCCCGGTCGCGGCCGGCTGCGACAGAGCCTGGGCTCGAACCCAGAGTCTCTGGTGGAAGTCTGACATTTCTAAGTGAAAATGACAAACTTCAGAGAAAAGTTGTCCTGCAACAGGATGATCAAATTAAGATCCTACATCTGTATGAATTCCATTATAACAGATCAGTAGTAATGTGTATGAATCCCATTATAACACATCAGTAGTAATGTGTATGAATCCCATTATAACACATCAGTAGTAATGTGTATGAATCCCATTATAACACATCAGTAGTAATGTGTATGAATCCCATTATAACAGATCGATAGTAATATGCTCAACTGAGTGTTCATGCTTCATAAATAATAGACTTGTGGTTGACAGGTAATGTATTGGACACCATACAGGGTGTTGACATGGGTTCACTTGGCACAGACATACAGGGCTCTTTTAAAGCTGAGCATGTCAGATTCATATCAACTGGTGGGGGGGGGGCGGTCTAGGTAGTGGTTGGCCTAAGATCAGTTTACTTACATCAAATGCTAAACTTCGGTATTAGGGTGTAATGCAAAACTGACCTTGGTTCAGGAAGACCGCTGTACAATAAGCAGGGGAGGCTGCAGTTCTTATGAAATGCTGCAGGGGGCAGTGTGAGGGTGGAGGCGTTTGTATGTTTGGCTGTAGAGAGAGAGAGTGTTGGCAATACCTGCAATACCTGTCTGTATTTTATGATTAAAGTGGAAAGAGCAAACGAAAACAAATGTTTGTGTTAATGTGCTCTAGAAGAGATTGTAGTGCCAAAGAGTTCTGCTTCCAGAAGAAAGCAACAACCAAAGGAAACCAAAGGCCTCACTTGTTGTCGTTGGCTTTGAGACCCACGTTAGAGGACGAGGTTTCTGCTTTTACACTGATGGTCAACTCTGGAGAAAAAGAGAGACAATATGAATCACCCGATGATGACACCAGCGATTATTATTCTGTAATCTCCTCCTTGATAAAGCCAGTTTGAGATTAAATGATTTTGGAATCTGTTAGGCATGTGGGGTCCATTGATTCATGATGCCATATCATTCCGTTAGTTCTAAAGCTCTGTTCATTCTCAAACTGATGAGAGACGTCAACTCCTTGTTTTCTCTCTATTGTTTTCAAACTCTCTTATTTGTTCTATTTTGAACCTCGACGACACATAGTTCCTCATCATCATGTTCTGCCGTTTGGAACTCCATGTTCTGCCATTTGGAACTCCATGTTCTGCCATATGGAACTCCATGTTCTGCCATATGGAACTCCATGTTCTGCCATATGGAACTCCATGTTCTGCCATATGGAACTCCATGTTCTGCCATATGGAACTCCATGTTCTGCATTATGGAACTCCATGTTCTGCCATTTGGAACTCCATGTTCTGTCATATGGAACTCCATGTTCTGCCATATGGAACTCCATGTTCTGCCATTTGGAACTCCATGTTCTGCCATATGGAACTCCATGTTCTGCCATATGGAACTCCATGTTCTGCCATATGGAACTCCATGTTCTGCCATATGGAACTCCATGTTCTGCCATATGGAACTCCATGTTCTGCCATATGGAACTCCATGTTCTGCCATATGGAACTCCATGTTCTGCCGTTTGGAACTCCATGTTCTGCCGTTTGGAACTCCATGTTCTGCCGTTTGGAACTCCATGTTCTGCCGTTTGGAACTCCATGTTCTGCCATATGGAACTCCATGTTCTGCCATTTGGAACTCCATGTTCTGCCATATGGAACTCCATGTTCTGCCATTTGGAACTCCATGTTCTGCCATATGGAACTCCATGTTCTGCCATATGGAACTCCATGTTCTGCCATTTGGAACTCCATGTTCTGCCATTTGGAACTCCATGTTCTGCCATATGGAACTCCATGTTCTGCCATATGGAACTCCATGTTCTGCCTTATGGAACTCCATGTTCTGCCATATGGAACTCCATGTTCTGCCATATGGAACTCCATGTTCTGCCATTATGAACAAGACTTGCTTTTATTTCCTATTTCTCTGTATTTTTAAAAACATTTTTTTTACCGTTTTTGCTGATGCTGCTTTTGTTTAAAATATTGTTGTGCTCACAATATTCTCTCTGTTCTTTCTTCTTTGTCTCTTGTTTCTCTCTCTGTTTCTTCTCTCATAGCGGGGAAAGGAGGAAAGAATCTGTTTCTGCTCTCATCAAATCAAACCAAACTTTATTTGTCACATGCGCCGAATACAACAAGTGTAGACCTTACCTTGAAATGCTTTCTTTACAAGCCCTTAACCAACAGTGCAGAAGAGTTAAGAAAATATTTACCAAATAAACTAAAGTAAAAATGAATAAAAAGTAACAATAACATAACAATAAGGAGGCTATACACCGGGGTACCGGTACCGAGTCAGTGTGCAGGGTTACAGGTTAGAGGTCATTTGTACATGTAGGTAGGGCTGAAATGACTATGCATAGGTAATAAACAGCGAGTAGAAGCAGTGTACAAAACAAAGGGGCGGGGGTCAATGTAAATAGTCTGGTAGCCATTTAATGAATTGTTCAGCAGTCTTATGGCTTGCGGGGGGAGGGGGGGGTAGAAGCTGTTAAGGAGCCTTTTGGTCCTAGACTTGGCGTGCCAGTACCGCTTGCTGTGCGGTAGCAGAGAAAATAGTCTATGGCTTGGGTGACTTTATGGGTGAATTTATGGGTGAATTTGATGGGCTTTCCTCTGACACGCCTATTATATAGGTCCTGGGTGGCAGGAAGCTTGGCTCCAGTGATGTACTGGGCCGTATGCACTACCCTCTGTAGAGCCTTACGGTCAGATGCTGAGCAGTTGCCGTACCAGGCGGTGATGCAACCGGTCAGGAGGCTCTCGGTGGTGCAGCTGTAGAACTTGTTGAGGATCTGTGGGCCCGTACCAAATATTTTCAGTCTCCTGAGGGGAAAAATGTTTTGTCGTGCCCTCTTAATGACTGTCTTGGTGTGTTTGGACCATGATAGTTTGTAGTTTGCCCTCTTAATGACTGTCTTGGTGTGTTTGGACCATGATAGTTTGTTGGTGATGTGGACACCAAGGAACTTGAAACTCTCGACCCGCTCCACTACAGCCCTGTCGATGTTAATGGGGGCCTGTACGGCCCACATTTTCCTGTAGTCCACGATCAGCTCTTTTGTCTTGCTCACATTGAGGGTGAGGTTGTTGTCCTGGCACCACACGGCCAGGTCTTTGGCCTCCTCCCTACAGGCCGTCTCATCGTTGTCGGTGATCAGGCCTACCACTGTTGTGTCGCCAGCAAACTTAATAATGGTGTTGGAGTCGTGTTTGGCCACGCAGTCATGGGTGAGCAGGTAGTACAGGAGGGGACTAAGTACACACCCCTGAGGGACCCCAGTGTTGAGGATCAGCGTGGCAGGCGTGTTGTTACCTACCCCCACCACCTGGGGGCGGCCCGTCAGAAAGTCCAGGATCCAGTTAGAGGGAGGTGTTCAGTCCCAGGATCCTTAGCTTAGTGATAAGCTTTGAGGGGACTATGGTGTTGA
>NC_088238.1:11169110-11179110 GCF_036934945.1 Oncorhynchus masou masou | reverse complement strand
GTGAGGGAGAGACATACTGATAGCACAGTGAGGAGAGAGATGGTGATAGCACAGTGAAGGGAGAGATAGTGATAGCACAGTGAGGGCAGAGAGATAGTGGTAGCACAGTGAGGGCAGAGAGATGGGGATAGCACAGTGAGGGCAGAGAGATAGTGATAGCACAGTGAGGGCAGAGAGATAGTGATATCACAGTGAGGGCAGAGAGATAGTGATATCACAGTGATGGCAGAGAGATAGTGATATCACAGTGAGGGCAGAGAGATAGTGATAGCACAGTGAGAGGAGAGATAGTGATAGCACAGTGAGGGCAGAGATATAGTGATAGCTCAGTGAGGGCAGAGATATAGTGATAGCTCAGTGAGGGCAGAGAGATAGTGATAGCACAGTGAGGGCAGAGAGATAGTGTTGGCAGGTTACTGACTGGTTATAACTACTGTACCTCTCCCTCTATCTACCTGCTCTCTCTGGTGAGTTACACTGACTCCTCTCAGCGGTGTGTGTGTCAGCATAATCCCTTTAGTTAGGCATAGTGGGATGGGAGAACGGTGGAAAGGGTGGAAGTTATCTCCACACCACTCTGGTCTCTGACTCCAGTCCTGTTATCTCCAGACCACTCTGTTCTCTCTGACTACAGTCCTGTTATCTCCACACCACTCTGGTCTCTGACTACAGTCCTGTTATCTCCACACCACTCCGGCCTCTCTGACTACTGTCCTGTTATCTCCACACCACTCCGCTCTCTCTGACTACTGTCCTGTTATCTCCACACCACTGGTCTCTGACTACAGTCCTGTTATCTCCACACCACTCTGGTCTCTGACTACAGTCCTGTTATCTCCACACCACTCTGGTCTCTGACTACAGTCCTGTTATCTACACACCACTCTGGTCTCTGACTACAGTCCTGTTATCTCCACACCACTCTGGTCTCTGACTACAGTCCTGTTATCTCCACACCACTCCGCTCAGAGTTTTTGAATACAACCAGCCCTTCTGTATTTGCCTGTGTGGAACAGTGAGGGGAGAGAGAGACCCCCACAGAGGCCCCAGGCAGACAGGCAGCTCTCCTGTCTCCTTTCCCCAGGGCAGGCTCTCCTCCTGGGGCAGACGTGGTGGCCTCAGCGTGCCTCTAGCCTGGTGTTACCCTTACACCCTCCACCACATGGGGGTGTTATGTGATGGCTTTTCATTTAACATGCCAGCAGAAAGAACTGTCCCAAATGGCCCCCTATTCCCTATGGGTCCTGATCTAAAGTAGTGCACTGATATAGGGGGAATAGGGCTCTGGTCTAAAGATAGTGATAACATATAGGGAATAGGGCTCTGGTTAAGTAGTGCACTATATAGGGAATAGGGCTCTGGTTTATAGTAGTGCACTATATAGGGAATAGGGCTCTGGTCTAAAGTAGTGTACTATATAGGGAATAGGGCTCTGGTCTAAAGTAGTGCACTATATAGGGAATAGGGCTCTGGTTTATAGTAGTGTACTATATAGGGAATAGGGCTCTGGTCTAAAGTAGTGCACTATATAGGGAATAGGGCCCTGATCTAAAGTAGTGCACTATATAGGGAATAGGGCTCTGGTCTAAAGTAGTGCACTATATAGGGAATAGGGCTCTGGTCTAAAGTAGTGCACTATATAGGGAATAGGGCTCTGGTTTATAGTAGTGCACTATATAGGGAATAGGGCTCTGGTCTAAAGTAGTGCACTATATAGGGAATGGGGCCCTGATCTAAAGTAGTGCACTATATAGGGAATAGGGCTCTGGTCTAAAGTAGTGCACTATCCCTTTATAGGGAATAGGGCTCTGGTCTAAAGTAGTGCTCTGACTAGTAGTGAATAGGGCTCTGGTTTATAGTAGTGCACTATATAGGGAATAGGGCTCTGGTCTAAAGTATTGCACTATATAGGGAATAGGGCTCTGGTCTAAAGTAGTTACTCCATATAGGGAATAGGGCTCTGGTCTAAAGTAGTGCACTATATGGGAATAGGGCTTTGGTTTATAGTAGTGTACTATATAGGGAATAGGGCTCTGGTCTAAAGTAGTGCACTATATAGGGAATAGGGCCCTGATCTAAAGTAGTGCACTATATAGGGAATAGTGTTCTGGTCTAAAGTAGTGCACTATATAGGGAATCGGGCTCTGGTCTAAAGTAGTGCACAATATAGGGAATATGGCCCTGGTCTAAAGTAGTGTACTATATAGGGAATAGGGCTCTGGTCTAAAGTAGTGCACAATATAGGGAATAGGGCCCTGTTCTAAAGTAGTGTACTATATAGGGAATAGGGCTCTGGTCTATAGTAGTGCACTATATAGGGAATTGGGCTCTGGTCTATAGTAGTGCACTATATTGTGAATAGGTTCCCTGGTCTAAAGTAGTGTACTATATAGGGAATAGGGCTCTGGTCTATAGTAGTGCACTATATAGGGAATAGGGCTCTGGTCTAAAGTAGTGCACAATATAGGTATAGTGCTCTGGTCTAAAGTAGTGCACTATATAGGGAATAGGGCTCTGGTCTAAAGTAGTGCACTATATAGGGAATAGGGCTCTGGTCTAAAGTAGTGCACTATATAGGGAATAGGGCTCTGGTCTAAAGTAGTGCACTATATAGGGAATAGGGCTCTGGTCTATAGTAGTGCACTATATAGGGAATAGGGCTCTGGTCTAAAGTAGTGCACTATATAGGGAATAGGGCTCTGGTCTAAAGTAGTGCACTATATAGGGAATAGGGCTCTGGTCTAAAGTAGTGTACTATATAGGGAATAGTATTCTGGTCTAAAGTAGTGTACTATATAGGGAATATGACTCTGGTCTAAAGTAGTGCACAATATAGGGAATAGTCTACCATTTGGAGCGCAGGCACAATCTATCAGGTTCCTAGAAACTCCCAGAGATTTATTTGTTGAAGATGTGACCTCTTCACCTCAAACCAGATTCAATTCTGACAGAATCTGTTTTAGCTGAAAATGGAGACGCAGAAAAAGAGGAATCCAGCCATAGCGTGTGTGTGTGTGTGTGTGTGTGTGTGTGTGTGTGTGTGTGTGTGTGTGTGTGTGTGTGTGTGTGTGTGTGTGTGTGTGTGTGTGTGTGTGTGTGTGTGTGTGTGTGTGTGTGTGTGTGTGTGTGTCAAATCAACCCTGTGTTTTGGGCGTCCATGAGAATATTGAAAAGCATAAATCGGCACAGGAACAGTCTTCTCGCTGACCCATTGTAGGGTTCTGGTTTCACCACAGATACTTAGTAACGACAGAGTAGTAGAGGAAAGAGAAGAGGGAGAGAGATTATGAGGAAGGAGGCCAGAGAAAGAGGTGAAAGGAGAGAGAGAGATACGAGACAGAAAGAGAAAGAAATAACAAAGGAAGAAAGGAAGGGAGGAGAGGCAGAGAGAGAGGGGAAAGAGAGAGAGAGACACGAAGCAGAAAGAGAGACATGAAAGAGAGAGCGACACGAAGCAGAAAGAGAGACACGAAAGAGAGAGAGACACGAAGCAGAAAGAGAGACACGAAAGAGAGAGAGACACGAAGCAGAAAGAGAGACACGAAAGAAAGAGAGACACGAAACAGAAAGAGAGACACGAAGCAGAAAGAGAGACACGAAGCAGAAAGAGAGACACGAAAGAGAGAGAGACACGAAACAGAAAGAGCGACACGAAGCAGAAAGAAAGAGAGAGAAAGAAAGAGAGACACGAAACAGAAAGAGAGACACGAAACAGAAAGAGAGACATGAAGCAGAAAGAGAGACGAAAGAGAGAGAGACACAAAACAGAAAGAGAGACACGAAAGAGAGAGAGACACGAAACAGAAAGAGAGACACGAAGCAGAAAGAGAGACAGAGAAAGAAAGAGAGAGAGACACGAAACAGAAAGAGAGACACAAACAGAAAGACAGAGAGAGAAAGAAAAGAGAGAGACACGAAACAGAAAGAGAGACATGAAGCAGAAAAGAGACATGACACAGAAAGCAGCAAGAGAGACACGAAGCAGAAAGAGAGAGAGAGACACGAAGCAGAAAGAGAGACACGAAACAGAGAGAGAGACACGAAACAGAAAGAGAGACACGAAGCAGAAAGACAGAGAGAGAAACGAAAGAGAGAGAGACACGAAACAGAAAGAGAGACACAAAGCAGAAAGAGAGACACGAAGCAGAAAGAGAGACACGAAGCAGAAAGAGAGACACGAAGCAGAAAGAGAGACACGAAGCAGCAAGAGAGACACGAAGCAGCAAGAGAGACACGAAGCAGCAAGAGAGACACGAAGCAGCAAGAGAGACGAAGCAGAAAGAGAGACACAAAACAGAAAGAGAGACACGAAGCAGAAAGAGAGACACGAAGCAGAAAGAGAGACACGAAGCAGAAAGAGAGAGAGAGACATGAAGCAGAAAGAGAGAGAGAGACACGAAGCAGAAAGAGAGAGAGAGACACGAAGCAGAAAGAGAGAGACACAAAGCAGAAATAGAGACACGAAGCATAAAGAGAGAGAGAGACACGAAGCAGAAAGAGAGAGACACGAAGCAGAAAGAGAGAGACACGAAGCAGAAAGAGAGAGACACGAAACAGAAAAGAGAGAGAGAAGTAACAAAGGAAGGAAGAAGACACGAAGCAGAAAAGAGGGAGACACAGAGAAAGAGAAAGAGAGACACGAAGCAGAAAGAGAGAGAGAGAGAGATACAAGACAGAACGAGAGAGAGAGATACGAGACAGAAAGAGAGACACGAAACAGAAAGAGAGACAAGAAACAGAAAGAGACACGAAACTGAAAGAGAGACACGAAACTGAGAGACACGAAACAGAAAGAGACACGAAACAGAAAGAGACACGAAACAGAAAGAGAGACACGAAAAAGAGAGAGAGAGACACGAAACAGAGAGAGACACGAAACAGAAAGAGAGACACGAAACAGAAAGAGAGACACGAAATAGAAAGAGAGACACGAACATAAAGAGAGACACTAAACAGAAATAGAGACACGAAACCGAAAGAGAGACACAAAACAGAAAGAGAGAGAGAGACATGAAACAGAAAGAGAGAGAGAGACACGAAACAGAAAGAGAGAGAAGTAACAAAGGAAGGAAGAAGGAGGCCAGAAGAGAGAATGAGGGAGGAGTAAGGTCAGAGAAAGAGGTGAGGAGAGAGAGAGAAAGAGAGAGAGAGAGAGATACGAGACAGAACGAGAGCGAGATATGAGACAGAAAGAGAGAGAATTAACAAAGGAAGAAGAAGGCCAGAAGGAAGAGGTGAAGAGAGAGAGAGAGAGAGAGAGAGAGATACGCGAGAGAGAGATACGAGACAGAAAGAGAGAGAAGTAACAAAGGAAGGAAGAAGGAGGTCAGAAGGAAGAGGTGAAGAGCGAGCGAGAGACAGGAAGACAGAACATAAATCTGTGTGTGTGGCGTTTCATAACGCAGGGCTCTCTGAGCTCAGTATAGAGGCTGGTTGGGGCTCAGAGCAGTACATTAACACAGTGAGTTATGATGCTGCGCTGAACGCTTTCCCAGGCTGAACGCCACACTCTGACCAGCCAGCAGAGGGAAGCACCACTGATGAGAGCCTTGATGCACCAACTTGGTTTTCACCTCTGGTTTCACAGCAACTCCATCTCTATGGTTACTGTCGCTCTTCCTCCCTGAGGGGTTTGGGGAGTGTAAGCTGACCCTAGAGCTGTACCTAACAGTACCAACTTGATACTCCATTGGTCTTGCAGTTGGCTGTATATCAGCCCCAATATGAGTCTATGTACTGTGCAGTTGGCTGTATGTCAGCCCCAATATGAGTCTATGTACTGTGCAGTTGGCTGTATGTCAGCCCCAATATGAGTCTATGTACTGTGCAGTTGGCTGTATGTCAGCCCCAATATGAGTCTATGTACTGTGCAGTTGGCTGTATATCAGCCCCAATATGAGTCTATTTACTGTGCAGTTGGCTGTATGTCAGCCCCAATATGAGTCTATGTACTGTGCAGTTGGCTGTATATCAGCCCCAATATGAGTCTATGTACTGTGCAGTTGGCTGTATGTCAGCCCCAATATGAGTCTATGTACGGTGCAGTTGGCTGTATATCAGCCCCAATATGAGTCTATGTACTGTGCAGTTGGCTGTATATCAGCCCCAATATGAGTCTATGTACTGTGCAGTTGGCTGTATATCAGCCCCAATATGAGTCTATTTACTGTGCAGTTGGCTGTATATCAGCCCCAATATGAGTCTATGTACTGTGCATTCAGAAAGTATTCAGACCCCTTCCCTTTTCCACATTTTGTTACGTTACAGCCTTGTTCTAAGATAGTTTAAATAAAAAATGTTCCTCATCAATCTACACACGTTACCCCATAACGACAAATCAACAACTGTTTTTTTTTTTTTTTTTTGTGCAAATGTATATATATATTTTTTTAAATTATGTCATCATGGGGTATTGTGATGTCATCATGGGGTATTGTGATGTCATTATGTGGTATTGTGATGTCATTATGTGGTATTGTGATGTCATTATGTGTTATTGTGATGTCATTATGGGGTATTGTGATGTCATTATGGGGTATTGTGTGTAGATTGATGAGGAAAAAATAAACAATGTAATTCATTTTAGAATGAGGCTGTAATGTAACAAAATGTGGAAGAAGTCTGACTACTTTCTGAATGCACCGTTTGTCCATGTATTCAGCCTGAGAGGATGTCTGATCTAGAGGGCTGATACGACTACACCATGACCACAGTCAGAGGGAGCAGCAGTGTTTCCAGTGTTACTCTTGTACATACAGACTGTAAAGTGATCCAGTCCCCAGAGCGGAGCTAGGTGTTGAGGCTGAAAGGACCTCTTAGGACTGGCTTTATGGGAAAATATACGAGCCACTGGAGATCAGAGAGGTAGGGGGGAGAGAGAGGGATGGGGAGAGAGAGGGATGGGGAGAGAGAGGGATGGGGAGAGAGAGAGGGGGTGGGGAGAGAGAGGGATGAGAGGAGGGCGAGGGGGATGGGGGGAGAGAGAGAGGGGGTGGGGAGAGAGAGGGATGAGAGGAGGGAGAGGGGGATGGGGAGAGAGGAGAGAGAGAAGGATGGAGAGAGTGAGAGAGAAAGAGGAGAGAGGGGTAGGGGTAGTGGGTTATAGGATAGCCTGACCACTCCGGGGCGTTGAAGCCGCTAGCCACAGGTCTCTCTCTCCCTCTCTCTTCCCTCTCCAGGCCGGTCTCGGGGTAAACCGCAGCATTCTCCAGCCCGTGAGAAACACCCAGAACCAAGCTCCTCCATCCTCCTCCAACCGTCCTCCTCTGTCCAATACATAAACCTGCCATAGCACAGTGATTTACTCCCTGTATACAACTCTCCTACGCTCCTCTGGTTACTAACAATGTGACATGATGGAATGAGAAGGAGGATGGAAACAGAGGGAGGGAGGGAGGGAGGGAGGGAGGGAGGGAGAGGGAGGGAGGGAGGGCACTATAAGGAGAACATAGAAGGACTTCATTTTTCATCCTTAAAGTAGCTTTTATTGTTACAGTATGTTATATACTTTTAAACACACACACACTAACGTTTACACACACACAGAGTGGGACACTGTAGGTCAATATCTGTCAATACTGAGACTACTATCAGTGGTCTCCTCTGATTCCTGGTTTCTCTCTCTCCCTGTGTGTCTTCAACTCTCCCCTACACAACCTCATTATCTACATTCACTGTCCTGTCTCCTTCCCTCCTCTCCCCCTCCTTTCTCCGACTCTCTCTTTCTCTCTCCCTCTCTCTGTCCCTCTCTCTCTCTCTCTCTCCCTCTCTCCCTCCCTCTCTCTCTCTCCCCCTCCTTCTCTCTCTCTCTCTCTCTCTCTCTCTCTCTCTCTCTCTGTCCCTCCCTCTCTCTCTCTCCCCCTCCTTTCTCCGACTCTCTCTCCCTCCCTCCCTCTCTCTCTCTCCCCCTCCTTTCTCCTCTCTCTCTCTCTCTCTCTCTCTCTCTCTCTCTCTTCCTCACTCTCACCTTCTTTGTCTCCTCTCACCACTTCACTCCTTCTCTCTCTCCGTGTTGCCGTGGGATACTGTCCTCTCTCTGCCTGTCATCTCTCACCTCTCGCTCTCCATCCATCTTGTCCACTGTCCATCTGTCTGTCTGCATCACTTCCTCCTGTTGTCCTCTTTCCTTATTTTCCATATGTTTGTGTTTCTTCCTCTGTTTTCTTCCTCGTATCGGTGTTTTCTCTTCACACTCATCCTTCTCTCTGTCCCTCTTTGTCCCCCTATCTATCTATCCCTCTCTCTGTCCCCCTCTCTGTCTCTCTCTCTGTCCCTCTCTGTCCCTCTCTGTCCCTCTCTCTGTCCCTCTCTGTCCCCCTCTCTGTCTCTCTCTCTGTCTCTCTCTGTCTCTCTCTGTCTCTCTCTGTCCCTCCCTGTCCCTCTCTGTCCCTCTCTGTCCCTCTTTCCATCCCTCCCTGTCTGTGTGTGTGTATCATCATCTTTGTGGCAGATGGAGGAGCTGCTTGCGGCCATGGGGAAGGTGAAACTGGAGCTGGAGTCCATGCAGGCCAAGCTGTCCTCTACCCAGCAGTCCTTGGCTGAGAAGGAGGCCCACCTGACCACACTGAGGGCAGAACGCAGGAAACACCTGGAGGAGGTGCTGGAGATGAAGTAAGAGAGATAATATATAGACCTGATCACACTGAGGGTAGACAGACACACCCTTTTATTCATGAGGTCCCGCCGTGGACTGCTTTATTTTAGATAAGAATATTGAAATTATTGTGTTGATTCCATCTTTAACTTCTTGGCGCACCCATCCCGTTATCGGGATCATTTTCGTCAACATCCGCTGAATTGCAGAGCGCCAAATTCAAATTAAATTACAAAAAATATTTAATTTTCATGAAATCACAAGTGCAATATACCAAAACACAGCTTAGCTTGTTGTTTATCCACCTGGCGTGTCAGATTTCAAAAAAGCCTTACAGCGAAAGCAAACCAAGCGTTTATGTGAGGACATCTCTCTCAGCAGACAAAACATTACAAACAGCTAGCATCAAAGTAGATTGTTTTTCTGACTTTCGTGACCAATCAAATTAATCGCTTACCTTTGATGATCTTTGGACGTTTGCAATTACGAGACTCCCAGTTACACAATAAATGTTCCTTTTGTTCGATAAAGATTATTTTTATATCCAAAAACCTCCATTTGGTTGGCGCGTTTTGTTTAGTAATTCACAGGCTTGTACAGGTCACGACGGGCAGACAAAAATTCCAAGTAGTATCCATAAACTTCGTAGAAACATGTCAAACGTTTTTTTATAATCAATCCTCAGGTTGTTTTTAGAATAAATAATCGATAATATTTCAACCGGGCGGTAGCTTTTTCAATAGGAGAGAGAGAGAGAGCAAAGGTCTGCTCCAAGCTGCTTGTACATGCAAAACTCTGGGGGGACACAGCTATCCACTGACGCGATGTGATCATTCTCGCTCATTTTTCAGAATAAAAGCCTGAAACTATGTCTAAAGACTGTTCACACCATGTGGAAGCCATAGGGAAAGGAATCTGGTTGATATACATTTAAATGGAGGGAAGGCAGGCAATGGAACAGAGAGGTTTCAGAAAAACTATTTTGACAGTTTTGGAAACTTTAGAGTGTTTTCTATCCTAATCTGCCAATTATATGCATATTCTAGCTTCTGGGCCTGAGAAATAGGCAGTTTCATTTGGGTACGTTTTTCATCCAAACATCAAAATACTGCCCCCTAGTCTCAAGAGGTTTTAAGCCTCAGTGGCTTTGGGAAAATAGTTGACATATTGTCATTTAGTTTTATAGAAAATAAGCAACTCTTAGTTAATAATCATTGTGATGCTTCGGGAAGGACTGAGTGACCTGAATCCCCAGTGTGTCTGGTTGTGTCCCCTTCTCATCAAGCCCTGTTCTGTTCAGCCTTGTGTCTCAGACCAGATCTCCTCGGTTGTGTTCTGTTGTTTACACAGCAGACTAGCTGTTTTTAGGGTTCTGTTGTCTTGTTTACATCATCTAGCTGAGCCACA
>NC_088238.1:11084110-11164110 GCF_036934945.1 Oncorhynchus masou masou | reverse complement strand
GGGGGGGAGAGAGGGGTAAGAGGAGGGGGAGAGAGGGGTAAGAGGAGGGGGAGAGAGGGGTAAGAGGAGGGGGAAAGAAGGGTAAGAGGAGGGGGAGAGAAGGGGTAAGAGGAGGGGGAGAGAGGGGTAAGAGGAGGGGGAGAGAGGGGTAAGAGGAGGGGGAGAGAGGGGTAAGAGGGTGGGAGGGGGGAGAGAGGGGTAAGAGGAGGGGGAGAGGGGTAAGAGGAGGGGGGAGAGAGGGGTAAGAGGAGGGGGGAGAGGGGTAAGAGGAGGGGGAGAGAGGGGAAGAGGAGGGGGGAGAGAGGGGTAAGAGGAGGGGGAGAGAGGGGTAAGAGGAGGGGGAGAGAGGGGTAAGAGGAGGGGGAGAGAGGGGTAAGAGGAGGGGGGAGAGAGGGGTAAGAGGAGGGGAGAGAGGGGTAAGAGGAGGGGAGAGAGAGGGGGGAGAGGGGTAAGAGGAGGGGGAGAGAGGGGTAAGAGGAGGGGGAGAGAGGGGTAAGAGGAGGGGGAGAGAGGGGTAAGAGGAGGGGGAGAAAGGGGTAAGAGTAGGGGGAGAGAGGGTAAGAGGAGGGGGAGAGAGGGGTAAGAGGAGGGGAGAGAGGGGTAAGAGGAGGGGGAGAGAAGGGTAAGAGGAGGGGGAAAGAGGGGTAAGAGGAGGGGGAGAGAAGGGGGAGCTGGTTTATTTGTTGGAGGAGTGAGGGTGGTCTTACTTATCATTATACTGTAGTCTAGATTGATGGTAATAGCTGTTAGTCGAGGTCATGATGAGCGCACTGTGGTCGAGCTGTGGTCGAGTGTGTGTTTGAGTGTATGTTTGAGTGGATGTGTGTGTGGATGTCTGTGTTTGAGTTTGTGTGTGTGTGTGCGTGTGCGTGTGTGTGCGTGTGTGTGTGCGTGTGTGTGCGTGTGTGTGTGTGGATGTGTGTGTGTTTGTGTGGATGTGTGTGTTTGCGTTTTTGTGGATGTGTGTTTGGATGGCTGAAATCGGGGGTCAGGGTGAGCTAGTAGATGCCGAGCCAGCCCACTGAAGGCCCTCTGTCGCCTGGCACAGACAGGGGCGGCCCACCGGATGCCTCGTTAAAATCAAACCCGACACAAAATGGCCGACGTTTCCTCACGGAGGATGAACCTCCGTCTAGACAGCGGGGCCAAAACATCCAGCATCCGACCACATCTATAATCCTTCATCTCTCCTCTCTCCTCCCTCCGTTCCCCTGACATCAGGGAATCTGCTACAGTCTGAGTGTTGTCTATCGCTCCAACACGCCTCTCAGGGGCCATAACACACGGCCCATACATTCACCACTCACACACACACACACACACACACACACACACACACACACACACACACACACAGCCCACACATTCACCACACACACACACACACACACACACACAGCCCATACATTCACCACTCACACACACACACACACACACACACACACACACACACACACACACACACACACACACACACACACACACACACACACACGCAGCCCATACATTCACCAGTCACACACACTCTAGAACACACACACACACACACACACACACACACACACACACACACACACACACACACACACACACACACACACACACACACAGCCCATACATTCACCACTCACACACACTCTAGAACACACACACACACACACACACACACACACACACACAGCCCATACATGGTAACACATGGTAGGAGCAGTTGGTTGTCACTGCCCATACATTCACCACTCACACACACTCTAGAACACACACACACACACACACACACACACACACACACTGTCAGAACACACACACACACAGCCCATACATTCACCACTCACACACTCTAGAACACACACACATACACACACACACACACACACACACACACACACACACACAGCCCATACATTCACCACTCACACACACTCTAGAACACACACACACACACACACACACACACACACACTGTGTTTGATAAGGGAGGTACTCACACACACAGTGACACACACACACACTGTGTTCACACACATACACGGGCAGCACGTAGGGGTTAATGGAGTCACACAGCTGTGTTTGATACACGCACGCACGCACGGCACGCACACACACACACAGTCTGTAGCTGTGTTTGATAACACACACACACAGGGGTTACACACACACACACACACACACACACACACACACACACACTGTACACACAGCCCATACATTCACCACTCACACACACTTAGAACAACACACATACACACACACAGGGGTTAATGGAGTCTGTAGCACACACACATAACACACACACACACACACACACAGCCCATACATTCACCACTCACACACACTTTGATACACACACACACACACACACACACACACACACACACACACACACACAGGGGTTACACACAGTCACACAGCCCATGTGTTCACCACTCACACACACTCTAGTCTGTAGCTGTGTTTAAGGAGAGTACACACACACACACACACACACACACACACACACACAACACACTGTGTTTGATAACACACACACACACACACACACACACACACACACACACACACACACAGCCCATGGACTGTACCACTGTGTTTGATAAGGGACACAGGGGTTAACACAGTCTGTAGCTGTGTTTGATAAGGGAGGTAGGGGTTAAGGAGTCTTCACCACTGTGTTTGATAACACACACACACACACAGGGACACACACAGTCACACTGTGTTTGATAACACACACACTGTGTTTGACAGGGACACAGGGGTTAATGGAGTCTTAGCTGTGTTTGACACAAGGGAGGTAGGGGTTAATGGAGTCTGTAGCTGTGTTTGATAAGGGGATGGTAACCAGAGGCTAATGGTAGGAACAGTTGGTTGTCTCTGTAGCTGTGTTTGATGTCAGAACCGCCTGGGTTACTGGAGTCTGATCACCTCCTGTTTGATAAGGGAGCCAAGGGGGAAATCAGGGAGTCCCCACAGGATTGAAATGGAGTCCCAGTGACTGTGCCCCTGTGTTTGATAAGGGAGGTAGGGGTTAATGGAGTCTGTAGCTGTGTTTGATAAGGGAGGTAGGGGTGAATGGAGTCTGTAGCTGTGTTTGATAAGGGAGGTAGGGGTTAATGGAGTCTGTAGCTGTGTTTGATAAGGGAGGTAGGGGTTAATGGAGTCTGTAGCTGTGTTTGATAAGGGAGGTAGGGGTTAACGGAGTCTGTAGCTGTGTTTGATAAGGGAGGTAGGGGTTAACTGAGTCTGTAGCTGTGTTTGATAAGGGAGGTAGGGGTTAACTGAGTCTGTAGCTGTGTTTGGTAAGGGAGGTAGGGGTTAACTGAGTCTGTAGCTATGTTTGATAAGGGAGGTAGGGGTTAACTGAGTCTGTAGCTGTGTTTGATAAGGGAGGTAGGGGTTAACGGAGTCTGTAGCTGTGTTTGGTAAGGGAGATAGGGGTTAACGGAGTCTGTAGCTGTGTTTGATAAGGGAGGTAGGGGTTAATGGAGTCTGTAGCTGTGTTTGATAAGGGAGGTAGGGGTTAATGGAGTCTGTAGCTGTGTTTGATAAGGGAGGTAGGGGTTAATGGAGTCTGTAGCTGTGTTTGATAAGGGAGGTAGGGGTTAATGGAGTCTGTAGCTGTGTTTGATAAGGGAGGTAGGGGTTAATGGAGTCTGTAGCTGTGTTTGATAAGGGAGGTAGGGGTTAATGGAGTCTGTAGCTGTGTTTGATAAGGGAGGTAGGGGTTAATGGAGTCTGTAGCTGTGTTTGATAAGGGAGGTAGGGGTTAATGGAGTCTGTAGCTGTGTTTGATAAGGGAGGTAGGGGTTAATGGAGTCTGTAGCTGTGTTTGATAAGGGAGGTAGGGGTTAATGGAGTCTGTAGCTGTGTTTGATAAGGGAGGTAGGGGTTAACGGAGTCTGTAGCTGTGTTTGATAAGGGAGGTAGGGGTTAATGGAGTCTGTAGCTGTGTTTGATAAGGGAGGTAGGGGTTAATGGAGTCTGTAGCTGTGTTTGGTTAGGGAGGTAGGGGTTAATGGAGTCTGTAGCTGTGTTTGGTAAGGGAGGTAGGGGTGAATGGAGTCTGTAGCTGTGTTTGATAAGGGAGGTAGGGGTTAATGGAGTCCGTAGCTGTGTTTGATAAGGGAGGTAGGGGTTAATGGAGTCCGTAGCTGTGTTTGATAAGGGAGGTAGGGGTTAATGGAGTCTGTAGCTGTGTTTGATAAGGGAGGTAGGGGTTAACGGAGTCTGTAGCTGTGTTTGATAAGGGAGGTAGGGGTTAATGGAGTCTGTAGCTGTGTTTGATAAGGGAGGTAGGGGTTAATGGAGTCTGTAGCTGTGTTTGATAAGGGAGACAGGTAGGGGTTAACGGAGTCTGTAGCTGTGTTTGATAAGGGAGGTAGGGGTTAATGGAGTCTGTAGCTGTGTTTGATAAGGGAGGTAGGGGTTAACGGAGTCTGTAGCTGTGTTTGATAAGGGAGGTAGGGGTTAACGGAGTCTGTAGCTGTGTTTGATAAGGGAGGTAGGGGTTAACTGAGTCTGTAGCTGTGTTTGAAGGGTTTAGCTGGTGTTTTACTGTTTTTAATCCAGGTGTGTCAGTGGGTGATGAGCAGTAAAGCCCAGGGTCGTCAGGATGGAAAGTGATTAGGATGAGGGTGGTGGGTGGAGCGGCGGAAGGAGAGCTTTCCGCTTTCGGGTTTTACATTTGGAAAGGTACGCCACTCGCACACACACACACACACACACACACACACACAGTCAGGCGCGTGTCACAGCCCCATCCTCCTCCCCCCACACACACACAGCAATTTTGACAGCTGTCTGTCTGTCACTTAGCCCCATCCTATTCCTGTTTACTATGAGTCTATGTCTGTCACTTAGCTCCATCCTCCTCCTGTTTACTATGAGTCTCTGTCTGTCTGTCACTTAGCCCCATCCTCCTCCTGTTCTACTATGAGTCTCTGTCTGTCTGTCACTTAGCCCCATCCTCTTCCTGTTTACTATGAGTCTCTGTCTGTCACTTAGCCCCATCCTCCTCCTGTTTACTATGAGTCTCTGTCTGTCTGTCACTTAGCCCCATCCTCCTCCTGTTTATGATGAGTCTCTGTCACTTAGCCCCATCCTCTTCCTGTTTTCTATGAGTCTCTGTCTGTGGCTTAGCCCCATCCTCTTCCTGTTTACTATGAGTCTCTGTCTGTGGCTTAGCCCCATCCTCTTCCTGTTTACTATGAGTCTATGTCTGTCACTTAGCCACATCCTCCTGCTGTTTACTATGAGTCTCTAATGTCTGCCAGTTAACACTTTTCAGGCCATATTGCCCAGCCCTAACTCTGATGAGAGGTTATTCTGATGTGTGAGGGTGAGGAGAAGACTGTCGCCATGGGGGAAGTTCTGTGGTGGGCTGTGGGGGATCATCATCTGAGAAGAGACAAGTCATGGGGTTAGACTAGGAATCTAGTTGTCTGTTGTCTACTAGGAGGTCTACTAGGAGGTCTACTAGGAGGTGAGGTCTACTAGGAGGTCTACTAGGAGGTGAGGTCTACTAGGAGGTCTACTAGGTGGTCAACTAGGAGGTGAGCTCTACTAGGAGGTCTACTAGGTGGTCTACTAGGAGGTGAGATCTACTAGGAGGTCTACTAGGAGGTCTATTAGGAGGTCTACTAGGAGGTCTACTAGGATGTCTACTAGGATGTCTACTAGGTGGTCTACTAGGAGGTCTGCTAGGAGGTCTACTAGTAGGTCTACTAGGAGGTGAGGTCTACTAGGAGGTCTACTAGGAGGTCTACTAGGAGGTCTGATGTCTACTAGGAGGTCTACTAGGAGGTCTGAGGTCTACTAGGAGGTCTACTAGGAGGTCTACTAGGAGGTCTACTAGGAGGTCTACTAGGAGGTCTACTAGGAGGTCTACTAGGTGGTCTACTAGGAGGTGAGATCTACTAGGAGGTCTACTAGGAGGTCTACTAGGTGGTCTACTAGGAGGTCTACTAGGAGGTCTACTAGGAGGTCTGTGGTCTACTAGGAGGTCTACTAGGAGGTCTACTAGGAGGTCTACTAGGAGGTCTACTAGGAGGTCTACTAGGAGGTCTACTAGGAGGTGAGGTCTACTAGGTGGTCTACTATGAGTTCTACCATAAACAGTAGACTAACCTTTCAGAAAGTGTGTTTGTGTGTCTTTATGTGTGTGGCAGTAAAGAGAGGTTATACACTAGATGTGAACGCCTGGCTCAGCCCACAAAGGGTCCATTCAGGGGGCAGGTGAGTTGCTAATTGCCCCTTTTATCGCTGGTTACAGCGTGGCGGCAGGTCGGCAGGCCCATTACAGGGACGAGTGCTTTAGTAAGCAGAGACAGACAGGTCCAGCATCACTGTGTGTGTGTGTGTGTGTGTGTGTGTGTGTGTGTGTGTGTGTGTGTGTGTGTGTGTGTGTGTGTGTGTGTGTGTGTGTGTGTGTGTGTGTGTGTGTGTGTGTGTGTGTGTGTGTGTGTGTGTGTGTGTGTCCAACGTGATAGTGGAAATGATCAATGAGTGATTTAGTAATCCGGTAGGCCACAGACACAATGCTTCCTTCATTTCTGTCCCCTGCTGCTCACACATCAATACACACACTGCACACACCTTAACTCTGGCCTTGGGTTGTGACTAGAGGCTGCCGGCAATATGGGGTCCAAAGAAATCAAACAGCTGAGACAGAGAGAGAGAGAGAAGGGGAGAAAGGGGGAGAGAGGGAGCGAGAAGGGGGGAGAGAGAGAAATGTAGAGAGGGAGATGGAGAGGGGAGAGAGGTAGATGGAGAGAGGGAGAAAGAGAGAGCAAGAAAGAGAGAGAGCGAGGAAGAGAAAGAGCGAGATAGCGAGAAAGAGATGGAGAGAGGGAGATGGTGGGATAGATGAGAAAGAGAGAGAGAGATAGATGGAGAGAGAGGGAGAGAGAGATAGATGGAGAGAGGGAGAGGGAGAAAGAGAGAGAGAGAGAGTGTGATAAAGAGAAAGAGAGAGAGTGAGAGAGAGAGTGAAAGAAAGAGTGAGAGAGAGAGTGAGAGAAAGAGTGAGAGGGAGAGTGAGAGAAAGAGAGAGAGCGATAAAGAGAAAGAGAGAGAGCGATAGAGTGAGAGAGAGAGTGAGAGAAAGAGAGAGAGAGAGAGATAGATGGAGAGAGGGAGAGGGAGAAAGAGAGAGAGAGCGATAAAGAGAAAGAGAGAGAGTGAGAGCAATAAAGAGAAAGAGGGAGCGATAGAGTGAGAGAAAGAGAGAGAGCGATAAAGAGAAAGAGAGAGAGCGATAGAGTGAGAGAAAGAGAGAGAGCGATAAAGAGAGAGAGCAATTGAGTGAGAGAGAGAGTGAGAGAGAGAGAGTGAGAGAGAGAGTGAGAGAGTGAGAGAAAGAGAGAAAGAGAGAGATTGAGAGAATGAGAGAGTGAGAGAGTGAGATAGTGAGATAGTGAGAAAGAGATGGAGAGAGTATTTAAAAATGCCCTATAGAGTCATTCCGACCTGGAACACGAGGGGTCGTTTCTATGCCTTTTGTGTGTTGCCTTGCTGACATATGGTAGTGCAGAAAGCTCACAGTGGTACTAAGTGAAACGCTTCATGTGTTTTTCAAGCCTATAATTTAAACGGCGTTCAGTTTTCTCCACGGCTTCTTTTCCTTCTCTATTTCTCCTCACGGTGGGATGTTATAAACTATTATCAGGACACCATGGACTTACAGGAACTCTTGTCTTGGACCTTTCCAACGCAACGATCACACAGTAGACTTCACCTCTGGATGTTGTTCCGGGTCGTATAGGCCTAGGATATAGCCAATCCTTTGTCCTAGTCAAGGGTTAAAATCCACTAGGATATAGCCAATCCTTTGTCCTGGTCAAGGTTTAAAATCCACTATGATATAGCCAATCCTTTGTCCTGGTCAAGGTTTAAAATCCACTAGGATATAGCCAATCCTTTGTCCTGGTCAAGATTTAAAATCCACTAGGATATAGCCAATCCTTTGTCCTGGTCAAGGTTTAAAATCCACGAGGATATAGCCAATCCTTTGTCCTGATCAAGGTTTAAAATCCACTAGGATATAGCCAATCCTTTGTCCTGGTTAAGGTTTAAAATCCACTAGGATATAGCCAATCCTTTGTCAAGGTTTAAAATCCACTAGGATATAGCCAATCCTTTGTCCTGGTTAAGGTTTAAAATCCACTAGGATATAGCCAATCCTTTGTCCTGGTCAAGGTTTAAAATCCACGAGGATATTGCCAATCCTTTGTCCTGGTCAAGGTTTAAAATCCACTAGGATATAGCCAATCCTTTGTCCTAGTCAAGGGTTAAAATCCACTAGGATATAGCCAATCCTTTGTCCTAGTCAAGGGTTAAAATCCACTAGGATATAGCCCATCCTTTGTCCTCGTCAAGGTTTAAAATCCACTAGGATATAGCCAATCCTTTGTCCTAGTCAAGGGTTAAAATCCACTAGGATATAGCCAATCCTTTGTCCTGGTCAATGTTTAAAATCCACTAGGATATAGCCAATCCTTTGACATGGTTAAGGTTTAAAATCCACTAGGATATAGCCAATCCTTTGTCCTGGTTAAGGTTTAAAATCCACTAGGATATAGCCAATCCTTTGTCCTGGTTAAGGTTTAAAATCCACTAGGATATAGCCAATCCTTTGTCCTGGTCAAGGTTTAAAATCCACTAGGATATAGCCAATCCTTTGTCCTGGTCAAGGTTTAAAATCCACTAGGATATAGCCAATCCTTTGTCCAGGTCAAGGTTTAAAATCCACTAGGATATAGCCAATCCTTTGTCCTGGTCAAGGTTTAAAATCCACTAGGATATAGCCAATCCTTTGTCATGGTTAAGGTTTAAAATCCACTAGGATATAGCCAATCCTTTGTCCTGGTTAAGGTTTAAAATCCACTAGGATATAGCCAATCCTTTTTCCTGGTTAAGGTTTAAAATCCACTAGGATATAGCCAATCCTTTGTCCTGGTCAAGGTTTAAAATCCACTAGGATATAGCCAATCCTTTGTCCGGGTCAAGGTTTAAAATCCACTAGGATATAGCCAATCCTTTGTCCAGGTCAAGGGTTAAAATCCACTAGGATATAGCCACTCCTTTGTCCAGGTCAAGGGTTAAAATCCACTAGGATATAGCCAATCCTTTGTCCAGGTCAAGGGTTAAAATCCACTAGGATATAGCCAATCCTTTTTCCAGGTCAAGGGTTAAAATCTACTAGGATAAAGCCAATCCTTTGTCCAGGTCAAGGGTTAAAATCCACTAGGATATAGCCAATCCTTTGTCCAGGTCAAGGGTTAAAATCCACTAGGATATAGCCAATCCTTTGTCCAGGTCAAGGGTTAAAATCCACTAGGATATAGCCAATCCTTTGTCCAGGTCAAGGGTTAAAATCCACTAGGATATAGCCAATCCTTTGTCCAGGTCAAGGGTTAAAATCCACAAGGATATAGCCAATCCTTTGTCCAGGTCAAGGGTTAAAATCCACTAGGATATAGCCAATCCTTTGTCCAGGTCAAGGGTTAAAATCCACTAGGATATAGCCAATCCTTTGTCCAGGTCAAGGGTTAAAATCCACTAGGATATAGCCAATCCTTTGTCCAGGTCAAGGGTTAAAATCCACTAGGATATAGCCAATCCTTTGTCCAGGTCAAGGGTTAAAATCCACTAGGATATAGCCAATCCTTTGTCCAGGTCAAGGGTTAAAATCCACTAGGATATAGCCAATCCTTTGTCCAGGTCAAGGGTTAAAATCCACTAGGATATAGCCAATCCTTTGTCCAGGTCAAGGGTTAAAATCCACTAGGATATAGCCAATCCTTTGTCCAGGTCAAGGGTTAAAATCCACTAGGATATAGCCAATCCTTTGTCCAGGTCAAGGGTTAAAATCCACTAGGATATAGCCAATCCTTTGTCCTGGTCAAGGTTTAAAATCCACTAGGATATAGCCAATCCTTTGTCCAGGTCAAGGGTTAAAATCCACTAGGATATAGCCAATCCTTTGTCCAGGTCAAGGGTTAAAATCCACTAGGATATAGCCAATCCTTTGTCCAGGTCAAGGGTTAAAATCCACTAGGATATAGCCAATCCTTTGTCCAGGTCAAGGGTTAAAATCCACTAGGATATAGCCAATCCTTTGTCCTGGTCAAGGGTTAAAATCCACTAGGATATAGCCAATCCTTTGTCCTGGTCAAGGGTTAAAATCCACTAGGATATAGCCAATCCTTTGTCCTGGTCAAGGGTTACACGTTATGAAAAGCCCTCATGCCGTCTCTGGCTTGATTCTGATTCCAGTTGAACATTCTATATAGTTAGTGGAGAATCAGCATCTGTTCTTGTATTTGGGGTTAACTCCAGACAGGTTCCAGACCAACATCATCGGGAGGCAGGGATGCATGTAGCGTCTCTGGACATGTCCGTTGTGCTTAATGCCGAAGCCTAATGTCAGATGGAAGGACCCTCCAAATGTTTGGCCTTGCAGTTCAGCAGGTTGACCGTCGTCCCACAAGGAATTCATATGAAGAGATGCAGTTTGTTTGATTCAGATGCTATATCTGCTCTGCCCGTACTCCTTAAGTCCTCATTAGGGACCTCGTTTATTCATATAAAGAGATGGAGTTTGTTTGATTCAGATGCTGTATCTGCTCTGCCCGTACTCCTTAAGTCCTCATTAGGGACCTCGTTTATTCATATAAAGAGATGCAGTTTGTTTGATTCAGATGCTGTATCTGCTCTGCCCATACTCCTCATTAGGGACCACGTTTAGTCTCACTTAACTGTATCCCATGTGTGACCTGGCATAGGCCTGACAAAGGCATAGACAATGAACGCCTGCATGTATTCTATGATGGTAAAACGGTCAGTTTATAGCATGTTAATAACAGTTAGTTTATAGCATGTTAATAACAGTTTATAGCATGTTAATAACAGTTAGTTTATAGCATGTTAATAACAGTTAGTTTATAGCATGTTAATAACAGTTAGTTTATAGCATGTTAATAACAGTTAGTTTATAGCATGTTAATAACAGTTTATAGCATGTTAATAACAGTTAGTTTATAGCATGTTAATAACAGTTAGTTTATAGCGTGTTAATAACAGTTAGTTTATAGCGTGTTGATAACAGTTAGTTTATAGCATGTTAATAACAGTTAGTTTATAGCATGTTAATAACAGTTAGTTTATAGCGTGTTGATAACAGTTAGTTTATAGCATGTTAATAACAGTTAGTTTATAGCATGTTAATAACAGTTAGTTTATAGCGTTAATAACAGTTAGTTTATAGCATGTTAATAACAGTTAGTTTATAGCATGTTAATAACAGTTAGTTTATAACGTGTTAATAACAGTTAGTTTATAACGTGTTAGTAACAGTTAGTTTATAGCGTGTTAATAACAGTTAGTTTATAGCGTGTTAATAACAGTTAGTTTATAGCGTGTTAATAACAGTTAGTTTATAGCGTGTTAATAACAGTTAGTTTATAGCGTGTTAATAACAGTTAGTTTATAGCGTGTTAATAACAGTTAGTTTATAGCATGTTAATAACAGTTAGTTTATAGCATGTTAATAACAGTTAGTTTATAGCATGTTCATAACAGTTAGTTTATAGCATGTTAATAACAGTTAGTTTATAGCGTGTTAATAACAGTTTATAACACGTTAATAACAGTTAGTTTATAGCGTGTTAATAACAGTTTATAACACGTTAATAACAGTTAGTTTATAGCGTGTTAACAGTTAGTTTATAGCATGTTAATAACAGTTAGTTTATAGCATGTTAATAACAGTTAGTTTATAGCGTGTTAATAACAGTTAGTTTATAGCATGTTAATAACAGTTAGTTTATAACGTGTTGATAACAGTTAGTTTATAGCGTTTTACTGTGTGTTTTAAGCATGCATAGTATATTAAGTCCAGTGTGTTATATCTGTTAGGTCCCAGGGTCAGTCATACCCTCTTCCTCTGTAGTCCTCCAGCCATCAGGAAGGCTCTGCCCCTGATGCACACGCACACACACACACACACACACACACACACACACACACACACACACACACTTAGGTTGATGTTTATTGTCATGATTGCCCCGGAGGAAGAACTGAGCGATTTCCACTAGATGGGACAGCTTCGATGTCAAAATGGGCTATTTTGTAAAAATGCATGAAATCAAAAATGAGCTTTTTGGTCTTAATTTAAGGATAGGGTTAGGCGTTAGGGCTAGCAGTGTGGTTAGGGTTAAGGTTAGGGATTTATAATCAGATTTTATGACTTTATGGCTGTACCAGCTAGTGACCACTTTGCAGAGCTGTCTCCAGTACATGAGTCATCCCCATAAATGCCAACCTGCCGCACACACATATCGGCGCACACACACACACACTCTGCCACGCACGCACGCTATGCCCCTGACACTTGAACACACACACACACACTCCGCTCCTGACATGTTGGGCATTTAGACTCCAGTGTAAAACACTCAGTCAGTTGGAGAGAGGGGCTTATATATCATGTTACCTCCTACCTCCTCCCTCCTGCACCCTACCCCCTACTTCCTAGCCCCTACCTCCCAGCCCCTACTTCCTACCCTTACCCCCTCCCTCCTACACCCTACCCCCTACTTCCTAGCCCCTACCTCCCAGCCCCTACTTCCTACCCTTACACCCTACCTCCTCCCTCCTACACCCTACCCCCTACTTCCTAGCCCCTACCTCCCAGCCCCTACTTCCTACCCTTACCCCCTACCTCCTACCCCCTACCTCCTAGCCCCTACCTCCTAGCCCCTACCTCCCAGCCCCTACTTCCTACCCTTACCCCCTACCTCCTACACCCTACCTCCTACCCCCTACCTCCTAGCCCCTACCTCCCAGCCCCTACTTCCTACCCTTACCCCCTACCTCCTACACCCTATGTCCTACCCCTACCCCTACCTTCTACCCCCTACCTCTTACCGCTTACTTCCTACCCCTTACCTCCTACCCCTTACCTCCTACCCCTACCTCCTACATCATACCTCTTTACCTTCCTTAGTGCTGTGTACAGGGTATAGTACTCATACCTCTTTACATTCCTTAGTGCTGTGTACAGGGTATAGTACTCATACCTCTTTACATTCCTTAGTGCTGTGTACAGGGTATAGTACTCATACCTCTTTACATTCCTTAGTGCTGTGTACAGGGTATAGTACTCATACCTCTTTACCTTCCTTAGTGCTGTGTACAGGGTATAGTACTCATACCTCTTTACCTTCCTTAGTGCTGTGTACAGGGTATAGTACTCATACCTCTTTACATTCCTTCTGCTGTGTACAGGGTATAGTACTCATACCTCTTTACATTCCTTAGTGCTGTGTACAGGGTATAGTACTCATACCTCTTTACATTCCTTAGTGCTGTGTACAGGGTATAGTACTCATACCTCTTTACATTCCTTAGTGCTGTGTACAGGGTATAGTACTCATACCTCTTTACATTCCTTAGTGCTGTGTACAGGGTATAGTACTCATACCTCTTTACATTCCTTAGTGCTGTGTACAGGGTATAGTACTCATACCTCTTTACCTTCCTTAGTGCTGTGTACAGGGTATAGTACTCATACCTCTTTACATTCCTTAGTGCTGTGTACAGGGTATAGTACTCATACCTCTTTACATTCCTTAGTGCTGTGTACAGGGTATAGTACTCATACCTCTTTACATTCCTTAGTGCTGTGTACAGGGTATAGTACTCATACCTCTTTACCTTCCTTAGTGCTGTGTACAGGGTATAGTACTCATACCTCTTTACCTTCCTTAGTGCTGTGTACAGGGTATAGTACTCATACCTCTTTACATTCCTTAGTGCTGTGTACAGGGTATAGTACTCATACCTCTTTACCTTCCTTAGTGCTGTGTACAGGGTATAGTACTCATACCTCTTTACCTTCCTTAGTGCTGTGTACAGGGTATAGTACTCATACCTCTTTACATTCCTTAGTGCTGTGTACAGGGTATAGTACTCATACCTCTTTACCTTCCTTAGTGCTGTGTACAGGGTATAGTACTCATACCTCTTTACATTCCTTAGTGCTGTGTACAGGGTATAGTACTCATACCTCTTTACCTTCCTTAGTGCTGTGTACAGGGTATAGTACAGACACTGCATTTTTTACGTTTTCAGACCCCTTGACTTTTTCCACATTTTGTTACGTTACAGCCTTATTCTAAACTGGATTACAACCTTTTTTCCTTCCTCAATCAACACACAATACCCCATGATGACATCACAATACCCCATGATGACTTCACAATACCCCATGATGACATCACAATACCCCATGATGACTTCACAATACCCTATGATGACTTCACAATACCCTATGATGACATCACAAAATAGGATTTTATTTTACAAATGTATTTTAAAAAGAAGAAGGAAATATCACATTTACAGAAGTATTCAGACCCTTTTCTCAGTATTTTGTTGAAGCACGTTTGGCAGCGATTGCAGCCTTGAGTCTTCTTGGGTTTGATGCTACAAACTTGGCATGCCTGTATTTGGGGAGTTTCTCCCATTCTTCTCTGCAGATCCTCTCATTCTCTGACAGGTTGGATGGGGAGCGTCGCTGCACAGCTATTTTCAGGTCTCTCCAGAAATGTTTGATTGGGGACCGGACTCAGGCTGTGCCACTCAAGGACATTCAGAGACTTGTCCAGAACCCACTTCTGTATTGTCTTGGCTATGTGCTTAGAGTCTTTGTCCTGTTGGAAGGTGAACCTTCACCCCGGTCAGAGGTCCTGAGTGCTCTGGAGCAGGTTTTCATTGAGGATCTCCCTGTACTTTGCTCTGTTCATCTTTCCCTCGATCCTGACTAGTCTCCCAATCTCAGATGCTGAAAAACATCCCCACAGCATGATGCTGCCACCATCATGCTTCACTGTAGGGATGGTGCCAGGTTTCCTCCAGACATGATGCTTAGCATTCAGGTCAAAGAGTTAAATATTGGTTTCATCAGACCAGAGAATCTTGTTTCTCATGGTGTGAGAGTCCTTTAGGAGCCTTTCGGCAAAATCCAAGCGGGATGTCATGCCTTTCACTGAGGAGTGGCTTCCGTCTGGCCACTCTACCATAAAGGTCTGATTGGTGGAGTGCTGTAGAGATGGTTGTCCTTCTGGAAGGTTCTCCCATCTCCACAGAGGAACTTGGTCACCTCCCTGACCAAGGCCCATCTCCCCCGATTGCTCAGTTTGGCCCGGCGGCTCTGGGGAGAATCTTGGTGGTTCCAAACGTATTTCATTTAAGAATGATGGAGGCCACTGTGTTCTTTGGGACCTTCACTGCTGTAGAAATGTTTTGGTACCCTTCCCCAGATCTGTGCCTCGACACAATCCTGTCTCAGAGCTCTACGGACAATTCCCTCGACCTCATTGCTTGTTTTTTTCTCTGACATGCACTGTCAACTGTGGGACGTTATATAGACAGGTGTGGGCCTTTCCAAATCATGTCCAATCAACTGAATTTACCGCAGGTGGACTCCAATCAAGGTGTAGAAACATCTCAAGGATGGTCAATGGAAACAGGATCCACCTGAGCTCAATTACGAGTCTCATATCAAAGAGTCTGAATACTTATGTAAATAAGATATTTAAAATAATTAATTTAAAAAATCTGCAAACATTTCTAAAAAACTGTTTTTGCTTTGTCATTATGGGGTATTATGATGTCATTCTGGGTTATTATGATGTCATTATGGGGTATTGCGATGTCATTATGGGGTATTGTGATGTCATTATGGGGTATTGTGATGTCATTATGGGTTATTGTGATGTCATTATGGGTTATTGTGATGTCATCATGGGGTATTGTGATGTCATTATGGGGTATTGTGATGTCATTATGGGGTATTGTGATGTCATTATGGGGTATTATGATGTCATTATGGGGTATTATGATGCCATTATGGGGTATTGTGTGTAGCTTGATTAGGATTTTTTTTGAATCCATTTTAGAATAAGGCTGTAACGTAACAAAATGTAGAAAAGGTGAAGGGGTCTGAATACCTTCCGAATGCACTGTGTCTACACTGACTGGACAAAATATATGAACACCTGCTGTTTCCATGACAGACTGACCAGGTGAATCCAGGTGAATGATATGATCCCATATTGATGTTACCTGTTTAATCCACTTCAGTCAGTGTAGATGAAGGGGAGGAGACAGGTTAAAGATATGATCCCTTATTGATGTTACCTGTTTAATCCTCTTCGGTCAGTGTAGATGGAGGGGAGGAGACAGGTTAAAGATATGATCCCTTATTGATGTCAGATGTTAAATCCTCTTCAGTCAGTGTAGATGGAGGGGAGGAGACAGGTTAAAGATATGATCCCTTATTGATGTTACCTGTTAAATCCACTTCAGTCAGTGTAGATGGAGGGGAGGAGACAGGTTAAAGATATGATCCCTTATTGATGTTACCTGTTAAATCCACTTCAGTCAGTGTAGATGGAGGGGAGGAGACAGGTTAAATAAGGAGTATTAAGCCTTGAGACAGTTGAGACATGGATTGTGTCTGTGTGCCATTCAGAGGGTGAATGGGCAAGACACAAAAAGAGCCTTTGAACAGGGTCTGGTAGTAAGTGCCAGGCGCACCGGTTTGCGTCAAGAACTGCAACGCTACTGGGTTTTTCACCCTCAACAGTTTCCTGTGTGTATTAAGAATGGTCCACCACTCAAAGGACATCCAGCCAACTTGACACAACTGTGGGAAGCACCGGAGGCAACATGGGCCAGCATCCCTGTGGAACGCTGTCGACACCTTGAAGAGTCCACGCCCAGAGAATTGAGGCTGATCTGGGGGCGAAAGGGGGGAGGTGTTCCTAATGTTTTGTCCAATCAGTGCAGAGTCTCTTTATGTAAATAACAGTCTGATGATGCGTTCATAATACGTTATTGGATTAAAGCTCGTTTAGGACATTTTATTTGTTTTTCTCAGTTTTTGTTGTAATGTAATATTGAATAACATGTTTTCTAGGACAGTAATCTTCAATGGATGAAGTGGAGTTTATGTGAAGCTGTATATCTGTGTGAGGTTTCAGCTGTCTGCCGGAGTATTCGGCTTCTCCTCCCTGAGCATGTCCCAACTCTACCTCCCTTCTATAAATCAACTCTTTACAACCAGAGGGCGGATTGGAGAAGCTGCACCACAACACACACGACAACGAGCGGGGAAACTGACTACATGCTGAACTCGCATGCATTCACACCCTCTCTCCCCTTCCTTCCCCCCTCCTACCCTCCCTCCTCTTCCCCCCCTCCTACCCTCCCTCCTCTTCACCCCCCCTCCCTCCTCTTCACCCCCCTCCCTCCTCTTCCCCCCTCCTACCCTCCCTCCTCTTCACCCCCCTCCTACCCTCCCTCCTCTTTCCCCCTCCTACCCTCCCTCCTCTTCACCCCCCTCCCTCCCTCTTCACCCCCCCTCCTTCCTCTCCCTCCTCCTTCCTCCCTTCCTTCCTTCACCCCCCCCTCCCTCCTCTTCCCCCCTCCTACCCTCCCTCCTCTTCACCCCCCCTCCTACCCTCCCTCCTCTTCCCCCCTCCTACCCTCCCTCCTCTTCACCCCCTCCCTCCTCTTCACCCCCCTCCCTCCTCTTCCCCCTCCTACCCTCCCTCCTCTTCACCCCCCCTCCTACCCTCCCTCCTCTTCACCCCCTCCTACCCTCCCTCCTCTTCCCCCCCCTCCTACCCTCCCTCCTCTTCACCCCCTCCTACCCTCCCTCCTCTTCCCCCTCCCCCTCCCTCCTCTCTCCTGTGGAGGGCTCATGGGGAAATGTCCAAGGTCATTTGTCAGGATGCAGATCCGTCCGTCTTATCAATGGCAGAGCAGAGCAGAGCAGAGCAGAGCAGGGCAGGGCAGAACAGGGCAGAGCAGAGCAGGGCAGGGCAGAACAGAGCAGAGCAGAGCAGAGCAGGGCAGGGCAGGGCAGAGCAGAGCAGAGCAGGGCAGGGCAGAACAGAACAGAGCAGAACAGAGCAGAGCAGAACAGAGCAGAGCAGAGCAGAGCAGAGCAGGGCAGAGCAGAGCAGAACAGAGCAGAGCAGAGCAGAGCAGGGCAGGGCAGGGCAGAGCAGAGCAGAACAGAGCAGAGCAGAGCAGGGCAGAGCAGAGCAGAACAGAGCAGAGCAGAGCAGAGCAGAGCAGGGCAGAGCAGAGCAGAGCAGAACAGAGCAGAGCAGAGCAGAGCAGAGCAGGGCAGGGCAGGGCAGGGCAGGGCAGGGCAGGGCAGAGCAGGGCAGGGCAGGGCAGGGCAGGGCAGGGCAGGGCAGGGCAGGGCTTGGGAATTCTGTCTCTCTCAGGGAGGAATTTCCTGCAGGGCCGAGATCCAGCCAGCTCCCGTCTATAGATAAATCACTACTACAGACTGTACCCTCACACTCATCACACGCACGCACACACACACACACACACACACACACACACACACACACACACACACACACACACACACACACACACACACAAACACCGTGCGGTCTGGGCGCCAGCCAAGAGATGGACAACATTCCTACCTCAAGTGTTGGAACATTGGGGGGGCAGGTAGCCTAGTGGTTAGAGAGTTGGGCTAGTAACTCTCCTCCATCCAGACATAGTGTTATCTAGACAGACCATAGTAACTCTCCTCCATCCAGACATAGTGTTATCTAGACAGACCATAGTAACTCTCCTCCATCCAGACATAGTGTTATCTAGACAGACCATAGTAGCTCTCCTCCATCCAGACATAGTGTTATCTAGACAGACCATAGTAACTCTCCTCCATCCAGACATAGTGTTATCTAGACAGACCAGTTTAGTAACTCTCCTCTATCCAGACATAGTGTTATCTAGACAGACCATAGTAACTCTCCTCCATCCAGACATAGTGTTATCTAGACAGACCATAGTAACTCTCCTCCATCCAGACATAGTGTTATCTAGACAGACCATAGTAACTCTCCTCCATCCAGACATAGTGTTATCTAGACAGACCATAGTAGCTCTCCTCCATCCAGACATAGTGTTATCTAGACAGACCATAGTAACTCTCCTCTATCCAGACATAGTGTTATCTAGACAGACCATAGTAACTCTCCTCCATCCAGACATAGTGTTATCTAGACAGACCATAGTAACTCTCCTCCATCCAGACATAGTGTTATCTAGACAGACCATAGTAACTCTCCTCCATCCAGACATAGTGTTATCTAGACAGACCATAATAACTCTCCTCCATCCAGACATAGTGTTATCTAGACAGACCATAGTAACTCTCCTCCATCCAGACATAGTGTTATCTAGACAGACCATAGTAACTCTCCTCCATCCAGACATAGTGTTATCTAGACAGACCATAGTAACTCTCCTCCATCCAGACATAGTGTTATCTAGACAGACCAGTTTAGTAACTCTCCTCCATCCAGACATAGTGTTATCTAGACAGACCATAGTAACTCTCCTCCATCCAGACATAGTGTTATCTAGACAGACCATAGTAACTCTCCTCCATCCAGACATAGTGTTATCTAGACAGACCATAGTAACTCTCCTCCATCCAGACATAGTGTTATCTAGACAGACCATAGTAACTCTCCTCTATCCAGACATAGTGTTATCTAGACAGACCATAGTAACTCTCCTCCATCCAGACATAGTGTTTTCTAGACAGACCCGTCCTCTGCTGTTACTGTAGAGCTGTTTGTATGTGTCTGTCTCTCTGAATATGGGTGTCTGCTCAATGACTCTAATGTAAATGTAGCTGTGATGAAAGAGAGTTCCGCCTCATAACAAAGGAGATTTAGTTTCTATACGTGATGTGTGCCGACCTACAACATTTTATGGCCAACGTTTAAGAAGGTAGTTGGTGAGGGCCTCCCGAGTGGTGCAGTGGTCTGAGGCACTGCATCGCAGTTGCTAGCTGTTCCCCTAGAGACCCTGGTTAGAGGCCTGGTTAGAGGCCCTGGATGGTCTTGTCCCATTGCGTTCTAGCGACTTCTGTGGCGGGCCGGGCGCAGTGCACGCTGACACGGTCGCCAGGTGTACGTTGTTTCCTCCGACACATTGGTGTGGCTGGCTTCCGGGTTAAGCAGGCATTGTGTCAAGAAGCAGTGCGGCTTGGTTGGGTCGTGTTTCAGAGGACACACAACTCTCAACCTTCACCTCTTCCGAGTCCATACAGGAAGTTGCAGCGATGAGACAAGACTGTAACTACCAATTGGAAATCACGAAATTGTGGAGAAAAAGGGGTGAAATATTTAGACTAAATCAAAGGTCATTGGTGGACAGTTTCCCCATAAAGAAGGTCATTGGTGGATAGTTTCGTAGTCTCTCTGACCCCTGTGTTGTCATGGTTAGTTTCCCCAGTAGTCTCTCTGGCCCCTGTGTTGTCATGGTTAGTTTCCCCCGTAGTCTCTCTGGCCCCTGTGTTGTCATGGTTAGTTTCCCCCGTAGTCTCTCTGGCCACTGTGTTGTCATGGTTAGTTTCCCCCGTAGTCTCTCTGGCCCCTGTGTTGTCATGGTTAGTTTCCCCCGTAGTCTCTCTGGCCCCTGTGTTGTCATGGTTAGTTTCCTCCGTAGTCTCTCTGGCCCCTGTGTTGTCATGGTTAGTTTCCCCCGTAGTCTCTCTGGCCCCTGTGTTGTCATGGTTAGTTTCCCCGTAGTCTCTCTGGCCCCTGTGTTGTCATGGTTAGTTTCCCCGTAGTCTCTCTGGCCCCTGTGTTGTCATGGTTAGTTTCCCCCGTAGTCTCTCTGGCCCCTGTGTTGTCATGGTTAGTTTCCCCCATAGTCTCTCTGGCCACTGTGTTGTCATGGTTAGTTTCTCCCGTAGTCTCTCTGGCCACTGTGTTGTCATGGTTAGTTTCCCCCGTAGTCTCTCTGGCCACTGTGTTGTCATGGTTAGTTTGTCCCGTAGTCTCTCTGGCCACTGTGTTGTCATGGTTAGTTTCCCCCGTAGTCTCTCTGGCCACTGTGTTGTCATGGTTAGTTTCTCCCGTAGTCTCTCTGGCCCCTGTGTTGTCATGGTTAGTTTCCCCCGTAGTCTCTCTGGCCCCTGTGTTGTCATGGTTAGTTTCCCCCGTAGTCTCTCTGGCCCCTGTGTTGTCATGGTTAGTTTCCCCAGTAGTCTCTCTGGCCCCTGTGTTGTCATGTTTAGTTTCCCCCGTAGTCTCTCTGGCCACTGTGTTGTCATGTTTAGTTTCCCCTGTAGTCTCTCTGGCCCCTGTGTTGTCATGGTTAGTTTCCCCAGTAGTCTCTCTGGCCCCTGTGTTGTCATGGTTAGTTTCTCCCAGGGTTTTTCCGTAGTCTCTCTGGCCCCTGTGTTGTCATGGTTAGTTTCCCCAGTAGTCTCTCTGGCCCCTGTGTTGTCATGGTTAGTTTCCCCCAGGGTTTTGCCGTAGTCTCTCTGGCCACTGTGTTGTCATGGTTAGTCCAGGGGCTGGTCGTCTGCTCAACCACATATGGAGGAATGTGCAGCGTCAGAGAACTGCAGGATATCTGTCCTGAAATCACAACGCTGGTGAATTCCAGCTATTTATACTCTGAGGTTAACAGACCTGGTGCTTTGGTACGTGTTGCTCTCGGCCTTTCCCTCATCGGGGGATCTAACGAGCAGAACACACACACACTCGCGCACACACCTGCAGACACACAGAAATATACTGGGACGGAAACGATTCTGTGGAGAGGTTTTCTTGTTGTAGGTGGCTCACTATCAAGCGCACTTCATTTCCAAGAACACATATCAGGCCCTAATTTATAGCTACCACACACCCACAGAGACAAACACGACACACACACACACACACACCACAGAGCGAGCTGTGTTTATCTGGTTTCTTCACCACCTGCTCTAGGATACATTTTCCTTGGCTCTGTTCATTGGAGGTCTCTGGCCTCATTTAGGTGTGTGTGTGTGTGTGTGTGTGTGTGTGTGTGTGTGTGTTGTGTGTGTGTGTGTGTGTGTGTGTGTGTGTGTGTGTGTGCGTGTATGTGTGTCCTAGGTCTGTATGTCTCTACTTCCTCTCCTGATCCCTGTGTCCTAGGTCTGTATGTCTCTACTTCCTCTCCTGATCCCTGTGTCCTAGGTCTGTATATCTCTACTTCCTCTCCTGATCCCTGTGTCCTAGGTCTATATGTCTCTACTTCCTCTCCTGATCCCTGTGTCCTAGGTCTGTATGTCTCTACTTCCTCTCCTGATCCCTGTGTCCTAGGTCTGTATGTCTCTACTTCCTCTCCTGATCCCTGTGTCCTAGGTCTGTATGTCTCTACTTCCTCTCCCGATAGAGTTCCTATAGATTTCCTATAGATTTCCTCTAGAGTTCCTATGGAGTTGTTGAGATATACAGTTACTGTATGTATTGATGCTGGGATTGTTTTAAGTTTTGCATGTACAGTTGAATTATGAAGTTTACATACACTCAGGTTAAAGTCATTGAAACTCGTTTTTCAACCACTCCACAAATGTCTTGTTAACAAACTATAGTTTTGGCAAGTCGGTTAGGACATCTACTTTGTGCATGACACAAGTAATTATTCCAACAATTGTTTACAGACAGATTATTTCACTTATAATTAACTATTCCCGTGGGTCAGAAGTTTACATACACTAAGTTGACTGTGCCTTTAAACAGCTTGGAAAATTCCAGAAAATCATGTCATGCCTTTAGAAGCTTCTGATAGGTTAATTGACATCATTTGAGTCAATTGGAGGTGTACATGTGGATGTATTTCAAGGCCTACCTTCAAACGCAGTGCCTCTTTGCTTGACATCATGGGAAAATGGACAAATGGACAATGACCCCAAGCATACTTTCAAAGTTGTGGCAAAATGGCTTAAGGACAACAAAGTCAAGGTATTGGAGTGGCCATCACAAAGCCCTGACCTCAATCCTATAGAACATTTGTGGGCAGAACTGAAAAAGTGGCCTACAAACCTGACTCAGCTACTCCAGCTCTGTCAGAAGAAATGGGCCAAAATTCACCCAACTTATTGTGGGAAGAAGCTTGTGGAAGACTACCCCAAACGTTTGACCCAAGTTAAACAATTTAAAGGCAATGCTACCAAATACTAATTGAGTATATGTAAACTTCTGACCCACTGGGAATGTGATGAAATAAATAAAAGCTGAAATAAATAATTCTCTCTAGGATTTAAATGTCAGGAATTGTGAAGAACTGAGTTTAAATGTATTTGGCGAAGGTGTATGTAAACTTACGATTTCAACTGTAGGTGTTTATGTCCTGATCATTCATATGGAGCCCTGGTATATGGATTGCTACATATAAACTCAGCAAACTTAACATGTGTAAATATTTGTATGAACGTACCAAGATTAAACAACTGAGACATGAACTGAACAACTTCCACAGACATGTGACAAACAGAAATGGAATAATGTGTCCCTGTACAAAGGGGGGGTCAAAATAAAAAGTAACAGTCAGTATCTGGTGTGGCCACCAGCTGCATTAAGTACTGCAGTGCATCTCCTCATGGACTGCACCAGATTTGCCAGTTCTTGCTGTGAGATGTTACCCCACTCTTCCACCAATGCACCTGGAAGTTCCTGGACATTTCTGGGGGGAATGGCCCTAGCCCTCACCCTCCGATCCAACAGGTCCCAGACGTGCTCAATGGGATTGAGATCCGGGCTCTTCGCTGGCCATGGCAGAACACTGACATTCCTGTCTTGCAGGAAATCATGCACAGAACGAGCAGTATGGCTGGTGGCATTGTCATGCTGGAGGGTCATGTCAAGATGAGCCTGCAGGAAGGGTACCACATGAGGGAGGAGGATGTCTTCCCTGTAACGCACAGCGTTGAGATTGCCTGCAATGAGAACAAGCTCAGTCCGATGATGCTGTGACACACCGCCCCAGACCATGACGGACTCTCCACCTCCAAATCGATCCCACTTCAGAGTACAGGCCTCGGTGTAACACTCATTCCTTCGTCGATAAACACAAATCCGACCATCACCCCTACCCCTGGTGAGACAAAACTGTGACTCGTCAGTGAAGAGCACTTTTTGCCAGTCCTGTCTGGTCCAGTGACAGTGGGTGTTGTTGCTGGTGATGTCTGGTGAGGACCTGCCTTATACAGGCCTACAAGCCCTCAGTTCAGCCTCTCTCACCCTATTGTGGACAGCCTGAGCGCCGATGGAGGGATTGTGCGTTCTGAGTGTAACTCGGGCAGTTGTTGTTGGCATCCTGTACCTGTCCTGCAGGTGTGAAGTTTGGATGTATCGAGGACAATCAGCTGTCCGTCCTGTCTCCCTGTAGCTCTTTCTTAGGCGTCTCACAGTGCTGACCTTGCAATGTATTGCCCTGGTCACATCTGCAGTCCTCATGTGTTTTTCAGAGTCAGTAGAAAGGCCTCTTTAGTGTCCTAACTTTTCATAACTGTGACCTTAATTGCCTACCGTCTGTAAGCTGTTAGTGTCTTAACGACCGATCCACAGGTGCATGTTCATTAACTGTTTATGGTTCATTGAACAAGCAGGGAAACAGTGTTGAAACCCTTTACAACGAAGATCGGTGAATTTATTTGGATCTTTACGAGTTATCTTTGAAGGACAGGGTCCTGAATAAGGGCTGTTTCTTTTTGTTGCTGAGTTTAGCTACTGTGATTGTTTCTATGGAGCAGCTGGGTGTTTATGTTGTGAAGGAGGTCCATGGGTCCATGGGCTATGACTTAATATCCCGTTACCAGGGACGATAACAGAGCCAATACATTTAATAGGCTGTAAATGACTGTCGTTAAAGCAACCATTTTAGAGATGCGTACGCAGATGTATGTGTGTGCAGCCAGGTCACTCAAGATACACTGCGAAATTAGACGTCATTCCAGGTAAGCAGGACGTCAGGAGGTGACTTCAAAAGCAGCCACTAGGGGCAACAGTGAGCGCTATTACCACCAAGCAGTCTTGGGTTTTGCTAGAGCGTTGTGGGCGGGGATGGCAGATGGTCGAGGGTCGCGGCTCCGAGGGTCGCGTTTTCAATCCCAGTGTTTGGCACTTGTTTTTATTGTTATTTACTTTTTAACCTTAAATCCTAAACCTTAACCCTTAACTTAGTTAAATAAAGGTTACATATGAATTAAAAACTTAACCATTTGGAATGAATGTCTAAAACGTGTGATTGTGCAGTGAGACTGTGAGAGCTTGTTGGTGTGTGATGGTTAAACCATACCCCTGTTCCCAGGTGTATCGTCATGTTCACGGCTACAGGGGAGGACAGCATTCTCTATCCGCCCCTCCCTCTCTTCCTTCTCATCCCTCCTGTTCTCCTCCTCATCCCTTCTTACCCCCAGGAGGAGGACAAAACCTCCGCAGAGCATCACTCTGGGAGTCAAGGCCACAGCCGCCCTCTCCCTCCCTCCCTCTGTCCTTCCATCTCTCTCTCCCCAGACAGTATCCCTGGTTAAAGGGAGACCATTAACTTGTGAATAACTTTATGAAACCCGTAGAGATGAGTCTCCCCTTGCTCCCCCTTTTCTCTCATCTCCTCTCCCCTTTCCTCTCTATCTTCCAGTCCTCTTTCCTCTCTCCCACCTTTCACCCCCGTTCCCTCTCTTAACCTCCAGTCTCCTCTTCTCTTTCCTCTCTACCACCTCTCATCCCCCGTTCCCTCTCTTCACCCCCGTTCCCTCTCTTCACCCCCCGTTCCCTCTCTTCACCCCCGTTCCCTCTCTTCACCCCTCGTTCCCTCTCTTCACCCCCGTTCCCTCTCTTCACCCCCCGTTCCCTCTCTTCACCCCCCGTTCCCTCTCTTCACCCCCGTTCCCTCTCTTCACCCCTCGTTCCCTCTCTTCACCCCCGTTCCCTCTCTTCACCCCCGTTCCCTCTCTTCACCCCCCGTTCCCTCTCTTCACCCCCGTTCCCTCTCTTCACCCCCGTTCCTCTCTACTGTATGAAGGACGACCATGTAGCTACTGTGTGAAGGAACGACCATGTAACATATTAGCTACTGTATGAAGGAACGACCATGTAGCTACTGTGTAAAGGAACGACCATGTAGCTACTGTGTGAAGGAACGACCATGTAGCTACTGTGTGAAAGAACGACCATGTAGCTACTGTATGATGGAACGACCATGTTGCTACTGTATGAAGGAACGACCATGTAGCTACTGTATGAAGGAACGACCATGTAGCTACTGTATGAAGGAACGACCATGTAGCTACTGTATGAAGGAACGACCATGTAGCTACTGTATGAAGTAACGACCATGTAGCTACTGTGTGAAGGAACGACCATGTAGCTACTGTATGAAGGAACGACCATGTAGCTACTGTATGAAGGAACGACCATGTAGCTACTGTATGAAGGAATGACCATGTAGCTACTGTATGAAGGAACGACCATGTAGCTACTGTATGAAGGAACGACCATGTAGCTACTGTATGAAGGAACGACCATGTAGCTACTGTGTGAAGGAGCGACCATGTAGCTACTGTGTGAAGGAACGACCATGTAGCTACTGTGTGAAGGAACGACCATGTAGCTACTGTATGAAGGAACGACCATGTAGCTACTGTGTGAAGGAACGACCATGTAGCTACTGTATGAAGGAAGCTGTTTCTCAACAGGGTTATGAGAATGCTGCAGCTGCTACCGTCGTTAACAGCCCTGGCTGTGTCCCAAATGGTATCCTATTCAATACATAGTGCCTTATAGTCCCTGGTCAAAAGTAGTGCACTAAATATTGGGCCCTGGTCAAGGGTAGTGCACTAAATAGGGTGCCACTTGGGACTGAGACCTATTGTTGACTGTCAGGTTTCTGAGGGAAGATCGATGGAGCTGCTCTGGTCAACAGACCGAAACCTGACTCACTCTGCTTTCTGTCCTTTCATCCTGTTCTCCTCTCCTTCTCCCCACTGTGTCAGTCAGCAGGCTTTGATCCAGGCCTCTCTCTGGTCCTCCTTTCTCTTTCACTCCCTCTCCTTCTGTCTTTCTCCTCTCCTCTCTCTGGTCCTTCTTTCTCTTTCCCTCCCTCTCCTTCTGTCTTTCTCCTCTCCTCTCTCTGGTCCTTCTTTCCCTCCCTCTCCTTCTGTCTTTCTCCTTTCCTCTCTCTGGTCCTCCTTTCCCTCCCTCTCCTTCTGTCTTTCTCCTCTCCTCTCTCTGGTCCTCCTTTCCCTCCCTCTCCTTCTGTCTTTCTCCTCTCCTCTCTCTGGTCCTCCTTTCTCTTCCTATCCTTCTGTCTCTCTCCTCTCCTCTCTCTGGTCCTTCTTTCCCTCCCTCTCCTTCTGTCTCTCTCCTCTCCTCTCTCTGGTCCTCCTTTCCCTCCCTATCCTTCTGTCTCTCTTCTCCTCTCTCTGGTCCTCCTTTCCCTCCATATCCTTCTGTCTCTCTCCTCTCCTCTCTCTGGTCCTCCTTTCCCTCCCTCTCCTTCTGTCTCTCTCCTCTCCTCTCTCTGGTCCTCCTTTCCCTCCCTCTCCTTCTGTCTCTCTCCTCTCCTCTCTCTGGTCCTCCTTTCCCTCCCTCTCCTTCTGTCTCTCTCCTCTCCTCTCTCTGGTCCTCCTTTCCCTCCCTATCCTTCTGTCTCTCTCCTCTCCTCTCTCTGGTCCTCCTTTCCCTCCCTATCCTTCTGTCTCTCTCCTCTCCTCTCTCTGGTCCTCCTTTCCCTCCCTCTCCTTCTGTCTCTCTCCTCTCCTCTCTCTGGTCCTCCTTTCCCTCCCTCTCCTTCTGTCTCTCTCCTCTCCTCTCTCTGGTCCTCCTTTCCCTCCCTCTCCTTCTGTCTTTCTCCTCTCCTCTCTCTGGTCCTTCTTTCTCTTCCTATCCTTCTCTCTCTCCTCTCCTCTCTCTGGTCCTCCTTTCCCTCCCTCTCCTTCTGTCTCTCTCCTCTCCTCTCTCTGGTCCTCCTTTCCCTCCCTCTCCTTCTGTCTCTCTCCTCTCCTCTCTCTGGTCCTCCTTTCCCTCCCTATCCTTCTGTCTCTCTCTCCTCTCCTCTCTCTGGTCCTCCTTTCCCTCCCTCTCCTTCTGTCTCTCTCCTCTCCTCTCTCTGGTCCTCCTTTCCCTCCCTCTCCTTCTGTCTCTCTCCTCTCCTCTCTCTGGTCCTCCTTTCCCTCCCTCTCCTTCTGTCTTTCTCTCTCTCTGATTCCCAAACTCAACAGTCCTCCATGGACTTGTATCTGCCATCCAGACTCTCCATGTTCTCTTATTCTCTTCTTTCTGGTCTCTCTTTTTCTCACCCTGATTTTCTCTGTGCCTCAAGCTGAGCTGTCCTCTGTGGGTTTCCCTCCCTCCCTAACCTCCCTACCCTCCCTCCCTCCCTCCCTCCCTCCCTCCCTCCCTCCCTCCCTCCCTCCCTCCCTCCCTCCCTCCCTCCCTCCCTCCCTCCCTCCCTCCCTCCCTCCCTAACCTCCCTCCCTCCCTAACCTCCCTCCCTCCCTCCTTCCCTCCCTCCCTCCCTCCTTCCCCTCCCTCCCTCCCTGAGAGTTCTCAGACTCTCCTCCTGGGAATACCTGCTCAGATTAGTGTGTGTGCGTGTGTGACTGTGTGCGTGTGTGTGACTGTGTGCGTGTGTGACTGTGTGCGTGTGTGTTCGTCTGTGCCTGTGTGTGCGTGCATGCAAGTGAGTGAGCGAGAGACCGAGAGAGAATGAGAGAGAGAGAAAAAAGGAGATAGAGAGAGAGACAGAGAGAGAGACCGAGAGAGAGAATGAGAGAGAGAGACCGAGAGAGAATGAGAGAGAGAGAAAAAGGGAGATAGAGAGAGAGACCGAGAGAGAATGAGAGAGAGAGACCGAGAGAGAATGAGAGAGAGAGACCGAGAGAGAATGAGAGAGAGAGACCGAGAGAGAATGAGAGAGAGAGACCGAGAGAGAATGAGAGAGAGAGACCGAGAGAGAATGAGAGAGAGAGAGGGGGAGAGAGAGAGAGAGAGAGCATTTGGGGCAGTTCTCTGCAGCCCAGGCTATGCCAAGCTGTGTTCATCATGTGCCTGTCATACCCCTCCACTCACCCTTTCCCCCTCTTCCTCTCTCCATCTTCAGCTCTCCAATCCCTCCATCTCCCATCCAAACACTCAAACCCCACTACTCTCCCTCCGGCTCCCTCCCTCCCTCCGGCTCCCTCCCTCCCTCTGGCTCCCTCCCTCCCTCCTGTTCCATCTCTCCCTCCCTCCGGCTCCCTCCCTCCTGTTCCATCTCTCCCTCCCTCCGGCTCCCCCTCCCTCCCTCCCTCCCTCCCTCCCTCCCCTCCCTCCCTCCATCTCTCCTATCTTCACCTCCTTCCTCTCTACCTCTCCCCTTAACTCCCTCTCTCCATCTCCCCCTCTCTCCCCCCTCTCCATCTCCCCCTCTTTCCCTCCCCTCTCCATCTCCCCCTCTCCCTATCTATCCCTCTCTCCATATTCCCCTCTCCCCTTCCTACTCTCCCCCTCTATTGACTCCCCTTCTCCCTTTCTCTCCCCTCTCCATATCTCCCCCTCCCTTCTCCATCTCCCCTCTTCATCTCTTCTTCTCTCTCTATCTCCCCCTCTCCTCCAAACCTCTCTCTCCCTCCCATTCTCTAAACGGTTTTACTAGGGATTTTGTTATTCTGGTAGTTAACAGCATTTTACTGTCTCATTGGCCGAGCTTCACTCCTTATGTTTGATAGAGCGTACCCCCTGTGTGTGTGTGTGTGCGACATGACTCTCTCACACTCACACACACACACACACCAACACACACACACACACAGACACACACTTTAGCACACTCACTGATCACATACAGGAACACATGTCGTCTACAAAGAAGAGACAACCTCCTCCATCTCCCCTCGCCACACACACCCGCCCCGTCACCACGGCCACGGCGAGGCTTTGATCTTCTCGCCTTGGGATCAGATAAGCCGGAAGCGTGAGCCGCTATTGGCCAGGAGTGGCGCTGTGGACCTGTCTGGTGTGTGTGTGTCTGTGTGGGTAAGCGTCACATAACGTGGCTCAGTGTCAGATTTTCATCAGATCAACCTACCCCTTCTTACCCCCTTCCAACCCCCCTCCAACTCCCTTCCTACCCCCCTCCTACCCCCCTTCCCGCCAACTCCCTTCCTACCCCCATCCTACCCCCTTCCCAACCACCCTCCAACACCCCCTCTTACCCCTGTCCTTATCCTCCCTCCCCCTCCTCCTCTCCCCCTCCTTATCCTCCCTCCCCGCTCCTCCTCTCCCCCTCCTTTCCCTCTGCCTATCTGCTACTTAGCTTATTTCAGCCTGTCTCAAAATACAACACTGCCCCTTTAAGCTCTTTACCTGACTGGCCTTTCGAAGATGTCTAGAAATGTACATGTTTTGTGGTCTTGTAGGAAGCAATCACTCTCCTATTGACGACTGCTTATCTTATTACCTTTATTTAACTCGGCAAGTCAGTTAAGAACATATTCTTATTTACAATGACGGCCTCCCCTACCCCTAACCCGGATGACGCTGGGCCAGTCGTGTGCCACCGCATGGGACTCCCAATCACGGCCGGTTGTGATACAGCCTGGAATCGAACCAGGATCTGTATCGACGCCTCTAGCACTGAGATGCAGTGCGTTAGACCGCTGCACCACCCAGGAGCCCTAAATGATCTATAACTGGGCTAATAACTCACTAACTAGAAAAGGACATGAACAGAATGTGGCTACATGCAGCTCTCACTTTGATCTCAAAACAAGCGCATCTCCTATCAACCGCTCATGTTGTAAACACAGTCCAGTTCAAAGTAAATGGCACAAATCCATATATGGCAATGGTATATTTGCCAATAGGCCTGATGCAGCTCTGATTAGTTATGCCTCACCGGTCTTGGTTATGCCTCACCGGTCTTGGTTATGCCTCACCGGTCTGTGTAGAGGACAGGCTGAGTAGTGCCTGTCAATGCAATATAATCCTAAAAGAAAATGTCTTGCATCGTTCGTTTTGTTTTGGTATGTTGCATTGAAAGTGGCTACTATTGCGTTGATTCGATCACAATTGCCACAGTAAAGGGAAACGTTATAATAGTGTTAACTAACAGGGACAACTCTAGAAAGTTGAGTGAAGATCAATCTCCTGCTTCTTTCTCTCCATGGGGTGATATTTCTTCTGCATGGCAGTCCTGGGGGAGCTGGGCGACAGTCCTGGGGGAGCTGGGCGTCAGTCCTGGGGGAGCTGGGCGGCAGTCCTGGGGGAGCTGGGCGACAGTAATGGGGGAGCTGGGCGTCAGTAATGGGGGAGCTGGGCGGCAGTAATGGGGGAGCTGGGCGTCAGTAATGGGGGAGCTGGGCGGCAGTAATGGGGGAGCTGGGCGGCAGTCCTGGGGGAGCTGGGCGGCAGTCCTGGGGGAGCTGGGCGTCAGTAATGGGGGAGCTGGGCGACAGTCCTGGGGGAGCTGGGCGACAGTCCTGGGGGAGCCGGGCGACAGTCCTGGGGGAGCCGGGCGACAGTCCTGGGGGAGCCGGGCGACAGTCCTGGGGGAGCCGGGCGGCAGTCCTGGGGGAGCCGGGCGGCAGTCCTGGGGGAGCCGGGCGGCAGTCCTGGGGGAGCCGGGCGGCAGTCCTGGGGGAGCCGGGCGACAGTCCTGGGGGAGCCGGGCGACAGTCCTGGGGGAGCTGGGCGACAGTCCTGGGGGAGCTGGGCGGCAGTAATGGGGGAGCTGGGCGGCAGTCCTGGGGGAGCTGGGCGACAGTCCTGGGGGAGCTGGGCGACAGTCCTGGGGGAGCTGGGCGACAGTCCTGGGGGAGCTTAAAGAAACATTGATCCCAAACTGCACCCTCTTACCTATATAGTAGGGCCGGGACAATACCAGAATCACAATAGTCCTTTGTGTTCTGGCAAGGAAACAAAACACAAAGCAAATGTTTTTTTCTCCCTAATGTTGGAAACAAACATCATTATGTTGTCATCCAGAGTCACATGTATTTATTTCCCAAGTTATAGAACACAATATGTTACATAACAAGAGTTTCATCTCATTTGTCCTTTCATGGAAAAAAGACCCATAAACCAGATGAAAATAGTGCACTATATAGGGAATAGGGATCTGGTCTAAAGTAGTGCACTATATAGGGAATAGGGCTCTGGTCTAAAGTAGTGTACTATATAGGGAATAGGGCTCTGGTCTAAAGTAGTGCACTATATAGGGAATAGGGATCTGGTCTAAAGTAGTGTACTATATAGGGAATAGGGATCTGGTCTAAAGTAGTGCACTATATAGGGAATAAGGATCTGGTCTAAAGTAGTGCACTATATAGGGAATAGGGATCTGGTCTGAAGTTGTGCACTATATAGGGAATAGGGCTCTGGTCTAAAGTAGTGCACTATATAGGGAATAGGGATCTGGTCTAAAGTAGTGCACTATATAGGGAATAGGGCTCTGGTCTAAAGTAGTGCACTATATAGGGAATAGGGCCCTGGTCTAAAGAAGTGCACTACATAGGGAATAGGGCCCTGGTCTAAAGTAGTGCACTACATAGGGAATAGGGCCCTGGTCTAAAGTAGTGCACTATATAGGGAATAGGGTGTTATTTAGGACGTGTCATATGAGTTCTCCTCTCAGACCGCTCCATAGCCCCCACCCCTAGACCACATTGAAAACAACTCAGCTCCGTTTCCGCCCCAATTACAATACTGGATGCTCTCTCGAGTCAAATTGTGCATTTAATATCTGAAAGCTAGAGAGGGAGAGAGAGGAAAGAGAGAGATAGAAAGAGAGCGAGAAGGAGCCAGAGGGAGAGGGAGGGAGAGAGAGAGAGGGAGGGAGAGAGAGAGAGAGAGGGAGGGAGGGAGAGAGAGGGAGATGGAGGGAGAGACGGAGAGAGAGAGAGAGAGAGAGAGAGAGAGAGAGAGAGAGAGAGGCGGGGTCCCAAGAACTTGTAAATGGTTCCTGGCGTTGTTATCTCTCTCCCTCCCACCAAATGTTTTATAATTTCCCCTCTTCCTCTGAATGTAAAATAAAGAGGACAGAGATTGAAATCGAGAAAATCAGCTCAATAAAATGTCCCTCTGGACTCGTCAGTCAACCGTCCATTTAAATACCAGGCGATTTCTCTCTTTCTTTTTTCCATTCCCTCTTTTTAAAGTCCTTTAATTGCTCATCTATTTGCCAAATCTTTTTTTACCGGAGGTCGGCGCAATCTTCACTTCACAAAATAACATTTTCACTAAAAGGAGGGAACGACAAACAAAACAAGCATATTTTTTTGTTCAGTCTGATTATACGTTCTGAGTGCCAGGCAGTTACCGTCCCTAAATATCTTATTCTCCACAGAAAGCAGCAACAGGACGGGTTACAAGAGAACAGAAAGGGAAAAAGTGAGGAAAGCGAAGGTTTTGGGCTGACAGGGTAATCATTTAACTAGGTAAGGTTCGGGGGAAAGAGAGGGGCAGGGAAGAGGGGAACAGTGAGGAAAGCAAAGGTTTTGGGCTGACAGGGTAATCATTTAACTAGGTTAGGTTCGGGGGAAAGAGAGGGGCAGGGAAGAGGGGAACAGTGAGGAAAGCGAAGGTTTTGGGCTGACAGGGTAATCATTTAACTAGGTTAGGTTCGGGGGAAAGAGAGGGGCAGGGAAGAGGGGAACAGTGAGGAAAGCGAAGGTTTTGGGCTGACAGGGTAATCATTTAACTAGGTAAGGTTCGGGGGAAAGAGAGGGGCAGGGAAGAGGGGAACAGTGCTAACTTTCTGTAGTTAGCAGGAAATGTTCTCGCTTTATCGGGCCTTGGAGAGCAGTAGAGACCAGTAGAGACCAGTGGAGTTCAGTAGAAACCAGTTCAGACCAGTAGAGTTCAGTAGAAACCAGTTGAGAGTAGTAGAGTTCAGTAGAGACCAGTAGAGTTCAGTAGAGTTCAGTAGAGACCAGTAGAGACCAGTAGAGACCAGTAGAGACCAGTAGAGTTCAGTAGAGACGAGTAGAGTTCAGTAGAGACCAGTAGAGTTCAGTAGAGACCAGTAGAGTTCAGTAGAGACCAGTAGAGTTCAGTAGAGTTCAGTAGAGAACAGTAGAGTTCAGTAGAGACCAGTAGAGTTCAGTAAAGACCAGTAGAGTTCAGTAGAGACCAGTAGAGTTCAGTAAAGACCAGTATAGTTTTTTAGAGACCAGTATAGTTCAGTAGAGACCAGTAGAGACCAGTAGAGTTCAGTAGAGACCAGTAGAGTTCAGTAGAGACCAGTAGAGACCTGTCTGTTGTGACACCTCTGATCTCTGTCCATTGCCTTCCTGTATTTAGTGTTGTGGAATCAAAAAGCTACCTTCTAGTTTTGCATTGGATCTGCTATACCTGGAAAAGCTGAGGCTGCCTGAAAAGTTTCATATTTTATTGATGCACATGTCGATGTAGCCACTCAAATGTCCACCTCACACACTCTGCTCTGTAGAAAGGGCTTCTGTGATACGTTAAGGGAGCTCACATGCCTGGGTCTGTGTGGTCTGGCAAAGACCTGTGAATATGACATGTATTTAGTCACACTTGGTGTGTGTGTTCCAGCAGGCTGTGTGTGTGTGTGTGTGTACGTGTCTGTCTGTCTGTCTGTCTGTCTGTCCCCACACACATCCAAGTTTCTCTTTACTTTTTGCTATTTTCCCCTCCTCTTTTCCATCCTCCTCTTCTCCATCTTCCTCATCCCCATACTCCTCTTCTCCATCCTCCTCTTCTCCATCCTCCTCTTCTCCATCCTCCTCTTTTCCATCCTCCTCTTCTCCATCCTCCTCTTCCCCATCCTCCTCTTCCTCATCCTCCTCTTCTCCATCCTCCTCTTCCCCATCCTCCTCTTCCCCATCCTCCTCTTCCCCATCCTCCTCTTCCTCATCCTCCTCTTCCTCATCCTCCTCTTCCTCATCCTCCTCTTCCTCATCCTCCTCTTCTCCATCCTCCTCTTCCCCATCCTCCTCTTCTCCATCCTCCTCTTCCCCATCCTCCTCTTCCCCATCCTCCTCTTCTCCATCCTCCTCTTCCCCATCCTCCTCTTCTCCATCTTCCTCTTCCCCATCCTCCTCTTCTCCATCTTCCTCTTCTCCATCCTCCTCTTCCCCATCCTCCTCTTCCCCATCCTCCTCTTCCCCATCCTCCTCTTCCTCATCCTCCTCTTCCTATCCTCCTCTTCCCCATCCTCCTCTTCTCCATCCTCCTCTTCCCCATCCTCCTCTTCCCCATCCTCCTCTTCTCCATCCTCCTCTTCCCCATCCTCCTCTTCCCCATCCTCCTCTCCCCCATCCTCCTCTTCCCCATCCTCCTCTTCTCCATCCTCCTCTTCCCCATCCTCCTCTTCCCCATCCTCCTCTTCCCCATCCTCCTCTTTCCCATCCTCCTCTTCTCCATCCTCCTCTTCTCCATCCTCCTCTTCTCCATCTTCCTCTTCCCCATCCTCCTCTCCCCCATCCTCCTCTTCCCCATCCTCCTCTTCCCCATCCTCCTCTTCTCCATCCTCCTCTTCCCCATCCTCCTCTCCCCCATCCTCCTCTCCCCCATCCTCCTCTTCCCCATCCTCCTCTTCCCCATCCTCCTCTTCCCCATCCTCCTCTTCCCCATCCTCCTCTTCTCCATCCTCCTCTTCCTCATCCTCCTCTTTCCCATCCTCCTCTTCTCCATCCTCCTCTTCTCCATCCTCCTCTTTCCCATCCTCCTCTTCCTCATCCTCCTCTTTCCCATCCTCCTCTTCCTCATCATCCTCTTCCCCATCCTCCTCTTCCTCATCCTCCTCTTTCCCATCCTCCTCTTTCCCATCCTCCTCTTCCTCATCCTCCTCTTCCCCATCCTCCTCTTCCCCATCCTCCTCTTCCCCATCCTCCTCTTTCCCATCCTCCTCTTTCCCATCCTCCTCTTCCTCATCCTCCTCTTCCCCATCCTCCTCTTCCTCTTCCTCCTCTTCTCCATCCTCTTCTTCCCCATCCTCCTCTTCTTCCCAGAACTCATATTGAATAATTCATAGTGTACCTATTCATATGCCTGACCCATTTATACAGCAAGCAGCTCCCATCTCATCCCCCACACACACACACACACACACACACACACACACACACACACACACACACACACACACACACACACACACACACACACACACACACACACAAACCCCACACACACGCACACACACACAAACCCCACACACACGCACACACACGCACAAACCCCACACACACACAAACCCCCCCACACACACACACACACAAACCCCACACACCACACCAGATAGCATCACAACCCTAATGCACACTGCACTAACGCAGACTTTACTAGAACCTGATGGCAGGAGGACATTTCTAAATTGTGTGTGTGTGTGTGTGTGTGTGTGTGTGTGTGTGTGTGTGTGTGTGTGTGTGTGTGTGTGTGTGTGTGTGTGTGTGTGTGTGTGTGTGTGTGTGTGTGTGTGTGTGTGTGTGTGTGTGTGTGAGGAGGTGTGTGTGTGTGTATGAAAAGTGTGTGTGTGTGTGTGTGTGTGTGTGTGTGTGTGTGTGTGTGCCACCACTCCACTGCTGTGTGATGTCATGACACTATCAGCCAGTGAGATCTCTCTGGTTACACCCTCTACTCAGGCCTATCCTGTCTCCTTTCCTCTCTTCCTCTTTCCTCCCTTTTTTCCACTAACTGTTAGTTTTGAATGACAGGTCCTCGGCATGTCTGGCCCCCACCTGTCACCTGTCGCTCTGGTAACCGGGAGGTGACACATGTCAGAACTCTGCCCCCATCTCGTCTTCCCTCCCTCTGCCTCTGATCCAGATGACAATCACTGACAGACTGAGGAGAAAGAGGGGGGAGGAGAGGGAGGGAGGGAGGGAGGACACTGAGGATCAGAAAGAGAGGAAATGAGAGTTGGAGAGAGAGAAGCAGGGAGAGACAGAGTGAGAGATGGAGAGAGAGAGGCAGTGAGGGACAGAGTGAGAGATGGAGGGAGGGAGGGACAGAGTGAGAGATGGAGAAGGAGGGAGGGAGGGAGAAGAAGGGAGGGAGGGAAAGCGGGTGAAATTGTGACAGAGAGAGGGAGGGGGAGAGAGTGCTACTGACACTGAGAAACAGAAAGAGATAAGAAATGAATAGTGAGGGAGAAAGAGGCAAGTGGCGAGGGAGGAGAGAGCGAGAGAGAGGCATCATGGGTGGAGGAGGGAGGGAGGGAGGGAGGCGACAAGGAGGGAGGGGTGAGTGTGTCACTAACACCAAGGAACAGTTGAGAGGGAATGAGATATGAAGAGGGAGGAGAAGAGGGAGTGAGGGAATATGGAAAAGATTAGCATTAATGGAGAGGAGGAGGGGGCTGGATAAGTGTTATGCTTGTCATCTGTGTACGGACGGAGGGAGGGAGGGAGGGAGGGAGGAGGGAGGGAGGGAGGGAGGGAGGGAGGGAGGGAGGGAGGGAGGGAGGGAGGTTGAGGTAGAGTTTCATCCCTGTCACTCAGACTTACTCAAGACATTTAGATGTTAACAATCACTTTTACTTTCTTTCAATGTCATAAAATGCCATGATGAAACAAAGATAGACTTTATGTATCTGATTTACTCTGTTATAAACACAATCTTCTGTTGGAAGTTTGGCTTTTTGGGGGCCAATGTTTTTATAACGTTTAGAATGGTTTTATAACGTCTTGACAAATTGAGTGAAAGAGAGAGGGGGGGAGGAGTGAGGGTGGAGGGTGTAGAGAGAGAGTGAGAGGTAGGGAGAGAGAGGGGGGGTGGAGAGAGAGATAGGTAGAGAGAGAGAAAAGGGAGCGAGAGAGGGGGGATGGAGAGAGGTAGAGAGTAGAGGTAGACAGATTTAGATTTTTCAATGCCGATACCGATTATTGGAGGACCAAAAAAGCCGATACCGATTAATCTGCCGATTTGTATTTATTTATTTGTAATAATGACAATTACAACAATACTGAATGAACACTTATTTTAACTTAATACACCAATAAAATCAATTTAGCCTCAAATAAATAATGAAACATGTTCAATTTGGTTTAAATAATGAAAAAACAAAGTGTTGGAGAAGAAAGTAAAAGTGCAATATGTGCCATGTAAGAAAGCTAACGTTTCAGTTCCTTGCTCAGAACATGAGAACATATGAAAGCTGGTGGTTCCATTTAACATGAGTCTTCAATATTCCCAGGTAAGAAGTTTTAGGTTGTAGTTATTATAGGAATTATAGGACTATTTCCCTCTATACCATTTGTATTTCATTAACCTTTGACTATTGGATGTTCTTCTAGGCACTTTAGTATTGCCAGTGTAACAGTATAGCTTCCGTCCCTCTCCTCGCTCCTCCCTGGGCTCGAACCAGCAACACAACGACAACAGCCACCCTCGAAGTAGCGTTACCCATGCAGAGCAAGGGGAACAACTACTAGAAGGCTCAGAGCGAGTGACGTTTGAAACGCTATTAGCTAACTAGCTAGCCATTTCACTTCGGTTACACCAGCCTCATCTCGGGAGTTGATAGGCTTGAAGTTATAAACAGCGCAATGCTTGATGCACAACGAAGAGCTTCTGGCAAAACGCACGAAAGTATTGTTTGAATGAATGTTTACGCGCCTGCTTCTGCCGCTCAGTCAGATTATATGCAACGCAGGACACGCTAGATAATATCTAGTAATATCATCAACCATGTGTAGTTAACTTGTAATTATGATTGATTGTTTTTAATAAGATTAGTGTAATGCTAGCTAGCAACTTACCTTGGCTTACTGCATTCGCGTAACAGGCATTCTCCTTGTGGAGTGCAACGAGAGAGAGGCAAGGTCGTTATTGCGTTGGCCTAGTTTACTGTAAGGTTGCAAGATTGGCTCCCCCGAACTGACAAGGTAAAAATCTGTCGTTCTGCCCCTGAACAAGGCAGTTAACCCACTGTTCCTTGGCCGTCATTGAAAATAAGAATGTGTTCTTAACTGACTTGCCTAGTTAAATAAAGGTATATAAAGAAATATATAATATATATTTATTTTTTTTATCGGCAAATCGGCGCCCAAAAATACCGATTTCCGATTGTTATGACAACTTGAAATCGGCCCTAATCCTCTAGTAGAGCGATGGTTGGGAGGGGGGGGTAATGGAGAGAGAGATGAAGAGAGAGAGAGAGAGAGAGAGGGGGCAGGGTGGAGAAAGAGAGTGAGAGGGGGGATAGAGAGAGAGGGAGGGGGGATGGAGAGAGAGAGAGAGAGAGAGAGAGAGAGAGGGGATGGAGAGAGAGAGAGAAAGAGGTTGGTGGAGGGGTTGGTCCTGCAGGTTTAACAAGGCTTCACTTTGAAGCTCAGATGGATCCATTCTCCTTCCCTCTCAAACGGCTCTCCTTCTCAACATGGTCTTTGGAGAGTTAGAAACATCAAAGGAAAGCCCCCAGACCCAACCCTGTAGCCCCTCTCTCTCTCCTTCTCTCCCCAGTAGCTTGGACTGTGCTGTGTGTGTGTGTGTGTGTGTGTGTGTGTGTGTGTGTGTGTGTGTGTGTGTGTGTGTGTGTGTGTGTGTGTGTGTGTGTGTGTGTGTGTGTGTGTGTGTGTGTGTGTGTGTGTGTAAACAGAGAGAGTGCTCCAGTCCGATGAGAAGCCCCAGGGTTGTTAGACTGTAAAGGTGCCCCAGGAGACCCTGCTCGGGGTAGATAGTAGAGGCACTTCCTAACCTCCTGCACAATATATGACCATATTAGAGACATATTTCCCTCAGATTACACAGATCCACAAAGAATTCGAAAACAAATCCAATTAACTCTCATATCTACTGGGTGAAATTCCACAGTGTGCCATCAGAGCAGCAAGATTTGTGACCTGTTGCCACAAGAAAAGGGCAACCAGTGAAGAACACTCACACTCTCCATCTCTATATCCATCTCTATGTCCTCTCTCTATCTCTATGTCCTCTCTCCATCTCTATATCCTCTCTCCATCTCTATGCCCTCTCTCTATCTCTATGTCCTCTCTCCATCTCTATGTCCTCTCTCCATCTCTATATCCTCTCTCCATCTCTATGCCCTCTCTCCATCTCTATGTCCTCTCTCCATCTCTATATCCATCTCTATGTCCTCTCTCCATCTCTATGTCCTCTCTCCATCTCTATGCCCTCTCTCCATCTCCATGTCCTCTCTCCATCTCTATATCCATCTCTATATCCTCTCTCCATCTCTATGTCCTCTCTCCATCTCTATGTCCTCTCTCCATCTCTATGCCCTCTCTCCATCTCCATGTCCTCTCTCCATCTCTATATCCATCTCTATGTCCTCTCTCCATCTCTATATCCATCTCTATGTCCTCTCTCCATCTCTATGTCCTCTCTCCATCTCTATATCCTCTCTCCATCTCTATGCCCTCTCTCTATCTCTATGTCCTCTCTCCATCTCCATGTCCTCTCTCCATCTCTCCATCTCTCTCTCCATCTCTATGTCCTCTCTCCATCTCTCTCTCCATCTCTATATCCTCTCTCCATCTCTCTCTCCATCTCTATGTCTCTCTCCATCTCTCTGTCCTCTCTCCATCTCTCTGTCCTCTCTCCATCTCTCCATCTCTATGTCCTCTCGCCATATCTGTCCTCTCTCCATCTCTATGTCCTCTCCATCTCTCCATCTCTATGTCCTCTCTCCATCTCTATGTCCTCTCTCCATCTCTCCATCTCTATGTCCTCTCTCCATCTCTGTCCTCTCGCCATATCTGTCATCTCTCCATCTCTATGTCCTCTCTCCATCTCTCTGTCCTCTCTCCATCTCTCCATCTCTATGTCCTCTCGCCATATCTGTCCTGTCTCCATCTCTATGTCCTCTCTCCATCTCTCTGTCCTCTCTCCATCTCTCCATCTCTATGTCCTCTCGCCATATCTGTCCTATCTCCATCTCTATGTCCTCTCCATCTCTCCATCTCTATGTCCTCTGTCCATCTCTATGTCCTCTCTCCATCTCTCCATCTCTATGTCCTCTCTCCATCTCTGTCCTCTCTCCATCTCTCTGTCCTCTCTCCATCTCTGTCCTCTCGCCATATCTGTCATCTCTCCATCTCTATGTCCTCTCTCCATCTCTCTGTCCTCTCTCCATCTCTCCATCTCTATGTCCTCTCGCCATATCTGTCCTATCTCCATCTCTATGTCCTCTCCATCTCTCCATCTCTATGTCCTCTCTCCATCTCTATGTCCTCTCTCCATCTCTCCATCTCTATGTCCTCTCTCCATCTCTGTCCTCTCTCCATCTCTCTGTCCTCTCTCCATCTCTGTCCTCTCGCCATATCTGTCATCTCTCCATCTCTATGTCCTCTCTCCATCTCTCTGTCCTCTCTCCATCTCTCCATCTCTATGTCCTCTCGCCATATCTGTCCGCTCTCCATCTCTATGTCCTCTCCATCTCTCCATCTCTATGTCCTCTCTCCATCTCTATGTCCTCTCTCCATCTCTCCATCTCTGTCCTCTCTCCATCTCTATGTTCTCTCTCCATCTCTCCATCTCTATGTCCTCTCTCCATCTCTATGTCCTCTCTCCATCTCTCCATCTCTCTATCCTCACTCTTTCAACCTACACCTCTTGTCTCTCTTCCTCTGCCAAACACTTCCACCTCACACACTTGTACACTCATAAACAAAAACAAAGAAGCTAATGAAAGCAATGAAACATGTTTAATTAATTCACAAACTTCTTCTGAAAGTTTCGGTATTGATTATTTTAAACCCAAGAACACGTTTTATAACAGTAACCTCAGTAGGAAATATGCTAACATGATTGCTATTGCTAGCTCGATAGCTAGCTAAAACGGTTGCCTAGCAACACACATGTTCAAATTATTTGTAAGAAGATATCTGAGAATTTAGTGAGAAAATCATTAAATCTGAAGAAATTGTTGAGGAATTGCAGTTAACAACTATCTTATGAACTTCTTGTTTTTTATTCTAAAGAAGCTTCTTCATGTTTTGCATCAGAAGTGTAGTGAATCTGGGCCAGTTGGGAAACAGCAGAAACAGATGTCCTGCTGACCAGAGAGAGAGAGAGAGAGAGAGAGAGAGGGAGAATGAAAGAGAGGAGAAAGATGGTGAGAGAGAAAGGTGGAGAGAGAAGGATGGAGAGAGAGAAGGATGGAGAGAGAAGGATGGGGAGAGAGAAGGATGGGGAGAGAGAAGGATGGGGAGAGAGAAGGATGGAGAGAGAAGGATGGAGAGAGAGAAGGGTGGAGAGAGAGAAGGATGGGGAGAGAGAAGGATGGGGAGAGAGAAGGGTGGAGAGAGAAGGGTGGAGAGAGAGAAGGGTGGGGAGAGAAGGATGGGGAGAGAAGGATGGGGAGAGAGAAGGGTGGAGAGAGAAGGATGGAGAGAGAGAAGGGTGGAGAGAGAAGGATGGGGAGAGAGAAGGATGGGGAGAGATGGAGAGAGAGAAAGCGAGAGAGACGGATGGAGAGAGAGAAGGATGAAGAGAGAAGGATGGAGAGAGAGAAGGGTGGAGAGAGAAGGATGGAGAGAGAGAAGGATGGAGAGAGAGAAGGGTGGAGAGAGAAGGACGGAGGAAGAGAAGGACGGAGAGAGAGAAGGACGGAGAGAGAGAAGGATGGAGAGAGAGAAGGACGGAGAGAGAAGGACGAAGAGAGAAGGACAGAGAGAGAAGGACAGAGAGAGAAGGACAGAGAGAGAAGGACAGAGAGAGAAGGACAGAGAGAGAAGGACAGAGAGGGAAGGATGTAGAGAGAGAAGGATGGAGAGAGAAAACGATGGAGAGAGAGAATGGTGGAGAGAGAAGAACAGAGGAAGAGAAGGATGGAGAGAGAAGGACAGAGAAAGAGAAGGACAGAGAGAGAGAAGGATGGAGAGAGAAGGATGGAGAGAGAAGGATGGACAAAGAGAAGGATGGAGAGAGAAGGATGGAGAGAGATCAGGATGGAGATAGAGAAGGATGGAGAGAGAAGGATGGAGAAAGAGAAGGATGGAGAGAGATAAAGATGGAGAGAGAAAGATAGAGATAGAAGGATGGAGAGAGAGAAAGATGGAGAGAGAAAGAGAGAAGGATGGAGATAGAGAAGGATGGAGAGAGAGAAGGATGGAGAGAGAGAAGGATGGAGAGAGAGAAAGATGGAGAGAGAGCAGGATGGAGAGAGAAGGATGGAGAGAGAAGGGTGGAGAGAGAAGGATGGAGAAAGAGAAGGATGGAGATAGAGAAGGATGGAGAGAGAGAAGGATGGAGAGAGAAGGATGGAGAGAGAGAATTCCATTCAGCATTATGCAGAGCCATGAACATCAGAACCAATCAGTCAGTGGTGGTCTCAGATGGTGTGTGTGTTATGCAGAGTGAACATCAGTGTGTGTGTGTGTGTGTGTGTGTGTGTGTGTGTGTGTGTGTGTGTGTGTGTGTGTGTGTGTGTGTGTGTGTGTGTGTGTGAGAGAGAGAGAGAACAGCAGGCATCTCAACAATGGGAGCTGACACCCAGGTGATTAGCAGGCATTACAGATAGGAGGGGGAACGGGGCCTCATTAATCTCTGTCTGTCACAGGTTCTCTCTCCCTCCCTTCCTCTCCTCTCCTCTCTGCACCCTGTCAGTCCATCAGGCCCAGTGTGTGTGTGTGTGTTAGCCTGAAGGGCCGTAGAGTCTCAATCTCTCTCTAAGGAACTGCTGGGAGCCAGCTGTGGACATCACCCTTCCTGACCTCTCTCCTCACCACTCCTCATCTCTACTCTTCCTGTTTTCTCTCCTGATCTCTCTCCTGATATCTCTCCTGATCTCTCTCCTGACCTCTCCCGCTCTCTCTCCTGACCTCTCTCCCGCTCTCTCTCCTGACCTCTCTCCTGACCTCTCTCCTGACCTCTCTCCTGACCTCTCTCCTGACCTCTCTCCCGCTCTCTCTCCTGACCTCTCTCCTGACCTCTCTCCTGACCTCTCTCCTGACCTCTCTCCTGACCTCTCTCCTAATCTCTCTCCTGATCTCTCTCCTGCTCTCTCTCCTGACCTCTCTCCTGCTCTCTCTCATGACATCTCTCCTGACCTCTCTCCTGATCTCTCTCCTGACCTCTCTCCTGAACTCTCTCCTGTCCTCTCTCCTGCTCTCTCTCCTGACCTCTCTCCTCATCTCTCCTCTACTCTGTTCTTCTGCTTGTTGGGTAACAGAGCTGTCAGTGCAGCGGTGGCTGGAGGGAAGAAGTAGGGGAAGGACTGGTATGAGGCTTTTTAGTAGAGCCATATGGCCAGAGATTCCCAGCTGGGGTTTATTAGCAACCAGGGGAAGCTGTTTATGTGAGGTGGAGAGGAAGTGGAGAAAGGAGGAGGAGGAGAGAGGAGGTGGAGGAGAGGTGGATAAGAGAGGAGGCGGAGAGAGGTGGTGGAGAGAGGTGGTGCAGAGAGGAGGTGGAGGAGAGAGTTTGTGGAGGAGAAGAGGTAGAGAGAGGTGGATAAGAGAGGAGGTGGAGAGAGGTGGAGGAGAGAGGAGTTGGAGGAGAGAGTTGGTGGAGAGAGTTGGTGGAGAGAGGAGGTGGAGAGATGAGGTGGAGGAGAGGAGGTAGAGAGAGGTGGATAAGAGAGGAGGTGGAGAGAGGTGGTGGCGAGAGGTGGTGGAGAGAGGAGGTGGTGGAGAGAGTTGGTGGAGGAGAGGAGGTGGAGAGAGTAGGTGGAGAGATGAGGTGGAGGAGAGGAGGTAGAGAGAGGTGGATAAGAGAGGAGGTGGATAAGAGAGGAGGTGGAGAGAGGTGGATAAGAGAGGTGGATAAGAGAGGAGGTAGAGAGAGGTGGATAAGAGAGGAGGTGGAGAGAGGTGGATAAGATAGGTGGATAAGAGAGGAGGTAGAGAGAGGTGGATAAGAGAGGAGGTAGAGAGAGGTGGATAAGAGAGGAGGTGGAGAGAGGTGGATAAGAGAGGTGGATAAGAGAGGAGGTAGAGAGAGGTGGATAAGAGAGGAGGTGGAGAGAGGTGGATAAGAGAGGTGGATAAGAGAGGTGGATAAGAAGGTGGTAGAGAGGAGGTGGAGGAGAGAGGAGGTGGATAAGAGAGGAGGTGGAGAGAGGTGGATAAGAGAGGAGGTGGAGGAGAGAGGAGGTGGAGGAGAGAGGAGGTGGATAAGAGAGGAGGTGGAGAGAGGTAGAAGAGTGTTCATAGACTGGACTGAACAGGCCAGGGACCAAGCTGCTAATATTCCCTTTGCCTCTGAACATAGTGACACACACACACACACACACACACACACACACACACAGTACACACTCCCAGGCTGTCACAGTACACACACACAAACACACACACAGTACACACTCCCAGGCTGTCACAGAACACGGCTGGTGGTTGGTTATGTGTAAGTATGCATCGTTGCCAGGGTGACAGCAAGGTGGTTAGGGCGTAGGGTGGTTAGTCTGGTGTTGACCGCTACTCTGTGGTCTGATCAGCCAGTTGGTCTGACGACACAGGAAGGAGAGATGGACTGGAAATAGAGCAGCACTGAGTCCTATGGCCTGCAGCCCACTGTTGACTCACACACACACCTTGTCCCTTCTGCTCCTGTCCCGTGGCACCAAGGGACGCTTCGCCACACTACTACTCACGGCCTTCACTGTCACCTCTCTCTCTTTTCTGGTCTTCTTTTTCTGTCTTCCGCTGTCCTGTCCAGACAGCCACGACACGAGCCCAGCCTGTATCTGAGTTCACACTCAGCCGCCCACAGCCAGTCATCCCTCTACAGCGCTGTCACAAGGGGCTAAGGCAGATTGCAGCTTGTCTCACAGCACTCACTCAGTCATCCGTCCACACGCTCCTCCTAGTCCTGCATCTGAAACTATTTACAGCTCGTCTCTCCTAGTGTTCTGTGAGGCTCTCTTTAACATGTCTGCTGGCTTAGTAAGTTACTGTCCTGTCTGCCCATGTTTTACCCCCCTCTCTCTCTCTCTCCCCCTGCTCTCTTTCCCCTCCTCCCTCTTCTCTCTCTCTCTCTCTCTCTCTCTTTCTCTCCCCCTGCTCTCTTTCCCTCCCCCTCTCTCCCCTCTCTCTTTCTCTCTCTCCCCTGCTCTCTTTCCCTCCCTCTCTCTCTCCCCCTGCTCTCTTTCCCTCCCTCTCTCTCTCTCTCCCCCCCTGCTCTCTTTCCCTCCCTCTCTGTCTCTCTCTCTATCTCGTTCACCTCTACATCACTAATGAGCAGGGTGTAAAGGAATAAAAAAAATGCATTCTTTATTTGATGCACACCCAATCCCTCCCTCTCTCTCCCTCCCTCCCCATCTCCCCCTCCCCCTCCCTCCCTCCCCTCCCCCTCCCCCTCCCTCTCCCTGGGTGTGAAACTACCAGTTAACAGTGAATCTGTTCAGACTAACACAGTCAGTTGAGTGGTGCTTTGTTAATAAAAACCTCCTGGAATAAGAGTGGAGACCAATTAAAGAAGTAAATCAGCTTCAGAGAGACTAATAATACTGTTGTTAATGTCTGGTTCTAGGAGCTGGACTCACTGCAGCGGACAGAGGACAGGCCAGACTGTTTAAATGGGTGTGTGTGTGTGTGTGTGTGTGTGTGTGTGTGTGTGTGTGTGTGTGTGTGTGTGTGTGTGAGCGACATGGGCATTTTTAGTGGGTCTTTGATGCAGCGCCAGTGCCACAGTCAACACCAACAGGCATACAGTATCTGGCCCCCTGTGACCCCCATACCGTATCTGGCCCCCTGTACCCCCATACCGTATCTGGCCCCCCTGTGACCCCCATACCGTATATGACCCCCTGTGACCCCCATACAGTATCTGTTCCCCTGTGACCCCCATACCGTATATGGCCCCCTGTACCCCCATACAGTATCTGTTCCCCTGTACCCCCATACCGTATCTGTACCCCCCCCATGTGACCCCCATACCGTTTATGGCCCCCTGTACCCCCATACCGTATATGGCCCCCTGTACCCCCATACCGTATCTGGCCCCCATGTGACCCCCACAGTATCTGGCCCCCTGTGACCCCCCGTATGTGACCCCCATACCGTATATGGCCCCCTGTACCCCCATACCGTATCTGGCCCCCTGTACCCCCATACTGTATTTAGCCCCCTGTACCCCCATACCGTATATGGCCCCCTGTACCCCCATACCGTATCTGGCCCCCGTGACCCCATACAGTATCTGGCCCCCTGTACCCCCATACCGTATCTGGCCCCCTGTACCCCCATACAGTATCTGGCCCCCTGTACCCCCATACAGTATATGGCCCCCTGTACCCCCATACCGTATATGGCCCCCTGTACCCCCATACAGTATATGGCCCCCTGTGACCCCCATACCGTATTTGGCCCCCTGTACCCCCATACAGTATCTGGCCCCCTGTACCCCCATACAGTATCTGGCCCCCTGTACCCCCATACAGTAGTACCCCCATACAGTATATGGCCCCCTGTACCCCCATACAGTATCTGGCCCCCTGTATCCCCAGACAGTATCTGGCCCCCTGTACATAATCTTGATCATAATCATAATCATACATAATCTTGGCCCCTGTACCCTCATGCAGTATCTGGCCCCCTGTACCCCCATACAGTATCCCCCAAATGGGGACAGGGGTACATGGACCCATGGCTGCATGGCACGAGGACTTTAGTTTCCCATGTGTACATTAGTTTGTCTAAACCCCTCTCAGCTCTGATTTTACACAGCTGAACAGTTTCTCCAGTTTATAAAACAGTTTATGATAATCGCTTATTGAAAAGAGGAACATAAAAACCCAAATGCTCAGGCTCTGCATTTTGACACAGAGAGTAACTGTTCCAAGTTGTCAAACTGCCAAGGTTACCATTACAGCACCTCTGCAGAGTATGCATCTGAATGATGAGCTAGAATGTAACGGGTGTTCTACCAGTTCTATGGAACACACCTCTATGTTCTGTGGCTCCATCTCAGAATCCTCAGTATCACAGGAACAACAACGTTGTGGAGCTGTGAGTCTGGGTTCTGGAATGTCACTGTTAGAAGGGCTCCTATCCTGTCTGACTTCCTCTATCTATCTACACTGAGCATTGAGCACGAGGTAGGTGTCAGATAACTAACCATATTCGTACAGGGCAGACCTGGCTTCAAATACTATTTTATATCTCACTAAATGCTTTATCTGTGCTTGACTGAGCTTGCCTGGCTTAATGGACCTATGGAAATGCCATAAACAATCCCTTATTGGACCCCAAGCAGGCTAGAGCTCACACTCAAAGTACTTAAAAGTAGTTGAAAGATTTAAAATAGTATCTGAACCCAAGTATGACTCTATGAAATGTCCTTCTGGCAGCATATCTAAATAGTGTGTTGTGATATCTAGACAGGTCTCTCCCCTAAGTCCCCTGAGAGAGACAGCTGTATACATACTGCTGAGGGCTCAGAGATAAGAGAGGCCCTTATGCTGCTTTTCCACTGTTACACCAGTGTTCCACTTCAGCAATAAGGCACGAGAGGGTGTGGTATATGGCCAATATACCACGGCTAAGGGCTGTTCTTATGGATAAACCCCTTAGTCGTGATATATTGGTCATATACACCAAACCCCAGAGGGGCCTTATTGTTATTATAAACTGATTAACAATGTAAATAGATCAGTAAAAATAAATGTTTTGTCATACTTTCCACTTGGTTTCCACTTGGCTACCCCTACCCCAGTCAACCCACCATTTCTCCTTCACCCAAATCCAGATAGCTGATGTTCTGAAAGAGCTGCAAAATCTGGACCCCTACAAATCAGCCGGGCTAGACAATCTGGACCATTTCTTTCTAAAATGATCTGCCAAAATTGTTGCAACCCCTATTACTAGCCTGTTCAACCTCTTTTGTGTCGTCTGAGATTCCCAAAGATTGGAAAGCAGCTGCGGTCATCCCCCTCTCAAAGGGGGTGACACTCTAGACCCAAACTGCTACAGACCTTTATCTATCCTACCCTGTCTTTCTAAGGTCTTCGAAAGCCAAGTTAACAGATTACTGACCATTTCGAATCCCACCGTACCTTCTCCGCTATGCAATCTGGTTTCAGAGCTGGTCATGGGTGCAGCTCAGCCACGCTCAAGGTTCTAAACAACATCATAACCGCCATCGATAAGAAACATTACTGTGCAGCCGTGTTCATTGATCTGGCCAAGGCTTTCGACTCTGTCAATCACAACATTCTTATTGGCAGACTCGACAGCCTTGGTTTCTCAAATGATTGCCTCGCCTGGTTTACCAACTACTTCCCTGATAGAGTTCAGTGTGTCAAAACGAAGGGACTGTTGTCCGGTCCTCTGACAGTCTCTATGGGTGTGCCACAGGTTCAATTCTCGGGCCGACTCTCTTTTCTGTATACATCAATGATGTTGCTCTTGCTGCTGGTGATTCTCTGATCCACCTCTACGCAGACGACACCATTCTATATACTTCTGGCCCCTCCTTGGACACTGTGTTAACTAACCTCCAGACGACCTTCAATGCCATACAACTCTCCTTCCGTGGCCTCCAACTGCTCTTAAATGCAAATAAAACTAAATGCATGCTCTTCAACCGATCGCTGCTCGCACCTGTTCGTACGTCCAGCATCACTACTCTGGACGGTTCTAACTTAGAGTATGTGGACAACTACAAATACCTAGGTGTCTGGTTAGACTGTAAACTCTCCTTCCAGACTCACATTAAGCATCTCCAATCCAAAATTAAATCTGGAATCGGCTTCCTAAATCGCAACAAAGCATCCTTCACTCATGCTGCCAAACATACCCTTGTAAAACTACCTACCGATCCTCGACTTCGGTGATGTCATCTATAAAATAGCCTCCAACACTCTACTCAATAAATTGGATGCAGTCTATCACAGTGCCATCCGTTTTGTCACCAAAGCCCCATACACTACCCACCATTGCGACCTGTACGCTCTCGTTGGCTGGCCCTCGCTTCATACTTGTCTCCAAACCCACTGGCTACAGGTTATCTACAAGTCTCTGCTAGGTAAAGCCCCGCCTTATCTCACCTCACTGGTTACCATATCAGCACCCACTCGTAGCACACGCTCCAGCAGATATATCTCACTGGTCACCCCCAAAGCCAATTCCTCCTTTGGCCGCCTTTCCTTCCAGTTCTCTGCTGACCATGACTGGAACGAATTGCAAAAATCTCTGAAGCTGGAGACTCACATCTCCCTCACCTGCTTTAAGCACCAGCTGTCAGAGCAGCTTACAGATCACTGCACCTGTACACAGCCCATCTGTAAACAGCCCATCTATCTACCTACCTCATCCCCATACTGTATTTATTTATTTTGCTCCTTTGCACCCCAGTATCTCTACCTGCACATTCATCTTCTGCCAATCTACCATTCCAGTGTTTAATTGCTATATTGTAATTACTTCACCACCATGGCCTATTTATTGCCTTATCTTACCTCATTTGCACTCACTGTATATAGACTTTTTGTTTTATTTTGTTCTACTGTATTATTGACTGTATGTTTTGTTCATTCCATGTGTAACTCTGTGTTGTTGTATGTGTTGAATTGCTACGCTTTATCTTGGCCAGGTCGCAGTTGCAAATGAGAACTTGTTCTCAACCAGCCTACCTGGTTAAATGGTGAAATAAAATAAATAATAAATACCTGTGGTTTACGGTCTGGTCGGCAGCGTAGCCTAGTGGTTAGAGCGTTAGACTAGTAACTGACAGGTTGCAAGTTTGAATCCCCGAGATGACAAGGTCAAATCTCTCGTTCTGCCCCTGAACAGGCAGTTAACCCACTGTTCCTAGGCCGTCATTAAAAATAATAATTTGTTCTTAACGGACTTGCCTGGTTAAATAAAGATAAAATTATATATACCACACCTGTCAGCCAATCAGCATTCAGGGCTCGAACCACCCAGTTTCTAATAGTGTATATACACCTTGATGTTATACTAGGGACATGGTGTTTCTATATCTGATGTTATACTAGGGACATGGTGTTTCTATATCTGATGTTATACTAGGGACATGGTGTTTCTATATCTGGTGTTATACTAGGGACATGGTGTTTCTATATCTGATGTTATACTAGGGACATGGTGTTTCTATATCTGATGTTATACTAGGGACATGGTGTTTGTATATCTGATGTTATACTAGGGACATGGTGTTTCTATATCTATATCTGATGTTATACTAGGGACATGGTGTTTCTATATCTGATGTTATACTAGGGACATGGTGTTTCTATATCTATATCTGATGTTATACTAGGGACATGGTGTTTCTATATCTGATGTTATACTAGGGACATGGTGTTTCTATATCTGATGTTATACTAGGGACATGGTGTTTCTATATCTGATGTTATACTAGGGACATGGTGTTTCTATATCTGATGTTATACTAAGGACATGGTGTTTCTATATCTGATGTTATACTAGGGACATGGTGTTTCTATATCTGATGTTATACTAGGGACATGGTGTTTCTATATCTGATGTTATACTGGGGACATGGTGTTTCTATATCTGATGTTGTACTAGGGACATGGTGTTTCTATATCTGATGTTATACTAGGGACATGGTGTTTCTATATCTATATTTGATGTTATACTGGGGACATGGTGTTTCTATATCTATATCTGATGTTATACTAGGGACATGGTGTTTCTATATCTGATGTTGTACTAGGGACATGGTGTTTCTATATCTGATGTTATACTAGGGACATGGTGTTTCTATATCTGATGTTATACTAGGGACATGGTGTTTCTATATCTGGTGTTATACTAGGGACATGGTGTTTCTATATCTATATTTGATGTTATACTGGGGACATGGTGTTTCTATATCTGATGTTATACTAGGGACATGGTGTTTCTATATCTATATCTGATGTTATACTAGGGACATGGTGTTTCTATATCTGATGTTATACTAGGGACATGGTGTTTCTATATCTATATTTGATGTTATACTAGGGACATGGTGTTTCTATATCTGATGTTATACTAGGGACATGGTGTTTCTATATCTGATGTTGTACTAGGGACATGGTGTTTCTATATCTGATGTTATACTAGGGACATGGTGTTTCTATATCTATATTTGATGTTATACTGGGGACATGGTGTTTCTATATCTATATCTGATGTTATACTAGGGACATGGTGTTTCTATATCTGATGTTGTACTAGGGACATGGTGTTTCTATATCTGATGTTATACTAGGGACATGGTGTTTCTATATCTGATGTTATACTAGGGACATGGTGTTTCTATATCTGGTGTTATACTAGGGACATGGTGTTTCTATATCTGATGTTATACTAGGGACATGGTGTTTCTATATCTATATCTGATGTTATACTAGGGACATGGTGTTTCTATATCTGATGTTATACTAGGGACATGGTGTTTCTATATCTATATTTGATGTTATACTAGGGACATGGTGTTTCTATATCTGATGTTATACTAGGGACATGGTGTTTCTATATCTGATGTTATACTAGGGACATGGTGTTTCTATATCTGATGTTGTACTAGGGACATGGTGTTTCTATATCTGATGTTATACTAGGGACATGGTGTTTCTATATCTGATGTTATACTAGGGACATGGTGTTTCTATATCTATATCTGATGTTATACTAGGGACATGGTGTTTCTATATCTGATGTTATAATAGGGACATGGTGTTTCTATATCTGATGTTATACTAGGGACATGGTGTTTCTATATCTATATCTGATGTTATACTAGGGACATGGTGTTTCTATATCTGATGTTATACTAGGGACATGGTGTTTCTATATCTGATGTTGTACTAGGGACATGGTGTTTCTATATCTGATGTTATACTAGGGACATGGTGTTTCTATATCTATATCTGATGTTATACTAGGGACATGGTGTTTCTATATCTGATGTTATACTAGGGACATGGTGTTTCTATATCTGATGTTATACTAGGGACATGGTGTTTCTATATCTATATCTGGTGTTATACTGGGGACATGGTGTTTCTATATCTGATGTTATACTAGGGACATGGTGTTTCTATATCTATATCTGATGTTATACTAGGGACATGGTGTTTCTATATCTGATGTTATACTAGGGACATGGTGTTTCTATATCTGATGTTATACTAGGGACATGGTGTTTCTATATCTGGTGTTATACTAGGGACACGGTGTTTCTATATCTATATCTGATGTTATACTAGGGACATGGTGTTTCTATATCTGATGTTATACTAGGGACACGGTGTTTCTATATCTATATCTGATGTTATACTAGGGACATGGTGTTTCTATATCTGTATCTGATGTTATACTAGGGACATGGTGTTTCTATATCTATATCTGATGTTATACTAGGGACATGGTGTTTCTATATCTGATGTTAAACTAGGGACATGGTGTTTCTATATCTGATGTTAAACTAGGGACATGGTGTTTCTATATCTGGTGTTATACTAGGGACATGGTGTTTCTATATCTGATGTTATACTAGGGACATGGTGTTTCTATATCTATATCTGATGTTATACTAGGGACATGGTGTTTCTATATCTGATGTTATACTGGGGACATGGTGTTTCTATATCTATATCTGATGTTATACTAGGGACATGGTGTTTCTATATCTGTATCTGATGTTATACTAGGGACATGGTGTTTCTATATCTATATCTGATGTTATACTAGGGACATGGTGTTTCTATATCTGATGTTATACTAGGGACACAGTGTTTCTATATCTATATCTGGTGTTATACTAGGGACATGGTGTTTCTATATCTGATGTTATACTAGGGACACGGTGTTTCTATATCTATATCTGGTGTTATACTAGGGACATGGTGTTTCTATATCTGGTGTTATACTAGGGACACGGTGTTTCTATATCTATATCTGATGTTATACTAGGGACATGGTGTTTCTATATCTGGTGTTATACTAGGGACACGGTGTTTCTATATCTATATCTGGTGTTATACTAGGGACATGGTGTTTCTATATCTATATCTGATGTTATACTAGGGACATGGTGGAGAGAGAGCGAGAGATGGAGGTAGGGAGGGTGGGAGATAGACAGGCAGAGGGTTAGGGGGAGGGAGGGAGGGTGGGAGATAGATAGGGAGGGAGGGTGGGAGATAGATTGGCAGAGGGAGAGGGGGAGGGAGAAAGAGAGACGGAGGGAGGGAAGGTGGGAGGGAGGGAGAGGGGGGAGTAGAGGGGGAGGGAGGGAGAGAGGTAGGACGATGGGGAGAGGGAGGGAGAAAGAGAATAAAAACAATGGCAAGATGTAGAGGTGGGGAAGTAGAGGGGAGAGAAAATAATCCGTCATCGCTCTCTGGCGAGTTACTTTGTTGAGGATTAGAGCTGTCTGTCTGGTCTCAGCCTGTCTCAGCTTTTTCACCACAAGCTGACTGAGATCTGCTTCCATGGAACACACACACACACACACACACACACACACACACACACACACACACACACACACACACACACACACACACACACATACACACACAGCTGTTGTGAGCTTTGACCTCTCTGGTCTGCTGGGCGGTGTTCAAAGGCAAGCTGAGAACTGCTTTCCATGGAACACACACACACACACACACACACACACACACACACACACACACACACACACACACACACACACACACACACACACACACACACACACACACACACACACACACACACACAGCTGTTGTGAGCTTTGACCTCCCTGGTCTGCTGGGTGGTGTTCAAAGGCAGTGATTGGCCCCTAGGGACCCGCCTGTACTCCTCTCTTCTCCTGTCTGACAGATCCCTTTAATTACCATTAACACAGGGAGAGGAGAGGAGAGGAGAGGAGAGGAGAGGAGAGGAGAGGAGAGGAGAGGAGAGGAGAGGAGAGGCTAGGGGTCAGTGCCCAGTGTTGGACTGTCACAGCTGTTACCTTGGAAACCCCCTACAGCCTGGCTATGAACACACTGCTGGGGCTACTAAACAAACTACTGGGACAGAGGGAGGAAGCAAAGGAGGGAAAGATGGAGACAAAGGGAAGTAGAAAGAATCACCTATCTGGGAGATGAGGGAGGACCACCTGCAGAAAGCATTAGTCAACCAGATGGAGAGAAGACAACATACAGCACACCCAGAGAGGGGGGGGGGTGGAGAGGGAGAGGGGGAGGGAGAGAGATACGGAGGGGGAGAGAGATAGGGTGGAGGGGTAGAGAGAGAGAGAGGGGGAGGGGGTGGAGAGAGAGGGGAAGAGAGGGAGAGAGAAGGATATAAAGGGTGGGGGAGAGGGGAACATAGAGAGATGAGGCCTCAGGTCTTCTCAAAGAGAGAGAGATGGGGAGGGGGTGGAGAGAGAGAGGGGGAGGGGGTGGAGAGAGAGATGGGGAGGGGGTGGCGAGAGAGATGGGGAGGGGGTGAAGAGAGAGAGGGGGAGGGGTGGCAAGAGAGATGGGGAGGGGGTGGAGAGAGAGATGGGGAGGGGGTGGAGAGAGAGAGGGGGAGGGGGTGGAGAGGGGGGGGGGGTGGAGAGAGAGAGGGGGAGGGGGTGGAGAGAGAGATGGGGAGGGGGGGAGAGAGAGAGATGGGGAGGGGGTGGAGAGAGAGATGGGGAGGGGGTGGAGAGAGAGAGATGGGGAGGGGGTGGAGAGAGAGATGGGGAGGGGGTGGAGAGAGAGAGATGGGGAGGGGGTGGAGAGAGAGAGATGGGGAGGGGGTGGAGAGAGAGATGGGGAGGGGGTGGAGAGAGAGAGGGTGAGGGGATGAGAGAGAGAGGGGGAGGGGGTGGAGAGAGAGAGATGGGGAGGGGGTGGAGAGAGAGAGGGGCTGGGGGTGGAGAGAGGAGGGGAGGGGGTGGAGAGAGAGATGGGGAGGGGGTGGAGAGAGAGAGGGGGAGGGGGTGGAGAGAGAGATGGGGAGGGGGTGGAGAGAGAGAGGGGGAGGGGGTGGAGGGAGAGAGATGGGGAGGGGGTGGAGAGAGAGAGATGGGGAGGGGGTGGAGAGAGAGAGATGGGGAGGGGGTGGAGAGAGAGAGATGGGGAGGGGGTGGAGAGGGGAGGAGGGGGTGGAGAGAGGGGGGGAGGGGGTGGAGGGAGAGAGATGGGGAGGGGGTGGGGAGAGGGAGGGAGGAGGGGGTGGAGAGAGAGAGGGGGGGGGGTGGAGAGAGAGAGGGGGAGGGGGTGGAGAGAGAGAGGGGGAGGGGGTGAGAGAGAGAGATAGGGAGGGGGTGGAGAGAGAGATGGGAAAGGGGTGGAGAGAGAGATGGGGAGGGGGTGGAGAGAGAGATGGGGAGGGGGTGGAGAGAGATGGGGAGGGGGTGGAGGGAGAGAGATGGGGAGGGGGTGGAGAGAGAGATGGGGAGGTGGTGGAGTGAGAGAGATGGGGAGGGTGCAGTCACCTCTGAACATGTAGTGAGGATTATGTATGTCAGAAAGACTAACTGCTGTACAGCTGCTGCAGTCCATAATGTACGCTCTGTCTTCCCCCTGAAGCTAGAACATTCCCTGCCTATCTTCTGAAAACATCTGAAACCTTACCTCTTCATAGACAACCTTAAATAATCACCCCCCCCAACATGCAACACCTCCTCACCCCCCAAAACATAAATCAACATTTTTTTAAAAGCCTTTTATGATCTAACACTCACACTTGACCTTCTATCTCTGACTACTGATAGCTAGTGTATTGAGGACACACGTCTTTACTCTGATTGTGATATGTGGTTGTCCCAGCTAGCTATGTTAAGATGAATGTACTAAGTGGGCTCTGGGTCAGAATGTCTGCTGAAGGACTGTACCATGTATCTCTCTGACAGTTGCACGAACACCGTTAGAAACCAGGAAGTGGGTGGTGTTGAGATGGTAGGAGGGTGTTCTAACACCCTTTATGTCAGGGTAGATTCCTGAGGTCAGACCACACCCTGACACCCTGTCAGCTGGGTAACCCAGTACTGACCTGTCAAGACCTGATCCATGGGGGCTCTGACACACACACGCACACACACACACACACACACACACACACACACACACACACACACACACACACACACACACACACACACACACACACACACACACACACACACACACACACACACACACACACATAGACCCAGAGAGAGAGAGAGCACCTGCCTCCGCTAATGACTCCCCTGTGGCATTTCAGCCTGGAATGGGGTTATTGAGTCTGGGGGACTGAATGACATGGCTGGAGGTTATAGAGTCTGGGGGACTGAATGATGTGGCTGGAGGTTATTGAGTCTGGGGGACTGAATGACATGGCTGGAGGTTATAGAGTCTGGGGGACTGAAGGACATGGCTGGAGGTTATAGAGTCTGGGGGACTGAATGAAATGGCTGGAGGTTATTGAGTCTGGGGGACTGAATGACGTGGCTGGAGGTTATAGAGTCTGGGGGACTGAATGACATGGCTGGAGGTTATAGAGTCTGGGGGACTGAATGACGTGGCTGGAGGTTATTGAGTCTGGGGGACTGAATGACGTGGCTGGAGGTTATAGAGTCTGGGGGACTGAATGACATGGCTGGAGGTTATAGAGTCTGGGGGACTGAATCACATAGCTGGAGGTCATAGAGTCTGGGGGACTGAAGGACATGGCTGGAGGTTATAGAGTCTGGGGGACTGAATGACGTGGCTGGAGGTTATAGAGTCTGGGGGACTGAAGGGCATGGCTGGAGGTTATAGAGTCTGGGGGACTGAATGAAATGGCTGGAGGTTATAGAGTCTGGGGGACTGAATGAAATGGCTGGAGGTTATAGAGTCTGGGGGACTGAATGACGTGGCTGGAGGTTATAGAGTCTGGGGGACTGAATGAAATGGCTGGAGGTTATAGAGTCTGGGGGACTGAATCACATAGCTGGAGGTCATAGAGTCTGGGGGACTGAAGGACATGGCTGGAGGTTATAGAGTCTGGGGGACTGAATGACGTGGCTGGAGGTTATAGAGTCTGGGGGACTGAATGACGTGGCTGGAGGTTATAGAGTCTGGGGGACTGAATGAAATGGCTGGAGGACCCACGGAAGTCCAGCAAGCGCCAGGACCGTCTCCTAAAGTTGATTCAGCTGCGGGATCGGCGCACCACCAGTACAGAGCTTGCTCAGGAATGGCAGCAGGCAGGTGTGTGCATCTGCATGCACAGTGAGGCAAAGGCTTTTGGAGGATGTTCTGGTGTCAAGAAGGGCAGCAAAGAAGCCACTTCTCTCCAGGAAAAACATCAGGGACAGACTGATGTTCTGCAAAAGGTACAGAGATTGGACTGCTGAGGACCGGGGTAAAGACATTTTCTCTGATGAATCCCCTTTCCGATTGTTTGGGGTATTAGGAAAAAATCTTGTCTGGAGAAGACAAGGTGAGCGCTACCATCAGTCCTGTATCATGCCAACAGTAAAGCATCCTGAGACCATTCATGTGTGGAGTTGCTTCTCAGCCAAGGGAGTGGGCTCACTCACAATACTCCCTCAGAACACAGCCATGAATACAGAATGGTACCAACACATCCTCTGAGATCAATCCTCCCAACCATCCAGGAACAGTTTGGTGACGAACAATGCCTTTTCCAGCATGATGGAGCACCTTGCCATGAGACAAAAGTGGAACAAAACATTGATATTTTGGGTCCATGGCCAGGAAACTCCCCAGACCTTAATCCCATTGTGAACTTGTGGTCAATCCTCAAGAGGCGGGTGGACGAACAAAACCCCACAAAGTCTGACAAACTCCAAGCATTGATTATGCAAGAATGGGCTGCCATCAGTCAGGATGTGGCCCAGAAGTTAATTGACAGCATGCCAGGATGGATTGCAGAGGTCTTGAAAAAGAAGGGTCAACACTGCAAATATTGACTCTTTGCATCAACTTCATGTAATTGTCAATAAAAGCCTTTGACACTTATGAAATGCTTGTAATTATACTTCAGTATTCCATAGTAACATCTGACAAAAATATCTAAAGACACTGAGGCAGCAAACTGTGTGGAAGTTAATATTTGTATCAAAACTTTTGGCCACGACATGTACACAGTCCCCAATCACACAACACACAGAGACATGTACACAGTCCCCAATCACACAACACACAGAGACATGTACACAGTCCCCAATCACACAACACACAGAGACATGTACAGTCCCCAATCACACAACACACAGAGACATGTACACAGTCCCCAATCACACAACACACAGAGACATGCACACAGTCCCCAATCACACAACACACAGAGACATGCACACAGTCCCCAATCACACAACACACAGATACATGCACACAGTCCCCAATCACACAACACACAGAGACATGCACACAGTCCCCAATCACACAACACACAGAGACATGCACACAGTCCCCAATCACACAACACACAGAGACATGTACACAGTCCCCAATGATCTGTCCATCCTCTCCTCCGTGGCCTTGGGCCTGGTCTGTCCATCCTCTCCTCCGTGGCCTTGGGCCTGGTCTGTCCATCCTCTCCTCCGTGGCCTTGGGCCTGGTCTGTCCATCCTCTCCTCCGTGGCCTTGGGCCTGGTCTGTCTATCCTCTCCTCCACGGCCTTGGGCCTGGTCTGTCCATCCTCTCCTCCGTGGCCTTGGGCCTGGTCTGTCCATCCTCAATCCTCCGTGGCCAGGGCCTGGTCTGTCCATCCACAACTCCGTGGCCTTGGGCCTGGTCTGTCCATCCTCACTCAACTCCAGAGTGGCCTTGGGCCTGGTCTGTCCATCCTCAATCCTCCGTGGCCTTGGGCCTGGTCTGTCCATCAACTCCTCCGTGGCCTTGGGCCTGGTCTGTCTATCCTCAATCCTCTGTGGCCTTGGGCCTGGTCTGTCCATCCTCAACACTCTGTGGCCTTGGGCCTGGTCTGTCCATCAACTCCTCCGTGGCCTTGGGCCTGGTCTGTCTATCCTCTCCTCTGTGGCCTTGGGCCTGGTCTGTCCATCCTCTCCTCTGTGGCCTTGGGCCTGGTCTGTCTATCCTCTCCTCTGTGGCCTTGGGCCTGGTCTGTCCATCCTCTCCTCTGTGGCCTTGGGCCTGGTCTGTCCATCCTCTCCTCCGTGGCCTTGGGCCTGGTCTGTCCATCCTCTCCTCCGCGGCCTTGGGCCTGGTCTGTCTATCCTCTCCTCAATGCTATAAACACCATCTGCCTAGTCTGTCTGGAGAGACAGGGGAGCCACACATACACTAGGCCCCTGTCATTCAGCACGCAGCTTGCCTAACGGACTGTGTGTGTGTGTGTGTGTGTGTGTGTGTGTGTGTGTGTGTGAGAGCTTTTACCAAGGTCAGGCTCTATAAATCTTGAGTACATTTCAGACGGTGTGTCTCGTGGTTACAGCACATGGGTAACAGCAGACACGGCTCTTCTGGCCCCGAACCAAGATTAATGGACTTAGCATTCAGGAACATGGTTAACAGCAGAGAAGACACCCAGAGTGTCTCTGTGTCCTGGAGGACCAGTGGAATGGTGTGTGTAATCACTAGTTTACCATGACAACACAAAGGGTTGGGTGCCCAAAGAGGCATATCTTCTTAGAAACCAACCAGTGGTGAGACTCTGTATCTCTCCCAGTTTACACCCAGGATACTAGTATCTTTCCCAGTTTACACCTAGGACACTAGTATCTCTCCCAGTTTACACCCAGGACACTAGTATCTCTCCCAGTTTACACCCAGGACACTAGTATCTCTCCCAGTTTACACCCAGGACACTAGTATCTTTCCCAGTTTACACCCAGGACACTAGTATCTCTCCCAGTTTACACCCAGGACACTAGTATCTCTCCCAGTTTACACCCAGGACACTAGTATCTCTCCTAGTTTACACCCAGGACACTAGTATCTCTCCTAGTTTACACCCAGGACACTAGTATCTCTCCTAGTTTACACCCAGGACACTAGTATCTCTCCTAGTTTACACCCAGGACACTAGTATCTCTCCTCGTTTACAGCCAGGACACTAGTATCTCTCCTAGTTTACACCCAGGACACTAGTATCTCTCCTAGTTTACACCAAGGACACTAGTATCTCTCCCAGTTTACACCCAGGACACTAGTATCTCTCCTAGTTTACACCCAGGACACTAGTATCTTTCCCAGTTTACACCCAGGACACTAGTATCTCTCCCAGTTTACACCCAGGACACTAGTATCTCTCCCAGTTTACATCCAGGACACTAGTATCTCTCCCAGTTTACACCCAGGACACTAGTACCTTTCCCAGTTTACACCCAGGACACTAGTATCTCTCCCAGTTTACACCCAGGACACTAGTATCTCTCCCAGTTTACACCCAGGACACTAGTATCTTCCCAGTTTACACCCAGGACACTAGTATATTTCCCAGTTTACAGCCAGGACACTAGTATCTTTCCCAGTTTACACCCAGGACACTAGTATCTCTCCCAGTTTACACCCAGGACACTAGTATCTCTCCCAGTTTACACCCAGGACACTAGTATCTCTCCCAGTTTACACCCAGGACACTAGTATCTCTCCCAGTTTACACCCAGGACACTAGTATCTCTCCCAGTTTACACCCAGGACACTACTATCTCTCCCAGTTTAAACACAGGACACTAGTATCTCTCCTAGTTTACACCCAGGACACTAGTATCTCTCCTAGTTTACACCCACTAGGACACTAGGCAGGCAGGCAGGCAACGAAACACTGAGAAGACAGACAGACAGACAGACAGACAGACAGACAGACAGACAGACAGACAGACAGACAGACAGACAGACAGACAGACAGACAGACAGACAGACAGACAGACAGACAGACAGACAGACAGACAGACAGACAGACAGACAGACAGAATGCACTGAGAAGTTGAGAATTGAACCTCACCACTCCTTTACTAGACACTGCAAGTCCACTGGACCCACAAGCCACACTTCCAAATAAACCCATTAAGAACTACTTTCCCCTACTGAACAGTGTTCCCATTCAAAAGAGAGGAGTGCTTTTCTAATGTATTTAAACCTGATGTACTTCATGGAAATAACAATACAGCATCATTACAAGTGTGATTGTTGGACTGTTGTGGTCATCTGGACCCCCGGCCAGGTGTAGAGATACACCCCCCCCCCAGACTGACAGGCTGTACGTGTGTCAGTGTTTAACTGGCCTGGTTTATGGCTCCTATAGTTCAAAGATGGCCGTATTTTAGAGCCTTACTGTAGTGAGAGACCCTGAGTCTGTCTGCAGCACATCTGTAGATCAAATACACGCACGCACGCACGCACGCACGCACGCACACACACACACACACACACACACACACACACACACACACACACACACACACACACACACACACACACACACACACACACACACACACACACACACACACACAGTGGTGTAAAGTACTTAAGTACTTATCTGTACTTTACTTTGTTATTTATATTTTTGACAACTTTTAATTTATGTAACATACATGAAGCCCACAGTGTGTAGTAGTATTATATCAGTGTGTATTGTAGTAGTATTATATCAGTGTGTATTGTAGTAGTATTATATCAGTGTGTACTGTAGTAGTATTATATCAGTGTGTATTGTAGTAGTATTATATCAGTGTGTATTGTAGTAGTATTATATCAGTGTGTACTGTAGTAGTATTATATCAGTGTGTAGTGTAGTAGTATTATATCAGTGTGTAGTGTAGTAGTAATATATCAGTGTGTAGTAGTATTATATCAGTGTGTACTGTAGTAGTATTATACCAGTGTGTAGTGTAGTAGTATTATATCAGTGTGTATTGTAGTAGTATTATATCAGTGTGTACTGTAGTAGTATTATATCAGTGTGTATTGTAGTAGTATTATATCAGTGTGTACTGTAGTAGTAGTATATCAGTGTGTAGTGTAGTAGTATTATATCAGGGTGTACTGTAGTAGTATTATATCAGTGTGTAGTAGTATTATATCAGTGTGTAGTGTAGTAGTATTATATCAGTGTGTAGTAGTATTATATCAGTGTGTAGTAGTATTATATCAGTGTGTACTGTAGTAGTATTATATCAGTGTGTAGTGTAGTAGTATTATATCAGCGTGTACTGTAGTAGTATTATATCAGTGTGTATTGTAGTAGTATTATATCAGTGTGTACTGTAGTAGTATTATATCAGTGTGTACTGTAGTAGTATTATATCAGTGTGTAGTGTAGTAGTATTATATCAGTGTGTAGTGTAGTAGTATTATATCAGTGTGTAGTGTAGTAGTATTATATCAGTGTGTAGTAGTATTATATCAGTGTGTAGTAGTATTATATCAGTGTGTACTGTAGTAGTATTATATCAGTGTGTACTGTAGTAGTATTATATCAGTGTGTAGTGTAGTAGTATTATATCAGTGTGTAGGAGTATTATATCAGTGTGTATTGTAGTAGTATTATATCAGTGTGTGGTGTAGTAGTATTATATCAGTGTGTACTTTAGTAGTATTATATCAGTGTGTAGTGTAGTAGTATTATATCAGTGTTTATTGTAGTAGTATTATATCAGTGTGTAGTAGTATTATATCAGTGTGTATTGTAGTAGTATTATATCAGTGTGTAGTGTAGTAGTATTATATCAGGGTGTATTGCAGTAGTAGTATATCAGTGTGTAGTGCAGTAGTATTATATCAGTGTGTATTGTAGTAGTATTTTACCAGTGTGTATTGTAGTAGTATTATATCAGTGTGTATTGTAGTAGTATTATATCAGTGTGTAGTGTAGTAGTATTATATCAGTGTGTAGTGTAGTAGTATTATATCAGTGTGTAGTAGTATTATATCAGTGTGTAGTAGTATTATATCAGTGTGTACTGTAGTAGTATTATATCAGTGTGTACTGTAGTAGTATTATATCAGTGTGTAGTGTAGTAGTATTATATCAGTGTGTAGGAGTATTATATCAGTGTGTATTGTAGTAGTATTATATCAGTGTGTGGTGTAGTAGTATTATATCAGTGTGTAGTAGAGTAGTATTATATCAGTGTGTAGTGTAGTAGTAGTATATCAGTGTGTAGTAGTATTATATCAGTGTGTATTGTAGTAGTATTATATCAGTGTGTATTGTAGTAGTATTATATCAGTGTGTACTTTAGTAGTATTATATCAGTGTGTAGTGTAGTAGTATTATATCAGTGTTTATTGTAGTAGTATTATATCAGTGTGTAGTAGTATTATATCAGTGTGTATTGTAGTAGTATTATATCAGTGTGTAGTGTAGTAGTATTATATCAGTGTGTAGTGCAAGTAGTATTATATCAGTGTGTAGTGTAGTAGTATTATATCAGTGTGTAGTGCAGTAGTATTATATCAGGGTGTATTGCAGTAGTAGTATATCAGTGTGTAGTGCAGTAGTATTATATCAGTGTGTATTGTAGTAGTATTTTACCAGTGTGTATTGTAGTAGTATTATATCAGTGTGTATTGTAGTAGTATTATATCAGTGTGTATTGTAGTAGTATTATATCGGTGTGTAGTGTAGTAGTATTATATCAGTGTGTAGTAGTATTATATCAGTGTGTATTGTAGTAGTATTATATCAGTGTGTAGTAGTATTATATCAGTGTGTAGTGCAGTAGTATTATATCAGTGTGTATTGTAGTAGTATTTTATCAGTGTGTATTGTAGTAGTATTATATCAGTGTGTATTGTAGTAGTATTATATCAGTGTGTATTGTAGTAGTATTATATCAGTGTGTAGTGTAGTAGTATTATATCAGTGTGTAGTGTAGTAGTATTATATCAGTGTGTAGTAGTATTATATCAGTGTGTATTGTAGTAGTATTATATCAGTGTGTAGTAGTATTATATCAGTGTGTAGTGTAGTAGGATTATATCAGTGTGTAGTTGTATTTTATCAGTGTGTACTGTAGTAGTATTATATCAGTGTGTAGTAGTATTATATCAGTGTGTAGTAGTATTATATCAGTGTGTAGTGTAGTAGTATTATATCAGTGTGTAGTGTAGTAGTATTATATCAGTGTGTACTGTAGTAGTATTATATCAGTGTGTACTGTAGTAGTATTATATCAGTTTGTAGTAGTATTATATCAGTGTGTAGTAGTATTATATCAGTGTGTAGTAGTATTATATCAGTGTGTAGTAGTATTATATCAGTGTGTACTGTAGTAGTATTATATCAGTGTGTACTGTAGTAGTATTATATCAGTGTGTAGTAGTATTATATCAGTGTGTACTGTAGTAGTATTATATCAGTGTGTACTGTAGTAGTATTATATCAGTGTGTAGTGTAGTAGTATTATATCAGTATGTAGTAGTATTATATCAGTGTGTAGTAGTATTATATCAGTGTGTAGTAGTATTATATCAGTGTGTACTGTAGTAGTATTATATCAGTGTGGACTGTAGTAGTAGTATATCAGTTTGTAGTAGTATTATATCAGTGTGTAGTAGTATTATATCAGTGTGTAGTGTAGTAGTATTATATCAGTGTGTAGTAGTATTATATAAGTGTGTAGTAGTATTATATCAGTGTGTAGTAGTATTATATCAGTGTGTACTGTAGTATTATTATATCAGTGTGTACTATAGTACTATTATATCAGTGTGTAGTAGTATTATATCAGTGTGTACTGTAGTAGTATTATATCAGTGTGTAGTGTAGTAGTATTATATCAGTGTGTAGGAGTATTATATCAGTGTGTATTGTAGTAGTATTATATCAGTGTGTAGTAGTATTATATCAGTGTGTATTGTAGTAGTATTATATCAGTGTGTATTGTAGTAGTATTATATCAGTGTGTAGTGTAGTAGTAGTATATCAGTGTGTAGTAGTATTATATCAGTGTGTATTGTAGTAGTATTATATCAGTGTGTATTGTATTAGTATTATATCAGTGTGTATTGTAGTATTATTATATCAGTGTGTAGTGTAGTAGTATTATATCAGTGTGTATTGTTGTAGTATTATATCAGTGTGTACTGTAGTAGTATTATATCAGTGTGTATTGTAGTAGTATTATATCAGTGTGTATTGTAGTAGTATTATATCAGTGTGTATTGTAGTAGTATTATATCAGTGTGTATTGTAGTAGTATTATATCAGTGTGTATTGTAGTAGTATTATATCAGTGTGTATTGTAGTAGTATTATATCAGTGTGTATTATATCAGTGTGTAGTGTAGTAGTATTATATCAGTGTGTATTGTAGTAGTATTATATCAGTGTTTATTGTAGTAGTTTTATATCAGTTTATTGTAGTAGTATTATATCAGTGTGTATTGTAGTAGTATTATATTAGTGTGTAGTGTAGTAGTATTATATCAGTGTGTATTGTAGTAGTATTATATCAGTGTTTATTGTAGTAGTATTACATCAGTGTTTATTGTAGTAGTATTATATCAGTGTGTATTGTAGTAGTATTTTATCAGTGTGCAGTAGTATTATACCAGTGTGTATTGTAGTAGTATTATATCAGTGTGTAGTAGTATTATATCAGTGTGTAGTAGTATTATATCAATGTGTATTGTAGTAGTATTATATCAGTGTGTATTGTAGTAGTATTATATCAGTGTGTATTGTAGTAGTATTATATCAGTGTGTATTGTAGTAGTATTATATCAGTTTGTATTGTAGTAGTATTATATCAGTGTGTATTGTAGTAGTATTATATCAGTGTGTATTGTAGTAGTATTATATCAGTGTGTATTGTAGTAGTATTATATCAGTGTGTATTGTAGTAGTATTATATCAGTGTGTATTGTAGTAGTATTATATCTGTGTGTATTGTAGTAGTATTTTATCAGTGTGTATTGTAGTAGTATTATATCAGTGTGTATTGTAGTAGTATTATATCAGTGTGTATTGTAGTAGTATTATATCAGTGTGTATTGTAGTAGTATTATATCAGTTTGTATTGTAGTAGTATTATATCAGTGTGTATTGTAGTAGTATTATATCATTGTGTATTTTAGTAGTATTATATCAGTGTGTATTGTAGTAGTATTATATCAGTTTGTATTGTAGTAGTATTATATCAGTGTGTATTGTAGTAGTATTATATCAGTGTTTATTGTAGTAGTATTATATCAGTGTGCAGTAGTATTATATCAGTGTGTATTGTAGTAGTATTATATCAGTGTGTAGTGTAGTAGTATTATATCAGTGTGTAGTAGTATTATATCAGTGTGTACTGTAGTAGTATTATATCAGTGTGTACTGTAGTAGTATTATATCAGTGTGTAGTGTAGTAGTATTATATCAGTATGTAGTAGTATTATATCAGTGTGTAGTAGTATTATATCAGTGTGTAGTAGTATTATATCAGTGTGTACTGTAGTAGTATTATATCAGTGTGGACTGTAGTAGTAGTATATCAGTTTGTAGTAGTATTATATCAGTGTGTAGTAGTATTATATCAGTGTGTAGTGTAGTAGTATTATATCAGTGTGTAGTAGTATTATATAAGTGTGTAGTAGTATTATATCAGTGTGTAGTAGTATTATATCAGTGTGTACTGTAGTATTATTATATCAGTGTGTACTATAGTACTATTATATCAGTGTGTAGTAGTATTATATCAGTGTGTACTGTAGTAGTATTATATCAGTGTGTAGTGTAGTAGTATTATATCAGTGTGTAGGAGTATTATATCAGTGTGTATTGTAGTAGTATTATATCAGTGTGTATTGTATTAGTATTATATCAGTGTGTATTGTAGTATTATTATATCAGTGTGTAGTGTAGTAGTATTATATCAGTGTGTATTGTTGTAGTATTATATCAGTGTGTACTGTAGTAGTATTATATCAGTGTGTATTGTAGTAGTATTATATCAGTGTGTATTGTATTAGTATTATATCAGTGTGTATTGTAGTATTATTATATCAGTGTGTAGTGTAGTAGTAGTATATCAGTGTGTAGTAGTATTATATCAGTGTGTAGTAGTATTATATCAGTGTGTATTGTAGTAGTATTATATCAGTGTGTAGTAGTATTATATCAGTGTGTATTGTAGTAGTATTATATCAGTGTGTATTGTAGTAGTATTATATCAGTGTGTAGTGTAGTAGTAGTATATCAGTGTGTAGTAGTATTATATCAGTGTGTATTGTAGTAGTATTATATCAGTGTGTATTGTATTAGTATTATATCAGTGTGTATTGTAGTATTATTATATCAGTGTGTAGTGTAGTAGTATTATATCAGTGTGTATTGTTGTAGTATTATATCAGTGTGTACTGTAGTAGTATTATATCAGTGTGTATTGTAGTAGTATTATATCAGTGTGTATTGTATTAGTATTATATCAGTGTGTATTGTAGTATTATTATATCAGTGTGTAGTGTAGTAGTTTTATATCAGTGTGTATTGTTGTAGTATTATATCAGTGTGTACTGTAGTAGTATTATATCAGTGTGTATTGTAGTAGTATTATATCAGTGTGTATTGTAGTAGTATTATATCAGTGTGTTTTGTAGTAGTATTATATCAGTGTGTATTGTAGTAGTATTATATCAGTGTGTATTGTAGTAGTATTATATCAGTGTGTATTGTAGTAGTATTATATCAGTGTGTATTATATCAGTATGTAGTGTAGTAGTATTATATCAGTGTGTATTGTAGTAGTATTATATCAGTGTTTATTGTAGTAGTTTTATATCAGTTTATTGTAGTAGTATTATATCAGTGTGTATTGTAGTAGTATTATATTAGTGTGTAGTGTAGTAGTATTATATCAGTGTGTATTGTAGTAGTATTATATCAGTGTTTATTGTAGTAGTATTATATCAGTGTTTATTGTAGTAGTATTATATCAGTGTGTATTGTAGTAGTATTTTATAAGTGTGCAGTAGTATTATATCAGTGTGTATTGTAGTAGTATTATATCAGTGTGTAGTAGTATTATATCAGTGTGTAGTAGTATTATATCAATGTGTATTGTAGTAGTATTATATCAGTGTGTATTGTAGTAGTATTATATCAGTGTGTATTGTAGTAGTATTATATCAGTGTGTATTGTAGTAGTATTATATCAGTTTGTATTGTAGTAGTATTATATCAGTGTGTATTGTAGTAGTATTATATCAGTGTGTATTGTAGTAGTATTATATCAGTGTGTATTGTAGTAGTATTATATCAGTGTGTATTGTAGTAGTATTATATCAGTGTGTATTGTAGTAGTATTATATCAGTGTGTATTGTAGTAGTATTATATCAGTGTGTATTGTAGTAGTATTATATCAGTGTGTATTGTAGTAGTATTATATCAGTTTGTATTGTAGTAGTATTATATCAGTGTGTATTGTAGTAGTATTATATCATTGTGTATTGTAGTAGTATTATATCAGTGTGTATTGTAGTAGTATTATATCAGTTTGTATTGTAGTAGTATTATATCAGTGTGTATTGTAGTAGTATTATATCAGTGTGTATTGTAGTAGTATTATATCAGTGTGTATTGTAGTAGTATTATATCAGTGTGTATTGTAGTAGTATTATATCAGTGTGTATTGTAGTAGTATTATATCAGTGTGTATTATATCAGTGTGTAGTGTAGTAGTATTATATCAGTGTGTATTGTAGTAGTATTATATCAGTGTTTATTGTAGTAGTTTTATATCAGTTTATTGTAGTAGTATTATATCAGTGTGTATTGTAGTAGTATTATATTAGTGTGTAGTGTAGTAGTATTATATCAGTGTGTATTGTAGTAGTATTATATCAGTGTTTATTGTAGTAGTATTACATCAGTGTTTATTGTAGTAGTATTATATCAGTGTGTATTGTAGTAGTATTTTATCAGTGTGCAGTAGTATTATACCAGTGTGTATTGTAGTAGTATTATATCAGTGTGTAGTAGTATTATATCAGTGTGTAGTAGTATTATATCAATGTGTATTGTAGTAGTATTATATCAGTGTGTATTGTAGTAGTATTATATCAGTGTGTATTGTAGTAGTATTATATCAGTGTGTAATGTAGTAGTATTATATCAGTTTGTATTGTAGTAGTATTATATCAGTGTGTATTGTAGTAGTATTATATCAGTGTGTATTGTAGTAGTATTATATCAGTGTGTATTGTAGTAGTATTATATCAGTGTGTATTGTAGTAGTATTATATCAGTGTGTATTGTAGTAGTATTATATCTGTGTGTATTGTAGTAGTATTTTATCAGTGTGTATTGTAGTAGTATTATATCAGTGTGTATTGTAGTAGTATTATATCAGTGTGTATTGTAGTAGTATTATATCAGTGTGTATTGTAGTAGTATTATATCAGTTTGTATTGTAGTAGTATTATATCAGTGTGTATTGTAGTAGTATTATATCATTGTGTATTGTAGTAGTATTATATCAGTGTGTATTGTAGTAGTATTATATCAGTTTGTATTGTAGTAGTATTATATCAGTGTGTATTGTAGTAGTATTATATCAGTGTTTATTGTAGTAGTATTATATCAGTGTGCAGTAGTATTATATCAGTGTGTATTGTAGTAGTATTATATCAGTGTGTAGTGTAGTAGTATTATATCAGTGTGTAGGAGTATTATATCAGTGTGTATTGTAGTAGTATTATATCAGTGTGTAGTAGTATTATATCAGTGTGTATTGTAGTAGTATTATATCAGTGTGTATTGTAGTAGTATTATATCAGTGTGTAGTGTAGTAGTAGTATATCAGTGTGTAGTAGTATTATATCAGTGTGTATTGTAGTAGTATTATATCAGTGTGTATTGTATTAGTATTATATCAGTGTGTATTGTAGTATTATTATATCAGTGTGTAGTGTAGTAGTTTTATATCAGTGTGTATTGTTGTAGTATTATATCAGTGTGTACTGTAGTAGTATTATATCAGTGTGTATTGTAGTAGTATTATATCAGTGTGTATTGTAGTAGTATTATATCAGTGTGTTTTGTAGTAGTATTATATCAGTGTGTATTGTAGTAGTATTATATCAGTGTGTATTGTAGTAGTATTATATCAGTGTGTATTGTAGTAGTATTATATCAGTGTGTATTATATCAGTGTGTAGTGTAGTAGTATTATATCAGTGTGTATTGTAGTAGTATTATATCAGTGTTTATTGTAGTAGTTTTATATCAGTTTATTGTAGTAGTATTATATCAGTGTGTATTGTAGTAGTATTATATTAGTGTGTAGTGTAGTAGTATTATATCAGTGTGTATTGTAGTAGTATTATATCAGTGTTTATTGTAGTAGTATTATATCAGTGTTTATTGTAGTAGTATTATATCAGTGTGTATTGTAGTAGTATTTTATAAGTGTGCAGTAGTATTATATCAGTGTGTATTGTAGTAGTATTATATCAGTGTGTAGTAGTATTATATCAGTGTGTAGTAGTATTATATCAATGTGTATTGTAGTAGTATTATATCAGTGTGTATTGTAGTAGTATTATATCAGTGTGTATTGTAGTAGTATTATATCAGTGTGTATTGTAGTAGTATTATATCAGTTTGTATTGTAGTAGTATTATATCAGTGTGTATTGTAGTAGTATTATATCAGTGTGTATTGTAGTAGTATTATATCAGTGTGTATTGTAGTAGTATTATATCAGTGTGTATTGTAGTAGTATTATATCAGTGTGTATTGTAGTAGTATTATATCAGTGTGTATTGTAGTAGTATTATATCAGTGTGTATTGTAGTAGTATTATATCAGTGTGTATTGTAGTAGTATTATATCAGTTTGTATTGTAGTAGTATTATATCAGTGTGTATTGTAGTAGTATTATATCATTGTGTATTGTAGTAGTATTATATCAGTGTGTATTGTAGTAGTATTATATCAGTTTGTATTGTAGTAGTATTATATCAGTGTGTATTGTAGTAGTATTATATCAGTGTGCAGTAGTATTATATCAGTGTGTATTGTAGTAGTATTATATCAGTGTGTACTGTAGTAGTATTATATCAGTGTGTATTGTAGTAGTATTATATCAGTATATCACTACACCTGTCCTTAACCCTCACACCCTGTACTGTCCTCCCACTAGACCTGTCCTTAACCCTCACACCCTGTACTGTCCTCCCACAGGACCTGTCCTTAACCCTCACACCTTGTACTGTCCTCCCACTAGACCTGTCCTTAACCCTCACACCCTGTACTGTCCTCCCACTAGACCTGTCCTTAACCCTCACACCCTGTACTGTCCTCCCACTAGACCTGTCCTTAACCCTCACACCCTGTACTGTCCTCCCACTAGACCTGTCCTTAACCCTCACACCCTGTACTGTCCTCCCACTAGACCTGTCCTTAACCCTCACACCCTGTACTGTCCTCCCACTAGACCTGTCCTTAACCCTACACCCTGTACTGTCCTCCCACTAGACCTGTCCTTAACCCTCACACCCTGTACTGTCCTCCCACTAGACCTGTCCTTAACCCTCACACCCTGTACTGTCCTCCCACTAGACCTGTCCTTAACCCTCACACCCTGTACTGTCCTCCCACTAGACCTGTCCTTAACCCTCACACCCTGTACTGTCCTCCCACTGCTTTAAAGGTGGGCTTATTTATCTTTCCTTCTCTATTTAGTCCCTTCCTATAATTATTCAGTCTTCTTCTTCACCTCCTTCTCCTCTTCCTGTCCCTCTTCTTCTTCACCTCCTTCTCCTCCTTCTCCTCTTCCTGTTCCTCATCTTCACCTCCTTTCCTCTTCCTGTTCCTCTTCTTCTTCACCTCCTTCTCCTCTTCCTGTTCCTCTTCTTCACCTCCTTCTCCTCTTCCTGTTCCTCTTCTCCTCTTCCTGTTCCTCATCTTCACCTCCTTCTCCTCTTCCTGTTCCTCTTCTTCTTCACCTCCTTCTCCTCTTCCTGTCCCTCTTCTTCTTCACCTCCTTCTCCTCCTTCTCCTCTTCCTGTTCCTCATCTTCTTCACCTCCTTCTCCTCTTCCTGTTCCTCTTCTTCTTCACCTCCTTCTCCTCTTCCTGTTCCTCTTCTTCTCCTCCTTCTCCTCTTCCTGTTCCTCATCTTCTTCACCTCCTTCTCCTCTTCCTGTTCCTCATCTTCTTCTCCTCCTTCTCCTCTTCCCGTTCCTCTTCTTCTTCACCTCCTTCTCCTTCTCCTGTTCTCATCTTCTTCTCCTCCTTCTCTTCCTGTTCCTCATCTTCTTCTCCTCCTCCTGTTCCTCTTCTTCTCCTCCTTCTCCTCTTCCTGTTCTTCTTCTTCTTCTCCTCCTTCTCCTCCTTCTCCTCTTCCTGTTCCTCTTCTTCTTCTCCTCCTTCTCCTCCTCCTGTTCCTCTTCTTCTTCACCCCCCCTCTGTTTCATTTGTCTTTTCTTCTTCTGTTCCCCAGAAGAAGGGAGGATGACATCATAAACCACTGCTTGGTCAGTTTGGTTGACTGTAGGATTCAAAGTGCTTTTTTGAGTCAAACCTCAGATCTGCCTTCATTTACCATTTCTCTCCCTCCACCACATGCACTCTGTGATTGTCTGTCCTCACTACGGCAGATTCAGTGTGATATCTAGTGTTTTTATGTCACTCCTCCTCCCTCTTCTCTGGAAGCTGGAACATTCTTGGGATTCTGAGCAGTGGGTGTCCTGCCCTGGGTGGTTTGGCAGGACAGGATGGGAATTGGATTGGGAAGGACGCCATCACACAGAACTCCATAAATCTGTCACCTTCCCCTGTTCCTCCTCTTCCCAGAGAACACATCATTATCTAGAGACAGGAGAGGAGAGAGAGAGAACCAAGACAGTTTGTGTTGCTCCTCCCCTTCTCCCACTGATAGAGCCAATGAGAGAGGGAGAGAGGACGATAGGTCAAGAGAGGGAGAGGTAGAGGGAAAGAGGTGGAGAGCGGAAGAGAAGGAAAGAGGTAGAGAAGGAGAGAGGAAGATAGGGGAAGAGAGAGGGAGAGGGGAATATAGGGGAAGAGAGAGGGAGAGGGGAAAGAGAGGGAGAGGGGAAGAGAGAGGGAGAGGGGAAGGGGAGAGGGAGAGGGGAAGAGGGGAGGAGAGAGGGGAAGAGAGAGGGAGAGGGGAAGATAGAGGGAGAGAGGGGAAGATAGAGGGAGAGAGGGGAAGAGGAAGAGAGAGAGGGAGAGAGGAAGAGAGGGAGAGAAGGAGAGAGGTAGAGAGGGAAAGAGGAAGAGAGAGGGAGAGGGGAAGAGAGGGAGGGAGAGGGGGAGAGAGTGAAGAGAGGGAGAGAGGGAAAGAGGAAGAGAGAGAGGTAAAGGGGAAGAGAGAGAGGGAAAGGGGAAGAGAGGGAGGGAGAGGGGGAGAGAGGGAAAGAGGAAGAGAGAGAGGGAGAGAAGGAGAGAGGAAGAGCGGGAAAGAGGAAGAGAGAGAGGGAAAGGGGAAGAGAGGGAGAGAGATACCTAAGGCTGTGTCCAGGGTCTGTGTCTCTGTGATGATGACTCACGTTGACTGGTGGTCTGTTTCCTTCTACTGATTAGACCAATGACCACAGGTGATGGAGTTACCTGACCCTTCACCCCTAAACAATCGCTACCTGTTCTGTCCAATGACAGGCCTCCAGGCTAACTGTGCTGGCCAATGAGAGGCCTCAAAGGTTGACCCTAGCGGTCACATAGGGATGGAACTGTCATTGACACCACAGAGTTTCACTGTTTGCAGGATGGTAAGGTCTGTGTTTCTGACGGTCATATACTATAGGTCATGGTCCTCATAGGGCCCTACATGACATCATCCTAGATGACATCATAATGCTAATGATAATTGATTGCATCTCGTGGTTTTCACCAAGACTCAGGTCTCTTTACATTGTAAAGAGGTGAAACTTTAGACAGGGCAGCAGTTGCCTGGCAACCCAGACACCTTGCTCCTGCCGAACTCTAGGCCACGCCCACAGACGCTAGTTTCTTCTCCTCAATGAGTCTGGATCTGAAGACCTCGCTGACCCTCCACTGAACGTGAAAACATTCAGGGCCGTCTGATTGGTCCAGAAACAGAGGAGTTGGGCCAGACTCAGAACATGTGGGTAAAGCGGCAGTTTGAAAATGAGTTCATGGCTTTCATACTTTGATTGGTTTGAGACGATCCAATCGCTGAAGACTTTGTTTTGTGCAACGCCCCTTGTGCCCCTCGTCACCACGAAGGACTTCACTGATGGCTCAGACTGAAGTCTGTAGAGAACCACAGAGCAGCAGGAGAATATAGTGGGTCGTCAGGGTTACTGAAGTCTGTAGAGAACCACAGAGCAGCAGGAGAATATAGTGGGTCGTCAGGGTTACTGAAGTCTGTAGAGAACCACAGAGCAGCAGGAGAATATAGTGGGTCGTCGGGGTTACTGAAGTCTGTAGAGAACCACAGAGCAGCAGGAGAATATAGTGGGTCGTCAGGGTTACTGAAGTCTGTAGAGAACCACAGAGCAGCAGGAGAATATAGTGGGTCGTCGGGGTTACTGAAGTCTGTAGAGAACCACAGAGCAGCAGGAGGATATAGTGGGCCGTCGGGGTTACTGAAGTCTGTAGAGAACCACAGAGCAGCAGGAGAATATAGTGGGTCGTCAGGGTTACACTGGAATAGAGAAGAAACCTCAGACAGGGATGGAAATAGAATCCATCCTTTCTTTCTTCTCTCCTCTCTTCTCTCTCTCCTCCTCTCTTCTCTCTCTCTCTCTCCTCCTCTCCTCTCTTCTCTCTCTCTCCTCCTCTCTTCTCTTCTCTCTCTCCTCCTCTCCTCTCTCTTCTCTCTCCTCCTTTTCTCTCTTCTCTCTCTCCTCCTCTCCTCTCTCTCTCTCTCTCTCCTCTCCTCTCTTTTCTCTCTTCTCTCTCTCTCCTCCTCTCTTCTCTTCTCTCTCTCCTCCTCTCCTCTCTTCTCTCTCTCCTCCTCTCCTCTCTTCTCTCTCTCCTCCTCTCCTCCTCTCTTCTATCTCTCCTCCTCTCCTCTCTTCTCTCTCTCCTCCTCTCCTCACTTCTCTCTCTCCTCCTCTTCTCTCTTCTCTCTCTCCTCCTCTCCTCTCTCTCTCTCTCTCTCTCCTCTCCTCTCTACTCTCTCCTCCTCTCCCTCTCTTCTCTCTCTCCTCCTCTCCTCTCTTCTCTCTCCTCCTTTCCTCTCTTCTCTCTCTCCTCCTCTCCTCTCTTCTCTCTCTCCTCCTCTCTCCTCTCTTCTCTCTCTCCTCCTCTCCTCTCTTCTCTCTCTCCTCCTCTCTCCTCTCTGTCCTCCTCTCCTCTCTCCCTCCTCCTCTCTTCTCTTCTTGTCTGGCTGTGTATCTAACTCATTTCCTGAACTTGACAAATGTGGGAGAGACTGTTATTCTAGCTCTGATGCCCTCAGAACCTTGATGAGCTCGTATGTGTGTGTGTGTGTGTGTGTGTGTGTGTGTGTGTCTACGATATACCTCTCTCTATTTCCCTTCTGTTGGTTTGCTCCATGCAGCAGTTCGTTGTTCAGTGGTTAGCTGTGAGGCCCATGTAGACTAACTTAGTCTGGGCTGCGTCACACAAACACACTTCCCCAGTAAGATGGGATTCTGTGGTGAAACATGCAGCCTGGCGGCTTTTCTTAAAGCAGCCTAATGTCCCTCTTTCTCTCTACACACACACACACACACACACACACACACACACACACACACACACACACACACACACACACACACACACACACACACACACACACACTAACACAAACACCGACACACACACACCGACACACACACTGGCTGCATCGGCTACTATTTATATATTATCCCCTTTAAACAACACAGGAAGCTGACTGGATTAGGTTTCCCTGCTTACTGTAAACCCTGTCAAGTGTGTGTGTGTGTGTGTGTGTGTGTGTGTGTGTGTGTGTGTGTGTGTGTGTGTGTGTGTTTACGCATTACTGTGTGTGTGTGTGTGTGTGTGTGTGTGTGTGTGTGTGTGTGTGTGTGTGTGTGTGTGTGTGTGTGTGTGTGTGTGTTTACGCATTACTGTGTGTGTGCTCTGTGGTCAGTCAGAGTTTATGTACCTGACCATTAACCAGTGTTCAGACCAGGTGGACAGTATATTGAAACGATGTTCAGACTTCAAGCGTTGGTCCAGACCACTGGTCATTTGTCAGAGCTGGTTAGAAGCCACGGTTGCAGCTGTGTGTGTGTGACCATGCACACAGGAGATTCATGTCTTGGGAACCAGGTGTTGGTCACTGAATGTATTTATCGATTTACCTATGTTCTGGTGTGTTGTGGTATGTACTGGTGTGTTCTGGTATGTTCTGGTGTGTTCTGGTATGTTCTGGTAGGTACTGGTGTGTTCTGGTATGTACTGGTGTGTTCTGGTATGTTCTGGTGTGTTCTGAAGTGTTCTGGTATGTTCTGGTGTGTTCTAAAGTGTTCTGGTGTGTTCTGGTGTGTTCTGAAGTGTTCTGGTATGTTCTGGTGTGTTCTGAAGTGTTCTGGTGTGTTCTAAGGTGTTCTGGTGTGTTCTGGTGTGTTCTGGTGCGTTCTGGTGTGTTCTGGTACGTTCTGAAGTGTTATGGTGTGTTCTGGTGTGTTCTGAAGTGTTCTGGTGTGTTCTGGTGTGTTCTGGTGTGTTCCGGTGTGTTCTGGTATGTTCTGGTGTGTTCTGAAGTGTTCTGGTGTGTTCTAAGGTGTTCTGGTGTGTTCTGAAGTGTTATGGTGTGTTCTGTTGTGTTCTGGTATGTTATGGTGTGTTATGGTGTGTTCTGGTGTGTTCTGGTATGTTCTGGTGTGTTCTGAAGTGTTATGGTGTGTTCTGAAGTGTTCTGGTGTGTTCTGGTGTGTTCTGGTATGTTCTGGTACAGTATGTGTGTGTTTAAGTGTATTTTTGACTGTATCTTAATGGGTGTGTGAGTGAGTATACATATGATGTTTGATCTGATGGTCAAAAGGACTCCAACAGGTTAGTGATGAATCCTGCCCAGTGTAATGGTACTAGGAGGCTGGGGGAACCAGGTGGAACAGTAGAATGGTTGCTCTGTACAGCCCTCTATGTCAGTGTTTATACAGCATTAAAAAACATACAGAATAACCTTGGCTGTGTTTCTCCACGTACGACAGCCTGTGTGTGTGTGTGTGTGTGTGTGTGTGTGTGTGTGTGTGTGTGTGTGTGTGTGTGTGTGTGTGTGTGTGTGTGTGTGTGTGTGTGTGTGTGTGTGTGTGTGTGTGTGTGTGTGTGTGTGTGTGTGTGTATGCAGGGCTTTGTACCTCTATACGTTTGTGTGTGTGAGGGGTGGTGAGCTTTGGCTCAATGCTCTGAATGCTCTGTCTGCAGCAGGCTGGACTGAGACTAAAGGTCATAACCTCTGAATGCTGTCTGTCTGCAGCAGGCTGGACTGAGTCTAAAGGTCATAACCTCTGAATGCTGTCTGTCTGCAGCAGGCTGGACTGAGTCTAAAGGTCATAACCTCTGAATGCTGTCTGTCTGCAGCAGGCTGGACTGAGTCTAAAGGTCATAACCTCTGAATGCTGTCTGTCTGCAGCAGGCTGGACTGAGACTAAAGGTCATAACCTCTGAATGCTGTCTGTCTGCAGCAGGCTGGACTGAGACTAAAGGTCCTAACCTCTGAATGCTGTCTGTCTGCAGCAGGCTGGACTGAGACTAAAGGTCATAACCTCTGAATGCTGTCTGTCTGCAGCAGGCTGGACTGAGACTAAAGGTCATAACCTCTGAATGCTGTCTGTCTGCAGCAGGCTGGACTGAGACTAAAGGTCATAACCTCTGAATGCTGTCTGTCTGCAGCAGGCTGGACTGAGACTAAAGGTCATAACCTCTGAATGCTGTCTGTCTGCAGCAGGCTGGACTGAGACTAAAGGTCCTAACCTCTGAATGCTGTCTGTCTGCAGCAGGCTGGACTGAGACTAAAGGTCATAACCTCTGAATGCTGTCTGTCTGCAGCAGGCTGGACTGAGACTAAAGGTCATAACCTCTGAATGCTGTCTGTCTGCAGCAGGCTGGACTGAGACTAAAGGTCATAACCTCTGAATGCTGTCTGTCTGCAGCAGGCTGGACTGAGACTAAAGGTCATAACCTCTGAATGCTGTCTGTCTGCAGCAGGCTGGACTGAGACTAAAGGTCATAACCTCTGAATGCTGTCTGTCTGCAGCAGGCTGGACTGAGACTAAAGGTCATAACCTCTGAATGCTGTCTGTCTGCAGCAGGCTGGACTGAGACTAAAGGTCATAACCTCTGAATGCTGTCTGTCTGCAGCAGGCTGGACTGAGACTAAAGGTCCTAACCTCTGAATGCTGTCTGTCTGCAGCAGGCTGGACTGAGACTAAAGGTCATAACCTCTGAATGCTGTCTGTCTGCAGCAGGCTGGACTGAGACTAAAGGTCATAACCTCTGAATGCTGTCTGTCTGCAGCAGGCTGGACTGAGACTAAAGGTCATAACCTCTGAATGCTGTCTGTCTGCAGCAGGCTGGACTGAGACTAAAGGTCATAACCTCTGAATGCTGTCTGTCTGCAGCAGGCTGGACTGAGACTAAAGGTCATAACCTCTGAATGCTGTCTGTCTGCAGCAGGCTGGACTGAGACTAAAGGTCATAACCTCTGAATGCTGTCTGTCTGCAGCAGGCTGGACTGAGACTAAAGGTCATAACCTCTGAATGCTGTCTGTCTGCAGCAGGCTGGACTGAGTCTAAAGGTCATAACCTCTGAATGCTGTCTGTCCGCAGCAGGCTGGACTGAGACTAAAGGTCCTAACCTCTGAATGCTGTCTGTCTGCAGCAGGCTGGACTGAGTCTAAAGGTCATAACCTCTGAATGCTGTCTGTCTGCAGCAGGCTGGACTGAGACTAAAGGTCATAACCTCTGAATGCTGTCTGTCTGCAGCAGGCTGGACTGAGTCTAAATGTCATAACCTCTGAATGCTCTGTCTGCAGCAGGCTGGACTGAGACTAAAGGTCATAACCTCTGAATGCTGTCTGTCTGCAGCAGGCTGGACTGAGACTAAAGGTCATAACCTCTGAATGCTGTCTGTCTGCAGCAGGCTGGACTGAGACTAAAGGTCATAACCTCTGAATGCTGTCTGTCTGCAGCAGGCTGGACTGAGACTAAAGGTCATAACCTCTGAATGCTGTCTGTCTGCAGCAGGCTGGACTGAGACTAAAGGTCATAACCTCTGAATGCTGTCTGTCTGCAGCAGGCTGGACTGAGACTAAAGGTCCTAACCTCTGAATGCTGTCTGTCTGCAGCAGGCTGGACTGAGACTAAAGGTCATAACCTCTGAATGCTGTCTGTCTGCAGCAGGCTGGACTGAGACTAAAGGTCATAACCTCTGAATGCTGTCTGTCTGCAGCAGGCTGGACTGAGACTAAAGGTCATAACCT
>NC_088238.1:11079110-11081610 GCF_036934945.1 Oncorhynchus masou masou | reverse complement strand
GGAGAGATCACTAGCTCATTCCCTCCCCCTCCACCCTAACCCTATAGCTCATTCCCTCTACCTCCACCCTATAACCCTATATCTCATTCCCTCTACCCTATACCCTATAGCTCATTCCCTCTACCCCCTACCCTAACCCTATATAACATTCCCTCTACCTACCCCTACCCTAACCCTATAGCTCATTCCCTCTACCTCTACCCTAACCCTATAGCTCATTCCCCCTACCATAACTCTATAGCTCATTCCCTCTACCCCTACTCCCTAACCCTATATATCATTCCCTCTACCCCTACCCTAACCCTATAGCTCATTCCCTCTAACTCTACCCTAACGCTATATCTCATTCCCTCTACCCTAACCCTATATCTCATTCCCTCTACCCCTACCCTATATCTCATTCCCTCTACCTCTACCCTAACCCTATATCTCATTCCCTCTACCTCTACTCCCTACACTATATCTCATTCCCTCTACCTCTACCCTAACCCTATATCTCATTCCCTCTACCCCCTACCCTATATCTCATTCCCTCTACCCTATAGCTCATTCCCTCTACCCCTACTCCCTACCCTATATCTCATTCCCTCCCCCCCCACCCTAACACTATATCTCATTCCCTCTACCTCTACCCTAACCCTATATCTCATTCCCTCTACCTCTACTCCCTACCCTATATCTCATTCCCCCTACCCTAACCCTATATCTCATTCCCTCTACCTCTACTCCCTACCCTATAGCTCATTCCCCCTACCCTAACCCTATATCTCATTCCCTCTACCTCTACTCCCTACCCTATATCTCATTCCCTCTACCCCTTACCCTAACCATATATATCATTCCCTCTACCCCTACCCTAACCCTATAGCTCATTCCCTCTACCCCTTACCCTAACCCTATATTTCATTCCCTCTACCCCTTTCCCTAACCCTATATCTCATTCCCTCTACCACTACCCTAACCCTATATCTCATTCCTTCTACCCCCTACCCTAGCCCCCTACCCATTTCCCACTTCTCCCTTGCCCTTTCCTCCTTTCCTACCCCCTAACACCTATTCCCTACCCCCTAGCTAGCCTTTGGCCCCTAGCCCTGTGAGGTCCCCTCCCCCCTCCCTTCCTCGGTCCTTGGCAAAACACACACTCAGGCCCTGAGGGTGGCAGGGAATGGGCACCACATCACACACACACACACACACTAACTATCACACACACACACAGGGCATCAATAGCACCTTTTACCTGCTACACTAACTGAAACACGGCCACTGAGGTTTATAAGGTTTGATCACGGACGGAGGTTTCCAGAACCGGCCCAATAGGGAATACAGTGTTTAAACGTCTTTGATTAGAATACATTTCCTGTAGCATGTGGCTGATTGTAGACATTGGCTGAGGGACGTCACAGAGCCGTGGAACCACCTTTATCTCTGTAGGGAACCAGTGTTGATATTAGCTTGGCAGGACTCACTGAAGTCTCAATAAAGTCAATGAAGATATTTATGTCACCTCTCACTTGACTCTTAGCCTGGTCCCAGATCTATTTGTGTTGTCTTGTTTACTCCTATGGTCATTGTCATGCCAAATTGCACCAGGCTAACTTCAATCTATTTCTCCTTTTTAAGAAAATCAGTATATTCCAATCAATTAATTCCATACATCCCGCTTTGTATATCCTGGCTTTAAAACTCCACCTTGTATTTCCTGACTGAATACATCCTAAATGAGTTGTCTAATAACTCTCTGAATCCTAACAGTGTGTTGTAATCTGTGTCCTTGACAGACAGGAGGCGCTGTTAGCAGCCATCAGTGAGAAGGATGCCAACATCGCCCTGCTGGAGCTGTCCTCGTCCAAGAAGAAGAAGACGCAGGACGAGGTGGCCATGCTGAAGAGAGAGAAGGACAGCCTGGTACAACAGCTCAAACAACAGGTACGAACCATTCAACACTCCCTCGTCACATGACCTGGGTGGCCTCTGTCACATGACTGGGGTCTAGACACTCATCGTGGCTTCGAAGGCTTAAGGATAGCTGCCATTGCAGTCTCCTTTCTATGGAATCTATATGCTGGGTGACAGAACAGGAAGTGACAGTAATATGGGGACTGGGAGGATTGTAAACCTGATTTCATCATCTGTGATTTGTTTGTAGGCGTAACTTAAAGAGGTTACATATGGAGGGGGATAGAGGTGGGAGAAGACTAGAGGAAAGGCAGAAAGAACAGAGGGAGATAGAGATAGGAGGGGAACTGTAGCAGGGATAAGGAGAAGACAGGGGGAAATAGTAGAGATGTGAATGGAGAGGACAGGAAAGGAGAGGAGAGATGGATAGAGGAGAGGAGAGAGGGATAGAGGAGAGGAGAGAGGGGTAGAGGAGAGGGGAGGAGAGATAGAGGAGAGAGGGATAGAGGAGAGAGGGATAGAGGAGAGGAGAGAGGGATAGAGGAGAGGAGAGAGTGGTAGAGGGGAGGAGAGAGGGATAGAGGAGAAGAGAGAGGGATAG
>NC_088238.1:11061610-11074110 GCF_036934945.1 Oncorhynchus masou masou | reverse complement strand
AGTTATACTACACACTGTACTGGTATACAGTCTCTATACGAAGAGCAGCTGTGTGTATGTGTGACCACTGTGTTTAAACTTCCTTCCTCAAGACTGTAAAACTGAAGTAAAGCTCAGGCAGACTAATGTTTTGATCCATAGTAAGGGGTCTTGTGTTTTGGTTATGATTGAGTTTTTACCTGAGGCATTACTGACTATCACTGACTAGTTGGTGTGGTATTACTACGGTAACAGAGGTTGAGGACTGAGACTGATTTGGCAACTCTATGCCATTATCCCATCTACTGCACTCACCGTACCTCACCGTATCATACTATACCACTGACCCCAACCTCGAGAGATATACAGTACCTATGAACTAATCTATACCTCACCTTACCTGTAGAGATATACAGTACCTATGAACTAATCTATACCTCACCTTACCTTACTATACCACTGACCCCAACCTCGAGAGATATACAGTACCTATGAACTAATCTATACCTCACCTTACCTGTAGAGATATACAGTACCTATGAACTAATCTATACCTCACCTTACCTTACTATACCACTGACCCCAACCTCGAGAGATATACAATACCTATGAACTAATATATACCTCACCTTACCTGTAGAGATATACAGTACCTATGAACTAATCTATACCTCACCTTACCTTACTATACCACTGACCCCAACCTCGAGAGATATACAATACCTATGAACTAATCTATACCTCACCTTACCTGTAGAGATATACAGTACCTATGAACTAATCTATACTTCACCTTACCTGTAGAGATATACAGTACCTATGAACTAATCTATACCTCACCTTACCTTACTATACCACTGACCCCAACCTCGAGAGATATACAATACCTATGAACTAATCTATACCTCACCTTACCTTACTATACCACTGACCCCAACCTCGAGAGATATACAATACCTATGAACTAATATATACCTCACCTTACCTGTAGAGATATACAGTACCTATGAACTAATCTATACCTCACCTTACCTTACTATACCACTGACCCCAACCTCGAGAGATATACAATACCTATGAACTAATCTATACCTCACCTCACCTGTAGAGATATACAGTACCTATGAACTAATCTATACCTCACCTTACCTGTAGAGATATACAGTAATAATCTATACCTCACCCTTACCTGTAGATATATACTGTAGTAATATATACCTGTAGAGATATACAGTAGTAATATAATATATACCTGTAGAGGTATACAGTAGTAATCTATACCTGTAGAGATATACAGTAGTAATATAATATATACCTGTAGAGGTATACAGTAGTAATCTATACCTGTAGAGATATACAGTAGCAATATAATATATACCTGTAGAGATATACAGTAGTAATCTATACCTGTAGAGATATACAGTAGTAATCTATACCTCACCCTTACCTGTAGAGATATACAGTAGTAATATATACCTCACCCTTACCTGTAGAGATATACAGTAGTAATCTATACCTGTAGAGATATACAGTAGTAATCTATACCTGTAGAGATCTACAGTAGTAATCTATACCTGTAGAGATATACAGTAGTAATCTATACCTCACCCTTATCTGTAGAGATATACAGTAGTAATCTATACCTGTAGAGATATACAGTAGTAATCTATACCTGTAGAGATATACAGTAGTAATCTATACCTGTAGAGATATACAGTAGTAATATAATATATACCTGTAGAGGTATACAGTAGTAATCTATACCTGTAGAGATATACAGTAGTAATCTATACCTCACCCTTATCTGTAGAGATATACAGTAGTAATCTATACCTGTAGAGATATACAGTAGTAATCTATACCTGTAGAGATATACAGTAGTAATCTATACCTGTAGAGATATACAGTAGTAATATAATATATACCTGTAGAGATATACAGTAGTAATCTATACCTCACCCTTACCTGTAGAGATATACAGTAGTAATATATACCTGTAGAGATATACAGTAGTAATATAATATATACCTGTAGAGGTATACAGTAGTAATCTATACCTGTAGAGATATACATTAGTAATATAATATATACCTGTAGAGGTATACAGTAGTAATCTATACCTGTAGAGATATACAGTAGTAATATAATATATACCTGTAGAGATATACAGTAGTAATATATACCTGTAGAGATATACAGTAGTAATATATACCTGTAGAGATATACAGTAGTAATATAATATATACCTGTAGAGATATACAGTAGTAATCTATACCTGTAGAGATATACAGTAGTAATATATACCTGTAGAGATATACAGTAGTAATATAATATATACATGTAGAGGTATACAGTAGTAATCTATACCTGTAGAGATATACAGTAGTAATCTATACCTGTAGAGATATACAGTAGTAATCTATACCTCACCCTTACCTGTAGAGATATACAGTAGTAATCTATACCTCACCCTTACCTGTAGAGATATACAGTAGTAATATAATATATACCTGTAGAGATATACAGTAGTAATCTATACCTGTAGAGATATACAGTAGTAATCTATACCTGTAGAGATATACAGTAGTAATCTATACCTGTAGAGATATACAGTAGTAATCTATACCTCACCCTTACCTGTAGAGATATACTGTAGTAATCTATACTAGTGATCTAGTTATTAGAACCAGAGTAGTACTGCTTGGTTCTAGTGTTGTTACTGTGGTAACAGAGAGTGATGTAGGAGTGAGACTTCTCTACACCTTTTGGCAGCTCTACCTGACTGCTACAAATCAAACAGTAAATAGACCCACCGTCTTAGCTGTGGTTTATCGTTTGTTTAAAAATGGTCTTTCAACAAATCAGCATCCAGGAACAGACCCACCCGTTGTATAACACAACGTACAGTACATAACTCCACCTAACCTTACCCAGACCCCAACACACACACACACACACACACACACACACACACACACACACACACACACACACACACACACACACACACACACACACACACACACACACACACACACACACACACACACACAGTAACCCTAAACACACACACACACACACACACACACACACACACACACACACACACACACACACACACACACACACACACACACACACACACACAGTAACCCTAAACACACACCTAACCTAACCTAGACTCAACCTTACATAGACTCAACTCTGTGGAATGGTGACCTGTTGGCTCCCAGCTCAGCCAGATACTCCCCACTGAAAACACTGTCCAAAAAACACATGATGTACTGTCTGATATATATCATGTCTGGACCTGTTGAGACAGGAGGGGAGATGGAAAGAAAGAGAGAGAAAGAAAGAGAGAGAGAGGGGGAGAGGGAGGGGGAGATGGAGGGGGAGATGGAGAGAGAGAGAGAGGGAGAGGGAGAGGGAGATGGAGAGGGAGAGGGAGATGGAGAGAGAGAGAGAGAGAGAGGGAGAGGGAGGGGGAGAGGGAGAGGGAGATGAGAGAGAGAGAGGGAGAGGGAGGGGGAGAGGGAGGGGGAGATGGAGAGAGAGAGGGAGAGGGAGAGGGAGAGGGAGGGGGAGAGAGAGAGAGAGAGAGAGAGGGGGGGAGAGGGAGAGGGAGAGGGAGAGGGAGGGGGAGAGGGAGAGGGAGAGAGAGAAAGAAAGAGGGGGAGAGGGAGAGGGAGATGGAGGGGGAGAGGGAGAGGGAGGGGGAGAGGGAGGGGGAGATGGAGAGGGAGGGGGAGAGGGAGATGGAGATGGAGAGGGAGAGGGAGAGGGAGAGGGAGAGGGAGAGGGTAGCAGTATTAAGCCAGTCCATTATATTAATGTATGATACAGTCCATTAATCATATCTCAACACTATCCCTCCTCCTCCTTCCACATATTTGAAATATTTATGACACCTCAGTACCAAAGGAGTGTTTCTGACAACACAGAGGCTTTTCTGTCTACTCCCAGTGTGTGTGTGTGTGTGTGTGTGTGTGTGTGTGTGTGTGTGTGTGTGTGTGTGTGTGTGTGTGTGTGTCTAGGTGTGGGATGGTTTGTGTGGTTTTACCCCACTTCTTCTCCTACCTCTCTCTTTTCCTCACTCCCTCTCTCCTTTCCTCCCTCCCTCCCTCCCCCTCTCCTTTCCTCCCCCCTCTCTCCTTTCCTCCCTCCCTCTCTCCTTTCCTCCCTCCCTCTCTCCTTTCCTCCCTCCCTCTCTCCTTTCCTCCTAATCAAAGCGTCATAATGTTCTGTCTTCCTCTGATGGATCACAGTAGAGATTTCCTGCCTTTTCCCATGTTAACATCAGGGTGTGTGTTAACTGTAGATCAGGGTGTGTGTTAACTGTAGATCAGGGTGTGTGTGTTAACTGTAGATCAGGGTGTGTGTTAACTGTAGATCAGGGTGTGTGTTAACTGTAGATCAGGGTGTGTGTTAACTGTAGATCAGGGTGTGTGTTAACTGTAGATCAGGGTGTGTGTGTTAACTGTAGATCAGGGTGTGTTAACTGTAGATCAGGGTGTGTGTGTTAACTGTAGATCAGGGTGTGTGTGTTAACTGTAGATCAGGGTGTGTGTTAACTGTAGATCAGGGTGTGTGTGTTAACTGTAGATCAGGGTGTGTGTTAACTGTAGATCAGGGTGTGTGTGTTAACTGTAGATCAGGGTGTGTGTGTTAACTGTAGATCAGGGTGTGTGTGTTAACTGTAGATCAGGGTGTGTGTTAACTGTAGATCAGGGTGTGTGTGTTAACTGTACATCAGGGTGTGTGTGTTAACTGTAGATCAGGGTGTGTGTGTTAACTGTAGATCAGGGTGTTTGTGTTAACTGTAGATCAGGGTGTGTGTGTTAACTGTAGATCAGGGTGTGTGTTAACTGTAGATCAGGGTGTGTGTTAACTGTACATCAGGGTGTGTGTGTTAACTGTACAGCAGGGTGTGTGTGTTAACTGTAGATCAGGGTGTGTGTTAACTGTAGATCAGGGTGTGTGTGTTAACTGTACAGCAGGGTGTGTGTGTTAACTGTAGATCAGGGTGTGTGTATCAGTGTCAGCGCGGTGTGTGTTTCATTCTGTGTGATATCAAGGTATTTGACTGTATTGTATTAAGTAGGATTTTCCTTCAGTCTGCCTTGAGCACTGTGTCTTGTAGCATTTCAGTGTGTGCTTGCATGCTTTGTCGTGTGTGTGTGTGTGTGTGTGTGTGTGTGTGTGTGTGTGTGTGTGTGTGTGTGTGTGTGTGTGTGTGTGGGTGTGGGTGTGTGTGTGGGTGTGGGTGTGTGTTTAGGGTTACTGTGTGTGTGTGTGTGTGTGTGTGTGTCAGTTTGACGGCCACACACACAAACTCCTTGCCTGGCCGTCGGAGGTGTGTGTAAATGAGAATGTGTCAGTGTGTGAGTGGGTAATGGGCTGTGGCTGGAGTGACGTGATGGTGATGGTTGACTTGAAGAGGGGGCTGAGGAGAGCAGAGCGGCCAGGCAGAGAGCTCCTTCCTGGGCCAGACGTTGATCAAGTGACGGGGTATTTTTAGGTTCTCCTCTGGGGCTCCATCCACCCATGTCAGACAGAGAGAGAGAGAGAGAGAGAGAGAGATATATAGAGAGAGTGGGAGAGATAGAGAGAGAGAGAGAGAGAGAGAGAGTGATAGATAGAGAGAGATAGAGATAATGGGAGAGAGAGAGATAGTGAGAGAGATAGAACGATAGAGAGAATGGGAGAGAGAGAGAGAGTGATAGATAGAGAGAGATAGAGAGAATGGGAGAGAGAGAGATAGTGAGAGAGAGAGAATGGGAGAGAGAGAGAGAGAGAGAATGATAGATAGAGAGAGAATGATAGATAGAGAGAGTGGGAGAGATAGAGAGATAGAGAGAATGGGAGAGAGAGAGAGTGATAGATAGAGAGAATGGGAGAGAGAGAGAGAGAGAGATAGATAGAGAGAGTGGGAGAGAGAGAGAGAGAGAGAGAGAGAGAGAAAGAGAGAGGGAGAGAGAGGGAGAGAGAGGGAGAGAGAGTGAGAGAGAGACAGAGAGAGAGATAGAGAGAGAGAGAGAATGGGAGAGAGAGAGAGAGGGAGAGGGAGAGAGAGTGGGAGAAAGAGAGAGAGAGAGAAGAAAATGTGAGGAAATAAATCATGACGCTCCTACTGTGTGCCACGGTCCGAAGAGGTCTGCCTGGTGTCCCACAGCCAACCCTGTTCTCTAACTGACGTCTGACTCAGTCTGTTGGTCTCCAGTATGTAATGTCCCATCATACACACACAGCATCTCATCCCATACAGCAGGCCAATGACCCTGCAACGGCCACATCCCTCCATACCGCCCTGTTCGCTAGTCTAGTCTGTTGGGACAGATTCAAAACAGAGTCTGGCTGCGCTGTGCCAGCTGTGGTAACCTCAGACTGGGTAGCAGGGTGGGTTCCCACCAGGGAGGAGCTGTGGTAACCCCACACTGGGTAGCAGGGTGGGTCCCACCAGGGAGGAGCTGTGGTAACCCCACACTGGGTAGCAGGGTGGGGTCCCACCAGGGAGGAGCTGTGGTAACCTCAGACTGGGTAGCAGGGTGGGTTCCCACCAGGGAGGAGCTGTGGTAACCCCACACTGGGTAGCAGGGTGGGTCCCACCAGGGAGGAGCTGTGGTAACCTCAGACTGGGTAGCAGGGTGGGGTCCCACCAGGGAGGAGCTGTGGTAACCCCACACTGGGTAGCAGGGTGGGGTCCCACCAGGGAGGAGCTGTGGTAACCTCAGACTGGGTAGCAGGGTGGGGTCCCACCAGGGAGGAGCTGTGGTAACCTCAGACTGGGTAGCAGGGTGGGTCCCACCAGGGAGGAGCTGTGGTAACCCCACACTGGGTAGCAGGGTGGGTCCCACCAGGGAGGAGCTGTGGTAACCTCAGACTGGGTAGCAGGGTGGGGTCCCACCAGGGAGGAGCTGTGGTAACCTCAGACTGGGTAGCAGGGTGGGGTCCCACCAGGGAGGAGCTGTGGTAACCCCACACTGGGTAGCAGGGTGGGTCCCACCAGGGAGGAGCTGTGGTAACCCCACACTGGGTAGCAGGGTGGGGTCCCACCAGGGAGGAGCTGTGGTAACCTCAGACTGGGTAGCAGGGTGGGTCCCACCAGGGAGGAGCTGTGGTAACCTCAGTCTGGGTAGCAGGGTGGGGTCCCACCAGGGAGGAGCTGTGGTAACCTCAGACTGGGTAGCAGGGTGGGGTCCCACCAGGGAGGAGCTGTGGTAACCTCAGACTGGGTAGCAGGGTGGGGTCCCACCAGGGAGGAGCTGTGGTAACCTCAGTCTGGGTAGCAGGGTGGGGTCCCACCAGGGAGGAGCTGTGGTAACCCCACACTGGGTAGCAGGGTGGGGTCCCACCAGGGAGGAGCTGTGGTAACCTCAGACTGGGTAGCAGGGTGGGTCCCACCAGGGAGGAGCTGTGGTAACCTCAGACTGGGTAGCAGGGTGGGGTCCCACCAGGGAGGAGCTGTGGTAACCCCACACTGGGTAGCAGGGTGGGGTCCCACCAGGGAGGAGCTGTGGTATCCTCAGACTGGGTAGCAGGGTGGGGTCCCACCAGGGAGGAGCTGTGGTAACCTCAGACTGGGTAGCAGGGTGGGGTCCCACCAGGGAGGAGCTGTGGTAACCTCAGACTGGGTAGCAGGGTGGGGTCCCACCAGGGAGGTGCTGTGGTAACCTCAGACTGGGTAGCAGGGTGGGGTCCCACCAGGGAGGAGCTGTGGTAACCTCAGACTGGGTAGCAGGGTGGGGTCCCACCAGGGAGGAGCTGTGGTAACCCCACACTGGGTAGCAGGGTGGGTCCCACCAGGGAGGAGCTGTGGTAACCTCAGACTGGGTAGTGAGGCTGGCGATTGACCAACCAGCCAACCAGATGCTGAGTTAGTCTGTGTTTCTGTGTTTCTGACATGATGCTGAGTTAGTCTGTGTTTCTGACATGATGCTGAGTTAGTCTGTGTTTCTGACATGATGCTGAGTTAGTCTGTGTTTCTGTGTTTCTGACATGATGCTGAGTTAGTCTGTGTTTCTGACATGATGCTGAGTTAGTCTGTGTTTCTGACATGATGCTGAGTTAGTCTGTGTTTCTGTGTTTCTGACATGATGCTGAGTTAGTCTGTGTTTCTGTGTTTCTGACATGGTGCTGAGTTAGTCTGTGTTTCTGACATGGAGCTGAGTTAGTCTGTGTTTCTGACATGATGCTGATTTAGTCTGTGTTTCTGTGTTTCTGACATGGTGCTGAGTTCGTCTTTTGTTCTGACATGGTGCTGAGTTAGTATGTGGTTCTGACATGATGCTGAGTTAGTCTGTGGTGCTGACATGATGCTGAGTTATTCTGTGGTGCTGAGTTAGTCTGTGGTGCTGACATTGTGCTGAGTTAGTCTGTGGTGCTGACATGGTGCTCAGTTAGTCTGTGGTGCTGAGTTAGTCTGTGGTGCTGAGTTAGTCTGTGGTGCTGACATGGTGCTTAGTTAGTCTGTGGTGCTGACATGGTGCTGAGTTAGTCTGTGGTGCTGACATGGTGCTCAGTTAGTCTGTGGTGCTGAGTTAGTCTGTGGTGCTGAGTTAGTCTGTGGTGCTGACATGGTGCTTAGTTAGTCTGTGGTGCTGACATGGTGCTCAGTTAGTCTGTGGTGCTGAGTTAGTCTGTGGTGCTGAGTTAGTCTGTGGTGCTGACATTGTGCTGAGTTAGTCTGTGGTGCTGAGTTAGTCTGTGGTGCTCAGTTAGTCTGTGGTGCTGAGTTAGTCTGTGGTGCTGAGTTAGTCTGTGTTTCTGACATGATGCTGAGTTAGTCTGTGGTGCTGACATGATGCTGAGTTATTCTGTGGTGCTGAGTTAGTCTGTGGTGCTGACATTGTGCTGAGTTAGTCTGTGGTGCTGACATGGTGCTCAGTTAGTCTGTGGTGCTGAGTTAGTCTGTGGTGCTGAGTTAGTCTGTGGTGCTGACATGGTGCTTAGTTAGTCTGTGGTGCTGACATGGTGCTGAGTTAGTCTGTGGTGCTGACATGGTGCTCAGTTAGTCTGTGGTGCTGAGTTAGTCTGTGGTGCTGAGTTAGTCTGTGGTGCTGACATGGTGCTTAGTTAGTCTGTGGTGCTGACATGGTGCTCAGTTAGTCTGTGGTGCTGAGTTAGTCTGTGGTGCTGAGTTAGTCTGTGGTGCTGACATTGTGCTGAGTTAGTCTGTGGTGCTGAGTTAGTCTGTGGTGCTCAGTTAGTCTGTGGTGCTGAGTTAGTCTGTGGTGCTGAGTTAGTCTGTGGTGCTGACATTGTGCTGAGTTAGTCTGTGGTGCTGAGTTAGTCTGTGGTGCTGACATGGTGCTCAGTTAGTCTGTGGTGCTGAGTTAGTCTGTGGTGCTGAGTTAGTCTGGGGTGCTGAGTTAGTCTGTGGTGCTGTGTTAGTCTGGGGTGCTGACATGGTGCTGAGTTAGTCTGTGGTGCTGACATGATGCTGAGTTAGTCTGTGTTTCTGACATGATGCTGAGTTAGTCTGTGTTTCTGACATGGTGCTGAGTTAGTCTGTGTTTCTGTGGTTCTGACATGATGCTGAGTTAGTCTGTGTTTCTGACATGGTGCTGAGTTAGTCTGTGGTGCTGAGTTAGTCTGTGGTGCTCAGTTAGTCTGTGGTGCTGAGTTAGTCTGTGGTGCTGAGTTAGTCTGTGGTGCTGACATTGTGCTGAGTTAGTCTGTGGTGCTGAGTTAGTCTGTGGTGCTGACATGGTGCTCAGTTAGTCTGTGGTGCTGAGTTAGTCTGTGGTGCTGAGTTAGTCTGGGGTGCTGAGTTAGTCTGTGGTGCTGTGTTAGTCTGGGGTGCTGACATGGTGCTGAGTTAGTCTGTGGTGCTGACATGATGCTGAGTTAGTCTGTGTTTCTGACATGATGCTGAGTTAGTCTGTGTTTCTGACATGGTGCTGAGTTAGTCTGTGTTTCTGTGGTTCTGACATGATGCTGAGTTAGTCTGTGTTTCTGACATGGTGCTGAGTTAGTCTGTGGTGCTGAGTTAGTCTGTGGTGCTGAGGTAGTCTGTGGTGCTGAGTTAGTCTGTGGTGCTGACTTTGTGCTGAGTTAGTCTGTGGTGCTGTGTTAGTCTGTGGTGCTGAGTTAGTCTGTGGTGCTGAGTTAGTCTGTGGTGCTGTGTTAGTCTGTGGTGCTGAGTTAGTCTGTGGTGCTGAGTTAGTCTGTGGTGCTGAGTTAGTCTGTGGTGCTGAGTTAGTCTGTGGTGCTGACATGGTGCTGAGTTAGTCTGTGGTGCTGACATGGTGCTGAGTTAGTCTGTGGTGCTGACATTGTGCTGAGTTAGTCTGTGGTGCTGAGTTAGTCTGTAGTGCTGAGTTAGTCTGTGGTGCTGACATTGTGCTGAGTTAGTCTGTGGTGCTGAGTTAGTCTGTGGTGCTGAGTTAGTCTGTGGTGCTGACATTGTGCTGAGTTAGTCTGTGGTGCTGAGTTAGTCTGGGGTGCTGACATGGTGCTGAGTTAGTCTGTGGTGCTGACATGATGCTGAGTTAGTCTGTGTTTCTGACATGGTGCTGAGTTAGTCTGTGTTTCTGACATGGTGCTGAGTTAGTCTGTGTTTCTGTGGTTCTGACATGATGCTGAGTTAGTCTGTGTTTCTGACATGGTGCTGAGTTAGTCTGTGGTGCTGAGTTAGTCTGTGGTGCTGTGTTAGTCTGTGGTGCTGAGTTAGTCTGTGGTGCTGAGTTAGTCTGTGGTGCTGTGTTAGTCTGTGGTGCTGAGTTAGTCTGTGGTGCTGAGTTAGTCTGTGGTGCTGAGTTAGTCTGTGGTGCTGAGTTAGTCTGTGGTGCTGACATGGTGCTGAGTTAGTCTGTGGTGCTGACATGGTGCTGAGTTAGTCTGTGGTGCTGACATTGTGCTGAGTTAGTCTGTGGTGCTGAGTTAGTCTGTGGTGCTGAGTTAGTCTGTGGTGCTGACATTGTGCTGAGTTAGTCTGTGGTGCTGAGTTAGTCTGTGTTTCTGACATGGTGCTCAGTTAGTCTGTGTTTCTGTGGTTCTGACATGATGCTGAGTTAGTCTGTGTTTCTGTGGTTCTGACATTATGCTGAGTTAGTCTGTGGTGCTGAGTTAGTCTGTGGTGCTGACATTGTGCTGAGTTAGTCTGTGGTGCTGAGTTAGTCTGTGGTGCTGAGTTAGTCTGTGGTGCTGAGTTAGTCTGTGGTGCTGACATGGTGCTGAGTTAGTCTGTGGTGCTGAGTTAGTCTGTAGTGCTGAGTTAGTCTGTGGTGCTGACATTGTGCTGAGTTAGTCTGTAGGGCTGAGTTAGTCTGTGGTGCTGAGTTAGTCTGTGGTGCTGAGTTAGTCTGTGGTGCTGAGTTAGTCTGTGGTGCTGAGTTAGTCTGTGGTGCTGACATTGTGCTGAGTTAGTCTGTGGTGCTGAGTTAGTCTGTGGTGCTGAGTTAGTCTGTAGTGCTGAGTTAGTCTGTGGTGCTGAGTTAGTCTGTGCTGCTGAGTTAGTCTGTGGTGCTGAGTTAGTCTGTGGTGCTGAGTTAGTCTGTGGTGCTGAGTTAGTCTGTAGTGCTGAGTTAGTCTGTGGTGCTGACATGGTGCTGAGTTAGTCTGTGGTGCTGAGTTAGTCTGTGGTGCTGAGTTAGTCTGTAGTGCTGAGTTAGTCTGTGGTGCTGACATGGTGCTGAGTTAGTCTGTGGTGCTGAGTTAGTCTGTGGTGCTGAGTTAGTCTGTGGTGCTGAGTTAGTCTGGGGTGCTGAGTTAGTCTGTGTTTCTGACATGGTGCTCAGTTAGTCTGTGGTGCTGAGTTAGTCTGTGGTGCTGAGTTAGTCTGTGGTGCTGAGTTAGTCTGTGGTGCTGACATTGTGCTGAATTAGTCTGTGGTGCTGAGTTAGTCTGTGGTGCTGAGTTAGTCTGTGGTGCTGACATTGTGCTGAGTTAGTCTGTGGTGCTGAGTTAGTCTGTAGTGCTGAGTTAGTCTGTGGTGCTGACATGGTGCTGAGTTAGTCTGTGGTGCTGAGTTAGTCTGTGGTGCTGAGTTAGTCTGTGGTGCTGAGTTAGTCTGTGGTGCTGACATTGTGCTGAATTAGTCTGTGGTGCTGAGTTAGTCTGTGGTGCTGAGTTAGTCTGTGGTGCTGACATTGTGCTGAGTTAGTCTGTGGTGCTGAGTTAGTCTGTAGTGCTGAGTTAGTCTGTGGTGCTGACATGGTGCTGAGTTAGTCTGTGGTGCTGAGTTAGTCTGTGGTGCTCAGTTAGTCTGTGGTGCTTAGTTAGTCTGTGGTGCTGAGTTAGTCTGTGGTGCTGACATGGTGCTGAGTTAGTCTGTGGTGCTGACATGGTGCTGAGTTAGTCTGTGGTGCTGACATGGTGCTGAGTTAGTCTGTGGTGCTGACATTGTGCTGAGTTAGTCTGTGGTGCTGAGTTAGTCTGTGGTGCTGACATGGTGCTGAGTTAGTCTGTGGTGCTGAGTTAGTCTGTGGTGCTGAGTTAGTCTGTGGTGCTGACATTGTGCTGAGTTAGTCTGTGGTGCTGACATTGTGCTGAGTTAGTCTGTAGTGCTGAGTTAGTCTGTG
>NC_088238.1:11046610-11054110 GCF_036934945.1 Oncorhynchus masou masou | reverse complement strand
GAAAGGGAGAGAGATAGAGGTCTAGAGAGAGAGAGAGAGAGAGAGAGAGAAGAAGGAAAGGGAGCGAGAGATAGATAGAGGTCTAGAGAGAAAGAGAGAGGGAGAGAGAGATAGATAGAGGTCTAGAGAGAGCGAGAGAGAGAGAGATAGATAGAGGTCTAGAGAGAGAGACAGAGAGAGGAAGGAAAGGGAGAGAGAGATAGAGGTCTAGAGAGAGAGATAGAGAGAGAGAGAAGGAAAGGGAGCGAGAGATAGATAGAGGTCTAGAGAGAAAGAGAGAGGGAGAGAGAGATAGATAGAGGTCTAGAGAGAGAGAGAGAGAGAGAGAGATAGATAGAGGTCTAGAGAGAGAGAGAGAGAGAGAGGAAGGAAAGGGAGAGAGAGAGAGAGAGAGGAGGAGAGAGTGAGAGAGAGATAGAGATCTAGAGAGAGAGAGAGGGAGAGAGAGAGAGAGAGGAGGAGAGAGAGAGAGATAGAGGTCTATAGAGAGAGAGAGAGACAGAGAGACGAAGGAAAGGGAGAGAGAGAGAGAGAGATAGAGGTTACATTTTACATTTTACATTTAAGTCATTTGGCAGACGCTCTTATCCAGAGCGACTTACAAATTGGTGAATTTACCTTATGACATCCAGTGGAACAGCCACTTTACAATAGTGCATCTAAATCATTTAAGGGGGGGGGGTGAGAAGGATTACTTTATCCTATCCTAGGTATTCCTTAAAGAGGTGGGGTTTCAGGTGTCTCCGGAAGGTGGTGATTGACTCCGCTGTCCTGGCGTCGTGAGGGAGTTTGTTCCACCATTGGGGGCCAGAGCAGCGAATAGTTTTGACTGGGCTGAGCGGGAACTGTACTTCCTCAGTGGTAGGGAGGCGAGCAGGCCAGAGGTGGATGAACGCAGTGCCCTTGTTTGGGTGTAGGGCCTGATCAGAGCCTGGAGGTACTGCTGTGCCGTTCCCCTCACAGCTCCGTAGGCAAGCACCATGGTCTTGTAGCGGATGCGAGCTTCAACTGGAAGCCAGTGGAGAGAGCGGAGGAGCGGGGTGACGTGAGAGAACTTGGGAAGGTTGAACACCAGACGGGCTGAGTTGTAGGGGTTTAATGGCACAGGCAGGGAGCCCAGCCAACAGCGAGTTGCAGTAATCCAGACGGGAGATGACAAGTGCCTGGATTAGGACCTGCGCCGCTTCCTGTGTGAGGTAGGGTCGTACTCTGCGGATGTTGTAGAGCATGAACCTACAGGAACGGGCCACCGCCTTGATGTTAGTTGAGAACGACAGGGTGTTGTCCAGGATCACGCCAAGGTTCTTAGCGCTCTGGGAGGAGGACACAATGGAGTTGTCAACCGTGATGGCGAGATCATGGAACGGGCAGTCCTCCCCGGGAGGAAGAGCAGCTCCGTCTTCCCGAGGTTCAGCTTGAGGTGGTGATCCGTCATCCACACTGATATGTCTGCCAGACATGCAGAGATGCGATTCGCCACCTGGTCATCAGAAGGGGGAAAGGAGAAGATTAATTGTGTGTCGTCTGCATAGCAATGATAGGAGAGACCATGTGAGGTTGTGACAGAGCCAAGTGACTTGGTGTATAGCGAGAATAGGAGAGGGCCTAGAACAGAGCCCTGGGGGACACCAGTGGTGAGAGCGCGTGGCGAGGAGACAGATTCTCGCCACGCCACCTGGTAGGAGCGACCTGTCAGGTAGGACGCAATCCAAGAGGTCTAGAGAGAGAGAGAGGAGGAGAGAGTGAGAGAGAGATAGAGGTCTATAGAGAGAGTGAGACAGAGAGACGAAGGAAAGGGAGAGAGAGAGAGAGAGGAGGAGAGAGTGAGAGAGAGAGATAGAGGTCTAGAGAGAGAGAGAGACAGAGAGAGGAAGGAAAGGGAGAGAGAGAGAGAGAGAGAGGAGGAGAGAGATAGAGAGTGAGAGAGAAAGAGGAAGGAAAGGGAGAGAGAGAGAGAGAGAGAGAAAGAGAGAAAGAGAACGTGAAGAAAAAGGATAATGGGAGAAAAGTTCAATAATTGTGTGAATGACTAGATTAAGAGAGCAAATTGGTTCTAGACCTGGAACGGAAACCAGAAATACTGAGGTCAGCATTCTGCCAATTATTATCAGCACCGAGAGAGAGACTTACTGGCCAGAATAGGAGAGAGAGAGAGAGGAGGAGAGAGATAGAGAGTGAGAGAGAGAGAGGAAGGAAAGGGAGAGAGAGAGATAAAGAGAACATGAAGAAAAAGGATAATGGGAGAAAAGTTCAATAATTGTGTGAATGACTAGATTAAGAGAGCAAATTGGTTCTAGAGCTGGAACGGAAACCAGAGGTCAGCATTCTGCCAATTATTATCAGCACCGAGAGAGAGACTTACTGGCCAGAATAGGAGAGAGAGAGAGAGGGAGGGAGGGAAAGGAGGAGGGGGAAGGAGAGAGAGAAAAATAGGGAAGGAGAGAGAGAGAGAGAGAGAGAGAGAGGGGGGGGGTGTTTTGGCTACCCTCACTCACTCTCTCTCTCTCACCTTCCTCTTTATGTCCCTCTGCCTTTCCTCATCCCTCCCTCTCTCTCTCCTTCTTTTCAACCTCTCCTTGTCCCAGTGTCTAATCCCCATGTCTCAAGCTGACCACCATCCTTCCTGTTCCTTAAGAACTCTGAGGCTTCCTGTCACAATGACTACCACCCTGTAACAGTCAGAGTAAACACTCTGAGAGGCTGGTTAGGGCTCAAATCAACTCCATCATCTCAGACACCCCAGACCCACTCCAACTTCACCTTACCCCTATACATATCTACCTCCATCACTCCAGTATCCCTGTCTCCTTACCCCTATACATATCTACCTCCATCACTCCAGTATCCCTGTCTCCTCCCCCTATACATATCTACCTCCATCACTCCAGTATCCCTGTCTCCTCCCCCCTATACATATCTATACATATCTACCTCCATCACTCCAGTATCCCTGTCACCTTACCCCTATACATATCTACCTCCATCACTCCAGTATCCCTGTCTCCTTACCCCTATACATATCTACCTCCATCACTCCAGTATCCCTGTCTCCTTACCCCTATACATATCTACCTCCATCACTCCAGTATCCCTGTCTCCTTACCCCTATACATATCTACCTCCATCACTCCAGTATCCCTGTCACCTTACCCCTATACATATCTACCTCCATCACTCCAGTATCCCTGTCTCCTTACCCCTATACATATCTACCTCCATCACTCCAGTATCCCTGTCTCCTTACCCCTATACATATCTACCTCCATCACTCCAGTATCCCTGTCTCCTTACCCCTATACATATCTACCTCCATCACTCCAGTATCCCTGTCTCCTTACCCCTATACATATCTACCTCCATCACTCCAGTATCCCTGTCTCCTTACCTCTATACATATCTACCTCCATCACTCCAGTATCCCTGTTTCCTCCCCCCTATACATATCTACCTCCATCACTCCAGTATCCCTGTCTCCTCCTCCCTATACATATCTACCTCCATCACTCCAGTATCCCTGTCTCCTCCCCCCTATACATATCTACCTCCATCACTCCAGTATCCCTGTCTCCTCCTCCCTATACATATCTACCTCCATCACTCCAGTATCCCTGTCTCCTCCCCCCTATACATATCTACCTCCATCACTCCAGTATCCCTGTCTCCTCCCCCTATACATATCTACCTCCATCACTCCACTATCCCTGTCTCCTTCCCCCTATACATATCTACCTCCATCACTCCAGTATCCCTGTCTCCTTACCCCTATACATATCTACCTCCATCACTCCAGTATCCCTGTCTCCTTACCCCTATACATATCTACCTCCATCACTCCACTATCCCTGTCTCCTATACAGATCTACCTCCATCACTAGGCTATAGGCCACCTAGGCTATAACCCACACAGACACCACCCACTCTCTCACCCAGGCTATAACCCACACAGACACAACCCACCCTACCACCCAGACTATAACCCACACAGACACCACCCAGGCTATAACCCACACAGACACCACCCACCCTCCCACCCAGGCTATAACCCACACAGACACTACCCACCCTCCCACACAGACACCGCCCACCCTCTCACCCATGCTGTAACCCACACAGACACCACCCACCCTCCCACCCAGGCTATAACCCACACATACACCACCCAGTCTATAACCCACACAGACACCACCAACCCTCCCACCCAGGCTATAACCCACACAGTCACCACCCAGGCTATAACCCACACAGTCACCACCCAGGCTATAACCCACGCAGACACCACCAACCCTCCCACCCAGGCTATAACCCACACAGTCACCACCCAGGCTATAACCCACACAGACACCACCCACCCTCCCAATGAACCTACATGTATACAGTCTCTTCACACTGGATTCAGGTCTGCAGGTGGTTTTCTATACATTTCTTTGGGGGAAGAAAGACCTCGATCTACATAGAAATGACTGAAATCAAATTGAAGCTGTTCAGAAATTATAATGAACCTACATGTATACAGTCTCTTCACACTGAAAGCCAGTCAGTCGGGGAACATTGAAAACACAGTTGATTTATTTATTGCTGCCTTCTGAAGACGGCCGGGGCCGAATGAGTTCTATTTTAACCTTTATAACCTTCCGGTTACTAGTCCAATGCTCTAACCACTAGGCTACCCTGCCACCTCTACGCTCTAACCACTAGGCTACACTGCCACCTCTACACTCTAACCACTAGGCTACCCTGCCACCTCTACGCTCTAACCACTAGGCTACCCTGCCACCTCTACACTCTAACCACTAGGCTACCCTGCCGCCTCTACACTCTAACCACTAGGCTAATCTGCAACCTCTACACTCTAACCACTAGGCTACCCTGCCACCTCTACACTCTAACCACTAGGCTACCCTGCCACCTCTACACTCTAACCACTAGGCTACCCTGCAACCTCTACACTCTAACCACTAGGCTACCCTGCCACCTCTACACTCTAACCACTAGCCTTCCCTGCCACCTCTACACTCTAACCACTAGGCTACCCTGCCACCTCTGCACTCTAACCACTAGGCTACCCTGCAACTCTACACTCTAACCACTAGGCTACCCTGCCGCCTCTACACTCTAACCACTAGGCTAATCTGCAACCTCTACACTCTAACCACTAGGCTACCCTGCCACCTCTACACTCTAACCACTAGGCTACCCTGCCACCTCTACACTCTAACCACTAGGCTACCCTGCCACCTCTACACTCTAACTACTAGGCTACCCTGCCACCTCTACACTCTAACCACTAGGCTACCCTGCCACCTCTACACTCTAACCACTAGGCTACCCTGCCACCTCTACACTCTAACCACTAGGCTACCCTGCCACCTCTACACTCTAACCACTAGGCTACCCTGCCACCTCTACACTCTAACCACTAGGCTTCCCTGCCACCTCTACACTCTAACCACTAGGCTACCCTGCCACCTCTACACTCTAACCACTAGGCTACCCTGCCACCTCTACACTCTAACCACTAGGCTACCCTGCCACCTCTACACTCTAACCACTAGGCTACCCTGCCACCTCTACACTCTAACCACTAGGCTACCCTGCCACCTCTACACTCTAACCACTAGGCTACCCTGCTGCCCAGTTTGACATCCAGCCTGTTGTTGACCGTAGAACATTGAGGTGTTGTTCCCTGAGCTGACAACAGTCAGGAGGGGTCAGCCCCCTGTGGGCCTAACTAGTAAGGATGAGGTCACCACCAACAGAGTTAGGTCCCCTCTCTCTCTGTTAGGAGGGGTCAGCCCCCTGCAGCCCTAACTAGTAGGGATGAGGTCCCCTCTCTCTCTGTTAGGAGGGGTCAGCCCCCTGCAGCCCTAACTAGTAGGGATGAGGTCACCACCAACAGAGTTAGGTCCCCTCTCTCTCTGTTTGGAGCAGTCAGCCCCCTGCAGCACTAACTAGTAGGGATGAGGTCACCACCAACAGAGTTAGGTCCCCTCTCTCTCTGTTAGGAGCGGTCAGCCCCCTGCAGGACTAACTAGTAGGGATGAGGTCACCACCAGCAGAGTTAGGTCCCCTCTCTCTCTGTTAGGAGGGGTCAGCCCCCTGCAGCACTAACTAGTAGGGATGAGGTCACCACCAACAGAGTTAGGCCCCCTCTGTCTCTGTTAGGAGGGGTCAGCCCCCTGCAGCACTAACTAGTAGGGATGAGGTCACCACCAACAGAGTGAGGCCCCCTCTCTCTCTGTTAGGAGGGGTTCAAAAGGTCACAAATGGATGTTTGTAGCTCATTTCTACCAGCTTCCTCTTCCCTTATTGGTTGAGCCCTAACCCCCCGCCAGGGCTTGTGTTTCAGACGTGACTGTTTCCAAGGACATGGGGTTTGAATGGCACTGACATGGGGTACAAGAGTGTGTGCGTGTGTTTGTGTTTGTGCCTCAGAGTGTGCATGTGTATGAATGGCACTGACATGGGGTACAAGAGTGTGTGTGTTTGTGCCTCAGAGTCTGCATGTGTATGAATGGCACTGACATGGGGTACAAGAGTGTGTGCGCGTGTGTGTGTTTGTGCCTCAGAGTCTGCATGTGTATGAATGGCACTGACATGGGGTACAAGAGTGTGTGTGTTTGTGCCTCAGAGTCTGCATGTGTATGAATGGCACTGACATGGGGTACAAGAGTGTGTGTGTTTGTGCCTCAGAGTCTGCATGTGTATGAATGGCACTGACATGGGGTACAAGAGTGTGTGCGCGTGTGTGTGTTTGTGCCTCAGAGTCTGCATGTGTATGAATGGCACTGACATGGGGTACAAGAGTGTGTGCGCGTGTGTGTCTTTGTGCCTCAGAGTCTGCATGTGTATGAATGGCACTGACATGGGGTACAAGAGTGTGTGCGCGTGTGTGTGTTTGTGCCTCAGAGTCTGCATGTGTATGAATGGCACTGACATGGGGTACAAGAGTGTGTGCGCGTGTGTGTGTTTGTGCCTCAGAGTCTGCATGTGTATGAATGGCACTGACATGGGGTACAAGAGTGTGTGCGTGTGTGTGTGTTTGTGCCTCAGAGTCTGCATGTGTATGAATGGCACTGACATGGGGTACAAGAGTGTGTGCGTGTGTGTGTGTTTGTGCCTCAGAGTCTGCATGTGTATGAATGGCACTGACATGGGGTACAAGAGTGTGTGTGCGTGTGTGTGTTTGTGCCTCAGAGTGTGCATGTGTATGAATGGCACTGACATGGGGTACAAGAGTGTGTGCGTGTGTGTGTGTTTGTGCCTCAGAGTCTGCATGTGTATGAATGGCACTGACATGGGGTACAAGAGTGTGTGCGTGTGTGTGTTTGTGCCTCAGAGTGTGCATGTGTATGAATGGCACTGACATGGGGTACAAGAGTGTGTGCGTGTGTGTGTTTGTGCCTCAGAGTCTGCATGTGTATGAATGGCACTGACATGGGGTACAAGAGTGTGTGCGTGTGTGTGTCTTTGTGCCTCAGAGTCTGCATGTGTATGAATGGC
>NC_088238.1:11019110-11041610 GCF_036934945.1 Oncorhynchus masou masou | reverse complement strand
CCCTCTCTCTCCCCATACACCCCTCTCTCTCCCCATACACCCCTCTCTCTCCCCATACACCCCTCTCTCTCCCCATACACCCCTCTCTCTCCCCATACACCCCTCTCTCTCCCCATATACCCCTCTCTCTCCCCATATACCCCTCTCTCTCTCTATACACCCCTCTCTCTCTCTATACACCCCTCTCTCTCCCATACACCCTCCTCTCTCCCCCCATACACCCTCCTCCCTCACCATACAACCCTCTCTCTACCTATACACCCCTCTCTCTCACTATACACCCCTCATTCGCCGCATACACCCCTCACTCTCCCCATACACCCCTCTCTCACTATATACCCTTCTGTCTCCCTATACACCACTCTCTCTCCCCATACACCCCTCTCTCCGTATAGTCAGTCAGTGGAACTCTGTGGGCTAGACAGTCAGTGGAACTCTGTGGGCTAATCAGTCAGTGGAACTCTGTGGGCTAATCAGCCAGTGGAACTCTGTGGGCTAGTCAGTCAGTGGAACTCTGTGGGCTAATCAGTCAGTGGAACTCTGTGGGCTAATCAGCCAGTGGAACTCTGTGGGCTAGTCAGTCAGTGGAACTCTGTGGGCTAGTCAGTCAGTGGAACTCTGTGGGCTAATCAGCCAGTGGAACTCTGTGGGCTAATCAGCCAGTGGAACTCTGTGGGCAAGTCAGTCAGTGGAACTCTGTGGGCAAGTCAGTCAGTGGAACTCTGTGGGCTAGTCAGTCAGTGGAACTCTGTGGGCTAATCAGCCAGTGGAACTCTGTGGGCTAGTCAGTCAGTGGAACTCTGTGGGCTAATCAGCCAGTGGAACTCTGTGGGCTAGTCAGTCAGTGGAACTCTGTGGGCTAATCAGTCAGTGGAACTCTGTGGGCAAGTCAGTCAGTGGAACTCTGTGGGCTAATCAGCCAGTGGAACTCTGTGGGCTAATCAGCCAGTGGAACTCTGTGGGCAAGTCAGTCAGTGGAACTCTGTGGGCAAGTCAGTCAGTGGAACTCTGTGGGCTAGTCAGTCAGTGGAACTCTGTGGGCTAATCAGCCAGTGGAACTCTGTGGGCTAATCAGCCAGTGGAACTCTGTGGGCAAGTCAGTCAGTGGAACTCTGTGGGCTAGTCAGTCAGTGGAACTCTGTGGGCTAATCAGCCAGTGGAACTCTGTGGGCTAGTCAGTCAGTGGAACTCTGTGGGCTAATCAGCCAGTGGAACTCTGTGGGCTAGTCAGTCAGTGGAACTCTGTGGGCTAGTCAGTCAGTGGAACTCTGTGGGCTAATCAGTCAGTGGAACTCTGTGGGCTAATCAGTCTGTGGAACTCTGTGGGCTAGTCAGTCAGTGGAACTCTGTGGGCTAGTCAGTCAGTGGAACTCTGTGGGCTAATCAGTCAGTGGAACTCTGTGGGCTAATCAGCCAGTGGAACTCTGTGGGCTAATCAGCCAGTGGAATTCTGTGGGCAAGTCAGTCAGTGGAACTCTGTGGGCAAGTCTGTCAGTGGAACTCTGTGGGCTAATCAGCCAGTGGAACTCTGTGGGCAAGTCAGTCAGTGGAACTCTGTGGGCAAGTCAGTCAGTGGAACTCTGTGGGCAAGTCAGTCAGTGGAACTCTGTGGGCTAGTCAGTCAGTGGAACTCTGTGGGCTAATCAGCCAGTGGAACTCTGTGGGCTAATCAGCCAGTGGAACTCTGTGGGCTAATCAGCCAGTGGAACTCTGTGGGCTAGTCAGTCAGTGGAACTCTGTGGGCTAATCAGCCAGTGGAACTCTGTGGGCTAGTCAGTCAGTGGAACTCTGTGGGCTAATCAGCCAGTGGAACTCTGTGGGCTAGTCAGTCAGTGGAACTCTGTGGGCTAGTCAGTCAGTGGAACTCTGTGGGCTAATCAGTCAGTGGAACTCTGTGGGCTAATCAGTCTGTGGAACTCTGTGGGCTAGTCAGTCAGTGGAACTCTGTGGGCTAGTCAGTCAGTGGAACTCTGTGGGCTAATCAGTCAGTGGAACTCTGTGGGCTAATCAGCCAGTGGAACTCTGTGGGCTAATCAGCCAGTGGAATTCTGTGGGCAAGTCAGTCAGTGGAACTCTGTGGGCAAGTCTGTCAGTGGAACTCTGTGGGCTAATCAGCCAGTGGAACTCTGTGGGCAAGTCAGTCAGTGGAACTCTGTGGGCAAGTCTGTCAGTGGAACTCTGTGGGCAAGTCAGTCAGTGGAACTCTGTGGGCTAATCAGCCAGTGGAACTCTGTAGGCTAATCAGCCAGTGGAACTCTGTGGGCAAGTCAGTCAGTGGAACTCTGTGGGCAAGTCTGTCAGTGGAACTCTGTGGGCAAGTCAGTCAGTGGAACTCTGTGGGCTAATCAGCCAGTGGAACTCTGTGGGCTAATCAGTCAGTGGAACTCTGTGGGCAAGTCAGTCAGTGGAACTCTGTGGGCAAGTCTGTCAGTGGAACTCTGTGGGCTCGTCAGCCAGTGGAACTCTGTGGGCTAATCAGTCTGTGGAACTCTGTGGGCTAATCAGTCAGTGGAACTCTGTGGGCTAATCAGTCAGTGGAACTCTGTGGGCTAATCAGTCAGTGGAACTCTGTGGGCTAGTCAGCCAGTGGAACTCTGTGGGCTAATCAGTCTGTGGAACTCTGTGGGCTCGTCAGCCAGTGGAACTCTGTGGGCTAATCAGTCTGTGGAACTCTGTGGGCTAGTCAGCCAGTGGAACTCTGTGGGCTAGTCAGCCAGTGGAACTCTGTGGGCTAATCAGTCTGTGGAACTCTGTGGGCTAGTCAGCCAGTGGAACTCTGTGGGCTAATCAGTCAGTGGAACTCTGTGGGCTAGTCAGTCAGTGGAACTCTGTGGGCTAGTCAGCCAGTGGAACTCTGTGGGCTAGTCAGCCAGTGTGAGTGTGTGTGTTTGCGTCTCCAGTACACACAGGTTGAAGACAGCCTCCCCCGTCATGCACATGTCCTTCATTTCCTCCTTCTGAAAACACACACACTTAAAATAAACAGTCCAAAAAAACAGCTTGCCTTTTAGCCACACAATTACAGGGCCTGGTGGCACTCTGCACCTGTAGAGGATATTCTACATCCCTCCCTCCCTCTCTCTTCCTCTCCCTTTCCCTCCTTTACACCTTCCCTCACACTCTTTCTCTCCCTCCTTTCTCCATTTCTCTCTCCCCCAGTGTTGTTCCCCCCCTCCCTCCCTCCCTCCCTCCCTCCCTCCCTCCCTCCCTCCCTCCCTCCCTCCCTCCCTCCCCTCCCTCCCTCCCTCCCTCCCTCCTCCTCACAGTTCCTCCAGCAGTTGAGCCCCATCTCCCTCCCTCCCCATCTCCCTCCCTCCCCATCTCCCTCCCTCCCTCCCCATCTCCCTCCCTCCCTCCCTATCTCCCCCCATCAATCTCTCTGTGTATGACTGCTCCGGGGCTGTGGATCGGTGCTTCTATCCCTCCCCTGTTCTCCCCCCTCCCCTCCCCTCTCTCTCTGTGTATGACTGCTCCGTGGCTGTAAGGGATTTAGGTACTACAAGTCTAACAGCTTAAGCCTGACTTCCAGGGAACTTTCCCAAATCCTCAACCGTAACCACCGGAGCATGTGGAACACATTGTCAGAGAGCCCAGCCTAGTGCTCTGTCAGGGATAGGGGAAGGGAAGGTAGGATAATTGTAGGGCGTGACGGGGCAAAACGGAGACTGAATGAGTTTGAACCATAATGGCGGCTCCATATAGCATCTCTATAGCATCTGCGGGCGGCAGTTTCCTTAAGTGGAGTGGGACTAATTTTGAGACAAAATGGTGTCTCTCTATAGCATGAGTTTATTTGACAGGCATCTGCTCACCTCACACTCTGTGGCTACTGTTCTGTAGCTGGTCTATTTTAGAGAGCCAGGAGTGGGAATATGGTGCCTGAGAAGGAGGGAGGGAGGGAGGGAGGGAGGGAGGGAGGGAGGGAGGGAGGGAGGGAGGGAGGGAGGGAGGGAGGGAGGGAGGGAGGATGTTTGGCTAAGGCTTTCTATTGACCTTTCCCTAAGTGGCTTGTTAAGCCAGTTGCTCTCCCTCTCTCTCCCTTTCTCTCTCTCTCTCCCTTTCTCTCTCTCTCTCTCTCTCTCTCTCTCTCCCTCCATCTCCATCGCTCTCCTCCCTCTCTCTCTCTCTCTCTCTCTCTCTCTCTTTCTCTCTCTGCCTCTCTCTCTCTCTCCCACTCTCTTGAATACTCTGCAATGGCAACGCATTCAAACAATGGCAACACACTCAGGCAATATTTCTGTGCTGTTAGTGTAGGTAGTATGTCTTGAGTGCGTGAGTGTGTGTGTCTCTTCCCAGTCTCCAGTATCCCCAGGGAAACTACTTCCCCTCATTAGTCCTCTCATAGCTTAGCCTGCCACCCCACCGTACCCAGTGTGTGTGTTTGTGTGTGTGCCGAGCAACCAGCTGCAACCCTACTCTCGTCGAGTATCAGGCACACACACACACACACACACACACACACACACACACACACACACACACACACACACACAAACATGCGCACCATCGAGGAGAACCAAAGGGCCAGTGTTTAGTGAACAAAAGGCGCATGGCAGAGTGTGTGTGTGTGTGTGTGTGTGTGTGTGTGTGTGTGTGTGTGTGTGTGTGTGTGTGTGTGTGTGTGTGTGTGTGTGTGTGTGTGTGTGTGAAGGCGCGTGGCTGACGTCCAAAACTCCCTCTCATCTAATTGGCCTCTACAGGAACACTGGACTTGCCCCCCCCCTCCACTCACTCATACACACACACACACTCACACACACGTACACTACCATTCAATTTTATTTTTTATTTTTAAGAAAATCTAAAATTTTGTCCATTAAAATAACATCACATTGATCAGAAATACAGTGTAGACATTGTTCATGTTGTAAATGACTATTGTAGCTGGAAACAGCAGATTTGTATTGGAATATCTACATAGGCGTTTAGATGCCCACTATCAGCAACCATCACTCCTGTGTTCCAATGGCATGTTGTGTTTTAAAAAGTTTATAATTTTAAAAGGCTAATTGATCATTCCAAAAACCTTTTGCAATTATGTTAGCACAGCTGACAACTGTTATTCTGATTAAAGAAGCAATCAAACGGGCCTTCTTTAGACTAGTTGAGTATCTGGAGCATCAGCATTTGTGGGTTCGATTACAGGCTTAAAATGGCCTGAAACAAATAACTTTCTTCTGAAACTCGTCAGTCTATTCTTGTTCTGAGAAATTAAGGCTTTTCCATTCGAGAAATTGCCAAGAAACTGAAGTTCTCGTACAATGCTGTGTACTACTCCCTTCACAGAACAGAGCAAACTGGCTCTAACCAGAATAGAAAGAGGAGTGGGAGGCCCCGGTGCACAACTGAGCAAGAGGACATTAGATTGTCTAGTTTGAGAAACAGACCCCTCACTTCATTAAATAGTACTCGAAAAACACCAGGCTCAACGTCAACAACGTCCCGACTCCGGGATGCTGGCCTTCTAGGTAGAGTTGCAAAGAAAAAGCCATATCTCAGACTGGCCAATAAAAATAAAAGATTAAGATGGGCAAAAGAATAGACACTGGACAGAGGAACTCTGCCTAGAAGGCCAGCATCCCGGAGTCGCCTCTTCACTGTTGACGTTGAGACTGGTGTCTTGTGGGTAATATTTAATCACATGATCTACATCCACTTTGTAACTTTCTCGCCCGCTGGTCACCTTTTCAATGGTCATCTGGTAGAATCCAGCCATGGGGCCGGTCCCATTCATTTGTTATATTATATTTAATTATGGAATTATAACGTTGAGAGATGGAGGGAGGGGAATGGAGAGATGGAGGGAGGGGGATGGAGAGATGGAGGGAAGGGAATGGAGGGAGGGAATGGAGAGATGGAGGGAGGGGGATGGAGAGTTGGAAGGAAGGGAATGGAGGGAGGGAATGGAGAGAATTGGAGGGAGGGGAATGGAGAGATGGAGGGAGGGGAATGGAGAGATGGAGGGAGGGTGATGGAGGGATGGAGGGAGGGGGATGGAGAGATGGAGGGAATGGAGGGAGGGAATGGAGAGATGGAGGGAGGGGGATGGAGAGATGGAAGGAAGGGAATGGAGGGAGGGAATGGAGAGATGGAGGGAGGGGGATGGAGAGATGGAAGGAAGGGAATGGAGGGAGGGAATGGAGAGATGGAGGGAGGGAATGGAGAGATGGAGGGAGGGAATGGAGAGATGGAGGGAGGGAATGGAGGGATGGAGGGAGGGGGATGGAGAGATTTTTTTAATTTATTTTTTATTTCACCTTTATTTAACCAGGTAGGCTAGTTGAGAACAAGTTCTCATTTGCAACTGCGACCTGGCCAAGATAAAGCATAGCAGTGTGAACAGACAACACAGAGTTACACAAAAAGCATGCATTTGGTTTTACTAGCGTTTAAGAGCAGTTGGAGGCCACGGAAGGAGTGTTGTATGGCATTGAAGCTCGTTTGGAGGTTAGATAGCACAGTGTCCAAGGACGGGCCGGAAGTATATAGAATGGTGTCGTCTGCGTAGTGCGAGGTGGATCAGGGAATCGCCCGCAGCAAGAGCAACATCATTGATATATACAGATATATACAGATGGAGGGAGGGGGATGGAGGGAGGGGGATGGAGGGATGGAGGGAGGGGGATGGAGAGATGGAGGGAGGGGGATGGAGGGATGGAGGGAGGGGGATGGAGAGATGGAGAGATGGAGGGAGGGGAATGGAGAGATGGAGGGAGGGGGATGGAGAGATGGAGGGAGGGGAATGGAGAGATGGGGGAGGGGAATGGAGAGATGGAGGGAGGGGGATGGAGAGATGGAGGGAGGGGAATGGAGGGATGGAGGATGGAGAGATGGAAGGAAGGGAATGGAGGGAGGGAGGGAGGGGGATGGAGGGATGGAGGGAGGGGGATGGAGGGATGGAGGGAGGGGGATGGAGGGAGGGAGGGAGGGGAATGGAGAGATGGAGGGAGGGGGATGGAGAGATGGAGGGAGGGGAATGGAGAGATGGGGGATGGAGAGATGGAAGGAAGGGAATGGAGGGAGGGAGGGAGGGGGATGGAGGGAGGGGGATGGAGGGATGGAGGGAGGGGGATGGAGAGATGGAGGGAGGGGGATGGAGAGATGGAGGAAGGGGGATGGAGAGATGGGGGATGGAGAGATGGAAGGAAGGGAATGGAGGGAGGGAGGGAGGGGGATGGAGGGATGGAGGGAGGGGGATGGAGGGATGGAGGGAGGGGGATGGAGGGAGGGAGGGAGGGGGATGGAGGGATGGAGGGAGGGGGATGGAGAGATGGAGGGAGGGGAATGGAGGGATGGAGGGAGGGGGATGGAGGGATGGAGGGAGGGGAATGGAGAGATGGAGGGAGGGGGTGGAGGGAGGGGAATGGAGAGATGGAGGGAGGGGGATGGAGGGATGGAGGGAGGGGGATGGAGGGATGGAGGGAGGGGGATGAAGGGATGGAGGGAGGGGAATGGAGAGATGGAGGGAGGGGGATGGAGGGAGGGGGATGGAGAGATGGAGGGAGGGGGATGGAGGGAGGGGGATGGAGAGATGGAGGGAGGGGGATGGAGGGAGGGAATGGAGAGATGGAGGGAGGGGGATGGAGGGATGGAGGGAGGGGGATGGAGGGAGGGGAATGGAGAGATGGAGGGAGGGGAATGGAGAGATGGAGGGAGGGGTTGGGTAGAGTGAGAAAACCAAACAGAAGGAGATCAACCATCACATTTTGCATTGGGTCAGAGACGGAGACAGAGAGGGGGACGTGCTGCCGGAAGGGAAGGGCGAGGGTTTGGGCGTGCCACGGTTCCACTCCACTTCACTTCCCTCTCTGATTTAAAGCATTTTATACGTCGTATGTTCTGTGTGCATCTACCATGTCCTGCTGAGGAGACTGGCAGGCTGATTGGTCATGTAGATGATTCCCCCCATATCCATGTTCTCTGTTCTCATGTGGTCATCTACCACCTCACTGGATGAGACAGAGCGACTGCATCACTGCTGATGACCCTGGGACTGGACTTCACAATATATAAACACAACCACTCAATAAAAACAGCATGTTGGGGGGGGTTACTGTGTGTGTGTGTATTTAGGGTTACTGTGTGTGTGTGTGTGTGTGTGTGTGTGTGTGTGTGTGTGTGTGTGTGTGTGTGTGTGTGTGTGTGTGTGTGTGTGTGTGTGTGTGTGTGTGTGTGTGTGTGTGTGTGTGTGTGTGTGTGTGTTTAGGGTTACTGTGTGTGTGTGTGTGTGTGTGTGTGTGTGTTTAGGGTTACTGTGTGTGTGTGTGTTTAGGGCTACTGTATGTGTGTTTGGGGTTACTGTGTGTGTGTGTGTGTGTGTGTGTGTGTGTGTGTGTGTGTGTGTGTGTGTGTGTGTGTGTGTGTGTGTGTGTGTGTGTGTGTGTGTGTGTGTGTGTGTGTGTGTGTGTGTGTGTGTGTGTGTGTGTGTGTGTGTGTGTGTCAATCCACCTTAGGATATGTTCCTTTCCTTACTCCTCAGTGTTACTCCATATGTGGGTTTCTCTCTCTCTCTCTCTCTCTCTCTCTCTCTCTCTCTCTCTCTCTCTCCGTCTCTCTCTCTATCTCTCTCTCCGTCTCTCCTTACCTCCCCCTCCATGGCTTCCTCCTTCTCTCTGTTATTAGTTTTTCACACCCTCCTCTTCTCCTCTCCTTTAAAGATCTCTTTGAGGGTGTTTTCTATATAATAATAATATATCCCATTTAGCAGACGCTTTTGTCCAAAGCGACTTACAAGTCGGCTGGGGCCACTACTTTTACATATGGGTGGCCCCAGCGGGAATCGAACCCACGACGCTTGGCGTTGCAAGCGCCATGCTCTACCGACTGAGCTCTCAGATCAGTTCCAGCTGAAGATAGTGTGAATATGCCGTAGTGGAACTCTCGCTGCGGGGCTCAAAGTTATATTCTACCGCTCTGAAAGAAAATCCAACTCTTCTCGTTCTTCTAACGTCCGTAATGGAATTCATACAGGAGTATTTGCCCTGCAACAGTCTGATAGGGATGTGATAACTCCTTCTGCTCGTGGAGTCGGCTTTGGGAGAGGCAACGAGCTCTGTGCAGAGATTCTGGTTAGAGATGTGTGTGCAGTACAGTAGCACATTCTCTGTTCTTAAACTGCTGGGTTATAAGGTCTATACAGCCTGTACATGTTAGTGAGCACTATGAAAAAGGTATTGATGAAGGATATTGATGAATGGGGTATTGATGAAGGGGGTATTGATGAAGGGTATTGATGAAGGGGGGAGTGATGAAGGGTATTGATGTAGGGGGTATTGATGAAGAGGGTATTGATGAAGGGGGTATTGATGAATGGGGTATTGATGAAGGGTATTGATGAAGGGGGTATTGATGAAGGGTATTGATGAAGGGGGAGTGATGAAGGGTATTGCTGAAGGGGGTATTGATGAATGGGGTATTGATGAAGGGTATTGATGAAGGGGGTATTGATGAATGGGGTATTGATGAAGGGTATTGATGAAGGGGTATTGATGAAGGGTATTGATGAAGGGGGTATTGATGAAGGGTATTGGTGAAGGGTATTGATGAAGGGGGTATTGATGAAGGATATTGATGAATGGGGTATTGATGAAGGGTATTGATGAAGAGGGTATTGATGAAGGGGGTATTGATGAAGGGGGTATTGATGAAGGGTATTGATGAAGAGGGTATTGATGAAGGGTATTGATGAAGGGGGTATTGATGAAGGATATTGATGAATAGGGTATTGATGAAGGGGGTATTGATGAAGGGGGTATTGATGAAGGGGGTATTGATGAAGGGGGTATTGATGAAGGGTATTGATGAAGGGTATTGATGAAGAGGGGAGTGATGAAGGGGGTATTGATGAAGGGTATTGATGAATGGGGTATTGATGTAGGGGGTATTGATGAAGGGGGTATTGATGAAGGATATTGATGAATGGGGTATTGATGAAGGGTATTGATGAAGAGGGTATTGATGAAGGGTATTGATGAAGGGGGTATTGATGAAGGATATTGATGAATGGGGTATTGATGAAGGGTATTGATGAATGGGGTATTGATGAATGGGGTATTGATGAAGGGTGTATTGATGAAGGGGGTATTGATGAAGAGGGTATTGATGAAGGGTGTATTGATGAAGGGGGTATTGATGAAGGGTATTGATGAAGGGGGTATTGATGAAGGATATTGATGAATGGGGTATTGATGAAGGGTATTGATGAAGAGGGTATTGATGAAGAGGATATTGATGAAGGGGGTATTGATGAAGAGGGTATTAATGAAGAGTGTATTGATGAAGGGGGTACTGATGAATGGGGTATTGATGAAGGGTTTATAGATGAAGGGGGTATTGATGAAGGGTATTGATGAAGGGGGTATTGATGAAGGGTATTGATGAAGGGGGTATTGATGAAGGGGGTATTGATGAAGGGGGTATTGATGAAGGGGGTATTGATGAAGGGTATTGATGAAGAGGGTATTGATGAAGGGGGATTGATGAAGGGTATTGATGAAGGGTATTGATGAAGGGTATTGATGAAGAGGGTATTGATGAAGAGGATATTGATGAAGGGGGTATTGATGAAGAGGGTATTAATGAAGAGTGTATTGATGAAGGGGGTACTGATGAAGGGTGTATAGATGAAGGGGGTACTGATGAAGGGTTTATAGATGAAGGGGGTATTGATGAAGGGTATTGATGAAGGGTATTGATGAAGGGTATTGATGAAGGGGGTATTGATGAAGGGGGTATTGGTCAAGGGGGTATGGATGAAGGGTATTGATGAAGGGTATTGATGAAGGGGGTATTGGTCAAGGGGTATTGATGAAGGGTATGGATGAAGGGTATGGATGAAGGGTATGGATGAAGGGTTTTGATGAAGGGTATTGATGAAGGGTATTGATGAAGGGTATTGATGAAGGGTATTGATGAAGGGTATTGATGAAGGGGGTATTGATGAAGGGGGTATTGATGAAGGGGTATTGATGAAGGATATTGATGAAGAGTATTGATGAAGGGGGTATTGATGAAGGGTATTGATGAAGGGTATTGATGAAGGGTATTGATGAAGGGGGAGTGATGAAGGGGGAGTGATGAAGGGGGTATTGATGAAGGGTATTGATGAAGGGTATTGATGAAGGGTATGGATGAAGGGGGTATTTAAAAAATATATTTATTTATTTATTTTACCTTTATTTAACCAGGCAAGTCAGTTAAGAACAAATTCTTATTGATGAAGGGGGTATTAATGAATAGGGTATTGATGAAGGGGGCATTGATGAAGGGTAGTGATGAATGGGGTATTGATGAATAGGGTATTGATGAATAGGGTATTGATGAAGGGGGTATTGATGAAGGGATATTGATGAATGGCGTATAGATGAAGGGTATTGATGAAGGGATTATTGATGAGGGGGGTATTGATGAAGATGGTATTGATGAAGGGTATTGATGAAGGGGGTATTGATGAAGAGGTTATTGATGAAGGATATTGATGAATAGGGTAGTGATGAAGGGGGGATTGATGAAGGGTATTGCTGAAGAAGGGTGTATAATACCTGTATAATCATATTAAACTTTTCTTCTATGTCTCTCTACCAGACTTCATATGGAGCTGTGGTTATTATGTAAACATTAGAATCTACTGGATGTTGATGAGAATGTTATTACTACTCTGTTGTCTCTCTACCAGACCCAGAACCGTATCAATCTACTGTATGTTGATGAGAATGTTATTACTACTCTGTTGTCTCTCTACCAGACCCAGAACCGTATCAATCTACTGTATGTTGATGAGAATGTTATTACTACTCTGTTGTCTCTCTACCAGACCCAGAACCGTATCAATCTACTGTATGTTGATGAGAATGTTATTACTACTCTGTTGTCTCTCTACCAGACCCAGAACCGTATCAATCTACTGTATGTTGATGAGAATGTTATTACCACTCTGTTGTCTCTCTACCAGACCCAGAACCGTATCAATTTACTGTATGTTGATGAGAATGTTATTACTACTCTGTTGTCTCTCTACCAGACCCAGAACCGTATCAATCTACTGTATGTTGATGAGAATGTTATTACCACTCTGTTGTCTCTCTACCAGACCCAGAACCGTATCAATCTACTGTATGTTGATGAGAATGTTATTACCACTCTGTTGTCTCTCTACCAGACCCAGAACCGTATCAATCTACTGTATGTTGATGAGAATGTTATTACTCCTCTGTTGTCTCTCTACCAGACCCAGAACCGTATGAAGCTGATGGCCGACAACTACGAGGCTGAGCATCTGAAGGCCTCCTCACGTTCTGAGCAGACCAATCACAAACCCTCCCCAGACCAGGTAAGAACACATGCAATGTATGTAAATGAAATGTTAATATATGCAGTCTGCTAAGGAGAAAAGGCCTATTGGTCCCTGGAATATTTGTTTCCTGTTGAGGAAGACGGCTTGTAGCGATGCCAGTTCAGATCCTGCATTCGGAATTCACCCTTTCACACAATCCCTCCAGCTGGTCAACAGAGGGTTGGTTTATAAAGTCTGGTTTCTGGACGCTGTTCCAAGTGAAACGACAAACCTGTGAGACTGGTAGAGTAGAATGTGACTTTATACTGTATAGTACTGTTACAGTAAGTCATTGTAGTCCAGTGTGCTACATTAAGTCATTATAGTGCACCAGCTTTGACCAGAGTCTGGTCAAATGTAGTGCACTGTATATTTGGCTTATGGTGCCATTTGGCCCACAGAATGATCCATCCTTCCCATACTGAGTCATCTACTAGTCCTGTCATCTGATCTCCCCATACTGAGTCCTCTACTACTCCTGTCATCTGATCTCCCCATACTGAGTCCTCTACTAGTCCTGTCATCTGATCTCCCCATACTGAGTCATCTACTAGTCCTGTCATCTGATCTCCCCATACTGAGTCCTCTACTAGTCCTGTCATTTGATCTCCCCATACTGAGTCATCTACTAGTCCTGTCATTTGATCTCCCCATACTGAGTCATCTACTAGTCCTGTCATCTGATCTCCCCATACTGAGTCATCTACTAGTCCTGTCATTTGATCTCCCCATACTGAGTCCTCTACTAGTCCTGTCATCTGATCTCCCCATACTGAGTCATCTACTAGTCCTGTCATCTGATCTCCCCATACTGAGTCATCTACTAGTCCTGTCATTTGATCTCCCCATACTGAGTCATCTACTAGTCCTGTCATCTGATCTCCCCATACTGAGTCCTCTACTAGTCCTGTCATCTGATCTCCCCATACTGAGTCATCTACTAGTCCTGTCATCTGATCTCCCCATACTGAGTCATCTACTAGTCCTGTCATCTGATCTCCCCATACTGAGTCCTCTACTAGTCCTGTCATCTGATCTCCCCATACTGAGTCCTCTACTAGTCCTGTCATCTGATCTCCCCATACTGAGTCCTCTACTAGTCCTGTCATCTGATCTCCCCATACTGAGTCCTCTACTAGTCCTGTCATCTGATCTCCCCATACTGAGTCATCTACTAGTCCTGTCATCTGATCTCCCCATACTGAGTCATCTACTACTCCTGTCATCTGATCTCCGATACTGAGTCATCTACTAGTCCTGTCATTTGATCTCCCCATACTGAGTCATCTACTGAGTCCACTTTTTTCTTTCACTCATCCTCTGTTTTATGTCCTCCTTTACACCTTTCTCTCTTTCCCTCTCCCCCTCCCTCCCTCTCCCCCCTCTCTCTCTCCCTCCCTCTTCCCCTCCCTCCCTCCCCCCTCCCTTCCTCTCTCCCCACCTCCCTCTCTCCCTCCCCCTCCCTCCCCCTCCCTCCATCCATTCATCCACCCCCTCCCTCTCCCCACTCCCTCCCTCCCTCCCTCTCAGTCTGTAATGTTTAATGTATCCCTAAAGGCTCTGTCCTGGTTTACAAGGCAAAGTCATTACAGCCAAGCATAAACAACAGGAAATTACATCTTTCACATTCAATAAACCACAGCACCCTCAGCTGTAAGCTCTCCTATTATTTCATATTAGGCACCAAAACGCATTTAGGCGTACAAAGGCCCTGACACACAGGCAGCATAGCAGACACACACACACAGTACACATGAGAAGAGTGTATACACACACACACACACCACATTAGGCCCCAATCCCAGTCCAGTTCTCCATGCTTAGTGTACAACTTCCCAGGATTTGATTGGCTTTGTCCGTCCATTGTTTTCCCAATGCTCAATCATGTATAGCCTGAAGCCTTCATGATGGACCTATAGCCTTCCAATGAGCCTTACAGCACAGTGTAATGTTACTGTACCATACTGTATTGTCCTGCTTAACAGACAGGCCAGGGGGAGACGGAGAGACATGGAGGGAAGGAGAGACAGTAGTAGTCAGTCTAAATAAGGAGAAGGAGATATGGAGGGAAGGAGACACAGGTTTCTCTAGCAGTCAGTCTACATAAGGAGGAGGAGACACAGGTCTCTCTAGCAGTCAGTCTACATAAGGAGAAGGAGACACAGGTCTCTCTAGCAGTCAGTCTACATAAGGAGAAGGAGACACAGGTCTCTCTAGCAGTCAGTCTACATAAGGAGGAGAGACAGATCTCCCCCGGCAGTCAGTCTACATAAGGAGAAGGAGACACAGGTCTCTCTAGCAGTCAGTCTACATAAGGAGAAGGAGACACAGGTCTCTCTAGCAGTCAGTCTACATAAGGAGAAGGAGACACAGGTCTCTCTAGCAGTCAGTCTACATAAGGAGAATGAGAGACAGATCTCCCCAGCAGTCAGTCTACATAAGGAGAAGGAGAAACAGATCTCCCCAGCAGTCAGTCTACATAAGGAGGAGGAGAGACAGATCTCCCCAGCAGTCAGTCTACATACGGAGGAGGAGAGACAGATCTCCCAGCAGTCAGTCTACATAAGGAGAAGGAGAAACAGATCTCCCCAGCAGTCAGTCTACATAAGGAGGAGGAGAGACAGATCTCCCCAGCAGTCAGTCTACATAAGGAGGAGGAGAGACAGATCTCCCCCCAGCAGTCAGTCTACATAAGGAGGAGGAGAGACAGATCTCCCCCGGCAGTCAGTCTACATAAGGAGGAGGAGAGACAGATCTCCCCCAGCAGTCAGTCTACATAAGGAGAAGGAGAGACAGACCCCCCCAGCAGTCAGTCTACATAAGGAGAATGAGAGACAGATCTCCCCAGCAGTCAGTCTACATAAGGAGAAGGAGAGACAGACCCCCCCAGCAGTCAGTCTACATAAGGAGGAGAGACAGATCTCCCCAGCAGTCAGTCTACATAAGGAGAAGGAGAGACAGACCCCCCCAGCAGTCAGTCTACATAAGGAGGAGAGACAGATCTCCCCAGCAGTCAGTCTACATAAGGAGGAGAGACAGATCTCCCCCAGCAGTCAGTCTACATAAGGAGAAGGAGAGACAGATATCCCCATCAGTCAGTCTACATACGGAGGAGGAGAGACAGATCTCCCCCAGCAGTCAGTCTACATAAGGAGAAGGAGAGACAGATATCCCCAGCAGTCAGTCTACATAAGGAGGAGGAGAGACAGATCTCCCCAGCAGTCAGTCTACATAAGGAGAAGGAGAGACAGATATCTCCAGCAGTCAGTCTACATACGGAGGAGGAGAGACAGATCTCCCCAGCAGTCAGTCTACATAAGGAGAAGGAGAGACAGATATCTCCAGCAGTCAGTCTACATAAGGAGAAGGAGAGACAGATCTCCCCAGCAGTCAGTCTACATAAGGAGGAGAGACAGATATCCCCATCAGTCAGTCTACATAAGGAGGAGGAGAGACAGATCTCCCCCAGCAGTCAGTCTACATAAGCCAGTCCTGGTTTATTGCTCAAATTCCCCCTCTACATCATTTTAACATGGTGTCTTAACTTCTTCACCAGTACTCCAAACATACAGTACAGTATGTATGAGCAATCCTGTCCACCAAGGAGTCCCTTCCATACCCCCTCTGGCCCCAGAGGCCCCCAGAACAGAGAGTTATTCAGTTTGACACCTCACTCTAAAGGCTCCAGACACGGAAGGGCCCGGAACAAGACGACATGGAACAGGGAGAGAGTTAGAGTTGATGAAGGAGGGATGAGGGAGTGAGAGAGGGGAGGGGAGGGGGGGGGGTGACACAGTGTGAGATAATGTGTGTGAGACAGTGTATGGGGACTGCTTTCTGTCACAAAGTCAAGCTGGAAAATATAGTCGGTAAGAAAGAATGTCTGTTCGGTAAATATTCACACACACACACACACACACACACACACACACACACACACACACACACACACACACACACACACACACACACACACACACTCACACACACACTCTCACACACACACACACACACACACACACACACACACACACACACACACACACACACACACACACACACACACACAAACACACAAATGTGTGTGTGGCCGTCAACCTGACACACACACACACACACACACACACACACACACACACACATTCCGTTAATCACAGAAACCCCCATCCCATTCGCTCATCTCTAGTTGCCAAGAAAACACTTAGTGTCGCCTCGTCTCTCTCTGATCTGGGGACAATTCCCTGTCATTATTCACAGACGGACAGTCCAATCAAAACAGAAACAACGACAAGCATCACATCTCTCCACTATGTCATTCTTCCAGTCTTCCATTCCCCTTCACTCATTCTGTTAGCATAGGGAGGCCTAAAACCACACGATACTGCACAGACAGACTGAGAGAGTGTGTTCTTCATCCTGGAGTCCTAGTCGGATTTCGTTTCCATCTAACACCCTTTATCCACCTCTCTGATGAAGTCTAAATAAAGTTACAGCCGTCATTAGTCTCTCTCCTTCTCACTCCCTCCCTCATTTATTTCTCTGTTTTTGTTTCTAGCTAGTTGCTACTGTAGCTGTTGTTGTCGTATTTCTAGCGAGTTGCTACTGTAGCTGTTGTTGTCATGTTTCTAGCGAGTTGCTACTGTAGCTGTTGTTGTCGTGTCTCTAGCTAGTTGCTACTGTAGCTGTTGTTGTCGTGTTTCAAGCTAGCTGCTACTGTAGCTGTTGTTGTCGTGTTTCTAGCTAGTTGCTACTGTAGCTGTTGTTGTCGTGTTTCTAGCTAGTTGCTACTGTAGCTGTTGTTGTCATGTTTCTAGCTAGTTGCCACTGTAGCTGTTGTTGTCGTGTTTCTAGCAAGTTGCTGTTGTTGTCGTGTTTCTAGCTAGTTGCTACTATAGCTGTTGTTGTCGTGTTTCTAGCTAGTTGCTACTGTAGCTGTTGTTGTCGTGTTTCTAGCTAGTTGTTACTGTAGCTGTTGTTGTCGTGTTTCTAGCTAGTTGCTACTGTAGCTGTTGTTGTCGTGTTTCTAGCTAGTTGCTACTGTAGCTGTTGTTGTCATGTTTCTAGCTAGTTGCTACTGTAGCTATTGTTGTCGAGTTTCTAGCTAGTTTCTACTGTAGCTGTTGTTGTCGTGTTTCTAGCTAGTTGCTACTGTAGCTGTTGTTGTCGTGTTTCTAGCTAGTTGCTACTGTAGCTGTTGTTGTCATGTTTCTAGCTAGTTGCCACTGTAGCTGTTGTTGTCGTGTTTCTAGCAAGTTGCTGTTGTTGTCGTGTTTCTAGCTAGTTACTACTATAGCTGTTGTTGTCGTGTTTCTAGCTAGTTGCTACTGTAGCTGTTGTTGTCGTGTTTCTAGCTAGTTGCTACTGTAGCTGTTGTTGTCGTATTTCTAGCTAGTTGCTACTGTAGCTGTTGTTGTCGTGTTTCTAGCTAGTTGCTACTATAGCTGTGGTTGTCGTGTTTCTAGCTAGTTGCTACTGTAGCTGTTGTTGTCGTGTTTCAAGCTAGTTGCTACTGTAGCTGTTGTTGTCGTGTTTCTAGCTAGTTGCTACTGTAGCTGTTGTTGTCGTGTTTCTGGCTAGTTGCTACTGTAGCTGTTGTTGTCGTGTTTCTAACTAGTTGCTACTGTAGCTGTTGTTGTCTTGTTTGTAGCTAGTTGCTACTGTAGCTGTTGTTGTCGTGTTTCTAGCTAGTTGCTACTGTAGCTGTTGTTGTCGTGTTTCTAGCTAGTTGCTACTGTAGCTGTTGTTGTCATGTTTCTAGCTAGTTGCCACTGTAGCTGTTGTTGTCGTGTTTCTAGCAAGTTGCTGTTGTTGTCGTGTTTCTAGCTAGTTACTACTATAGCTGTTGTTGTCGTGTTTCTAGCTAGTTGCTACTGTAGCTGTTGTTGTCGTGTTTCTAGCTAGTTGCTACTGTAGCTGTTGTTGTCGTATTTCTAGCTAGTTGCTACTGTAGCTGTTGTTGTCGTGTTTCTAGCTAGTTGCTACTATAGCTGTGGTTGTCGTGTTTCTAGCTAGTTGCTACTGTAGCTGTTGTTGTCGTGTTTCAAGCTAGTTGCTACTGTAGCTGTTGTTGTCGTGTTTCTAGCTAGTTGCTACTGTAGCTGTTGTCGTGTTTCTGGCTAGTTGCTACTGTAGCTGTTGTTGTCGTGTTTCTAACTAGTTGCTACTGTAGCTGTTGTTGTCTTGTTTGTAGCTAGTTGCTACTGTAGCTGTTGTTGTCATGTTTCTAGCTAGTTGCCACTGTAGCTGTTGTTGTCGTGTTTCTAGCTAGTTGCTACTGTAGCTGTTGTTGTCATGTTTCTAGCTAGTTGCCACTGTAGCTGTTGTTGTCGTGTTTCTAGCAAGTTGCTGTTGTTGTCGTGTTTCTAGCTAGTTGCTACTATAGCTGTTGTTGTCGTGTTTCTAGCTAGTTGTTACTGTAGCTGTTGTTGTCGTGTTTCGAGCTAGTTGCTACTGTAGCTGTTGTTGTCGTGTTTCTAGCTAGTTGCTACTGTAGCTGTTGTTGTCGTGTTTCTAGCTAGTTGCTACTGTAGCTATTGTTGTCGTGTTTCTAGCTAGTTTCTACTATAGCTGTTGTTGTCGTGTTTCTAGCTAGTTTCTACTGTAGCTGTTGTTGTCGTGTTTCTAGCTAGTTGCTACTGTAGCTGTTGTTGTCGTGTTTCTAGCTAGTTGCTACTGTAGCTGTTGTTGTCGTGTTTCTAGCTAGTTGCTACTGTAGCTGTTGTTGTCATGTTTCTAGCTAGTTGCCACTGTAGCTGTTGTTGTCGTGTTTCTAGCAAGTTGCTGTTGTTGTCGTGTTTCTAGCTAGTTGCTACTATAGCTGTTGTTGTCGTGTTTCTAGCTAGTTGCTACTGTAGCTGTTGTTGTCGTGTTTCTAGCTAGTTGCTACTGTAGCTGTTGTTGTCGTGTTTCTAGCTAGTTGCTACTATAGCTGTGGTTGTCGTGTTTCTAGCTAGTTGCTACTGTAGCTGTTGTTGTCGTGTTTCAAGCTAGTTGCTACTGTAGCTGTTGTTGTCGTGTTTCTAGCTAGTTGCTACTGTAGCTGTTGTTGTCGTGTTTCTGGCTAGTTGCTACTGTAGCTGTTGTTGTCGTGTTTCTAGCTAGTTGCTACTGTAGCTGTTGTTGTCGTGTTTCTAGCTAGTTGCTACAGTACTGCACAGTAGCAGGAAAAGGTCTGGTCCTGGCTGGTCTTGCTACAGTTCTGTACAGTAGATCACATCATGGCGCTAATGTATTGGTTGCAGTGCAGGAAAATTCTCAGCAACAAAAGAGTGGTCAAATTAAAGATCCGTAGATATTCCTGCTTTGCGCTTGGGTCCTACTGTCTTCATTGATAAAAGTATTTGCTTGTAAAACGGTGCTAGTATGTTATTGATACGAAAATGCAATGTTTTTTGACTGACATGCAATGTTTTAATGCTTTCTGTTTCCTCACAGTAAGTAATGATATTACCAAAATAATCTGTACCTAACCTTTTTCCTCCATTTTTTTATCTAACCAATAACCTTCCTTATTCCATGCTGCGTTGGACTAACTAACCAATAGGATGATGAGGAGGGTATCTGGGCATAGCCCATCCCCGCCCTCTCTCTCTCTCTCTCCGTCATTTTGTACAGAAGGGTGAGCCATGGTCTTTTTACTGGAGAAAGCTGCTTTCTTCATAATCATCATTTCCTTCCTCTTTCACATCATGTCTTCCTCCTCGTGTTGTGCTCCGTGATGTTGGATCTCTTGCTGCTTGTCACCTCATTCTCCAACCTTGTTCTGTAATTGAATCCATCCTTTTTGGTCCACTTTAACCCTGTCAGTGAGCGTTTGCTTCATCGTTGATCTCCCGTCATTATTTTATCTGATATTTGGTGGTCTGGGTTTTTCTGCTACTTTGTTGAATATGCTTTGTGTTTGGACCTGAAGTCAGCATTTTTACAAACAGTAGAGTGGATCAAAGTGATCATTATGGACCTGTTCAGAGAGTTACAGTATGCAGGCACACACACACGCACACACGCACGCACACACGCACGCAGGTACACACACACACGCACACACGCACGTACACACACACACACACCTAAGTTCTGTATCTGCTTAGATATCTTAATAATTTTCCCAGTGCGTCATGGAAACATTGCACACACACCATGTACACTACTGGAAGCTTGGCTCTGATTAGCTAGCCATATTCAAATACATTACTGTCATCTGAAATATAATACTCAGTCCGATCCCGCTCGGCTTTCAAGAGCACTTACTGTTAGGCTCTGAGAGAGAGAGAGAGAGAGAGAGAGAGAGAGAGGGAGAGGGAAAGAGAGGGAGAGGGAAAGAGAGGGAGAGGGAGAGGGAGAGGGAAAGAGAGGGAGAGGGAAAGAGAGGGAGAGGGAGAGGGAAAGAGAGGGAGAGGGAGAGGGAAAGAGAGGGAGAGGGAAAGAGAGGGAGAGGGAAAGAGAGGGAGAGGGAAAGAGAGGGAGAGGGAGAGGGAAAGAGAGGGAGAGGGAAAGAGAGGGAGAGGGAAAGAGAGGGAGAGGGAGAGGGAAAGAGAGAGAGAGGAGAGAGGGGGGGGACTCCGAGCCCAAACGACCTGGCCTTCTCCTCCTCTTCCTTCCTTCTCTCCTTCCAACAACAGCGTTCTCATGTTCTCTTCTCGGCTGACAATGTTGATGGATGGCCTTGTGTACGCAGATTGAATGTACAGCTCTACTGTACATGCTCCTCCATATGAGCCGCACATGTTTTCTTTAAATGCCGTTAGCCTAGTGCGTTAGCGTGTTGCTACAACTGGCACCGGTTCCCTATGGGCTTTCCCACACAACAGAGGCTAACTATGCTAGCAGGGCACTAAACACGGCTACAGGCCCTGACACTGTTGCTGTACTGCTAATGAATTAGCCTTTAGCGCTCCCCTGCTGATGCTGGTAGCAGAAAGCCTGCAGGCTGTAATGCACATACACCGCCTGAGCAGTTGCATACAGAAGACACACACATGCGTGTAATTCACCATAGCGCATTGTGTTAGAACAGTGGGATATTGTGCAGGTCCTGAACTGTACACAGTGAAGGGAATCACTTAGCCAGAACTGTGGCTCCTTTCTCCCGCTAGCTCTCATTACCTTCTGACCCACCGGCCAGGCTCCTCAATAACACTGACCCCCAGGCCAGGCTCCTCAATAACACTGACCCACAGGCTCCTCAATAACACTGACCCCCAGGCTCCTCAATAACACTGACCCACAGGCTCCTCAATAACACTGACCCACAGGCTCCTCAATAACACTGACCCACAGGCTCCTCAATAACACTGACCCCCAGGCTCCTCAATAACACTGACCCACAGGCTCCTCAATACCACTGACCCCCAGGCTCCTCAATAACACTGACCCACAGGCTCCTCAATAACACTGACCCACAGGCTCCTCAATAACACTGACCCACAGGCTCCTCAATAACACTGACCCCCAGGCTCCTCAATAACACTGACCCCCAGGCTCCTCAATAACACTGACCCCCAGGCTCCTCAATAACACTGACCCCCAGGCTCCTCAATAACACTGACCCCCAGGCCAGGCTCCTCAATAACACTGACCCACAGGCTCTTCAATAACACTGACCCCCAGGCCAGGCTCCTCAATAACACTGACCCACAGGCTCCTCAATAACACTGACCCACAGGCTCCTCAATAACACTGACCCACAGGCTCCTCAATAACACTGACCCACAGGCTCCTCAATAACACTGACCCACAGGCTCCTCAATAACACTGACCCACAGGCTCCTCAATAACACTGACCCACAGGCTCCTCAATAACACTGACCCACAGGCTCCTCAATAACACTGACCCCCAGGCTCCTCAATAACACTGACCCCCAGGCCAGGCTCCTCAATAACACTGACCCCCAGGCTCCTCAATAACACTGACCCCCAGGCCAGGCTCCTCAATAACACTGACCCACAGGCTCCTCAATAACACTGTCAAACATACAGTATATCTGGATCTATAATCTGCATCATCTGTAGTATTCTGACTACTTGGAATAGTATAACTCAGCAGAAAGTCTGAACATGTGTGGTACATTTGAGGAGCTACAGGTATTCAGGAAGTCTGCAGTATTTTCACTCAGATGAAAGAGTACTTCCTGTCCATTATGGTGTTTACAGCCCCTTCTAGGTTGTTG
>NC_088238.1:11011610-11016610 GCF_036934945.1 Oncorhynchus masou masou | reverse complement strand
GGTACTCAGGGCTCTATTGTCCCTCCATCAGGCCCTAATGGCCTGGTACTCAGGGCTCTATTGTCCCTCCATCAGGTCCTAATGGCCTGGTACTCAGGGCTCTATTGTCCCTCCATCAGGTCCTAATGGCCTGGTACTCAGGGCTCTATTGTCCCTCCATCAGGCCCTAATGGCCTGGTACTCAGGGCTCTATTGTCCCACTCTGACCACTCTGCAAATTCCATCAAAAATCACATCAAACACTGATCATCAAAACAGTATTGTGCTTTTTAAAACTCATTGTGATTGACCAGTTTGAAGAAAGAAGTTCAACAACAGAGTGGACAACATGGTCGTTGTGGATGTTGTTTCAAAGCCTAACAATGAAATGGACAGTGTTTTCTAAGGTGATGATTCATTAGAAAACATCATCAGGCATATTAGAGCTCATACACAGGTCTATGTACAGAGCCTTCAGGAGGTTTTCAGACCCCTTCCCTTGTTCCACATCTTCTTACGTTACAGCCTGAATCCTAATGGATTAAATCATTTCCCCCCTCATCAATCTGCACACAATACCCTATAATGACAAAGTGAAAACAGTTTTTTTTAAGTGTTTGCTAATATATTACAAATAAAATAAAAATTAATCTTATTTACATAAGTATTCGGACTCTTTGAAATGAGACTCGAAATTGAGCTCAGGTGCATCCTGTTTCTATTTATCATCCTTGATTGAGATGTTTCTACAACTTGATACAACTTGAGTCCACCTGTGGTAAATTCAATTGATTGGACATGATTTGGAAAGGCACACAGCTGTCCATATAAGGACCCACAGTTGACAGTGCATGTCAGAGCAAAAACCAAGCCATGAGGTCGAGGGAATTGTCCGGAGAGCTCCGAGACAGGATTGGGTTGAGGCACAGATCTGGGGAAAGGGTACCATAAAAAGCCTGCTTGGAGTTTGCCAAAAGGCATCTAAAGGACTCTTACCATGAGAAACAAGATTCTCTGGTCTGATTAAACCAAGATTGTACTCTTTGGCCTGAATGCCAAGTATCACGTCTGGAGGAAACCTGGCACCATCCCTACAGTGAAGCATTGTGGTGGCAGCATCATGCTGTGGGGATGTTTTTCAGCGGCAGGGACTGGGAGACCTCATAGGACGGTGGTGAGGGGGGGGGGGGGGGTTGATGTTTACATGGCTTCAGATAATTGATGCATGTCTGTGTTTCGGTCGAGGGCTCCTGTCTCCATTGTAACCAGATATGTGACTTCATTGTTACCAGTATGTGTGTGGTCTCTGGTTTCTGATTGGAGAGCTGGTTACTGATGTACCATTCTCCCACTGCAGTTAGATGTATGAGTTGACATTACATCATGCATTTGATAGAAGGAGACGAGGGGAAGAAGAGAGGGGTCAGCAGGCTTTAGGGAGACTTGTGTTCCTCTTCCCTCCAATAGAGACACACACTGTGGGGTTGGGCAGGGTGGATGGGGCTGGATGAGGAGGGTAGACTCGAGGGACCTGACATTCAACACCATGTATGTGCCATTATCTAGTAGGACTTATAATGCAGTCAGGGGGAATAGTCAATACACTGATTTATTTACTACGGGGTTGACGAGCAATTTCTACCAGACCAGTGTTTCCTCTGGATAGAGAGAGACATCCTCAAACACCCTCTTGTCCCTGTCTCCTCTCTCACCAGCACTCTCCCTCTCCTTTAGGAGAGAGCTTTAGAAGCCATGATTTGATTTAAGAGGTCTACTTAACTCATAGTTATTATACCCAAGCAGAACAAATAGGACTACTTAACTCATAGTTATTATACCCTAACAACAGAACACATAGGACTACTTAACTCATAGTTATTATACCCCAACAGAACACATAGGTCTACTTAACTCATAGTTATTATACCCTAACAGAACACATAGGACTACTTAACTCATAGTTATTATACCCTAACAGAACACATAGGACTACTTAACTCATAGTTATTATACCCTAACAGAACACATAGGTCTACTTAACTCATAGTTATTAAACCCTAACAACAGAACATAGAGGTCTACTTAACTCATAGTTATTATACCCTAACAACACAACACACCCGTAAACACACGCACACATTCTTAGTCCTGCAATCTTGGGTCAGTTGGTACAGACAGTCATGTTGGAGCGATTGGTTCTTTACAATTTTATGAACTCTGTAGTCTAACCACCCACCAATTCACCCTCATTATTAAACCTTCTCTCCTTCCTCTCTTCCTGAACGAACACAGACCCTGACATGCAGAGCTGTGTAATGTTCTGAATGAGAAAATGACTCGGCGGCTAGAAAAGGGAACATTTCCACAGTTCTGTTAGACTCATTAATCCACAACATAAAATATGTTTGTTCCCTAGGATCCCTCCTTTCATCGGCTAAATGGGTTGTTTGTTCCCTAGGATCCCTCCTTTCATCGGCTAAATGGGTTGTTTGTTCCCTAGAATCCCTCCTTTCATCGGCTAAATGGAATCCCTCCTTTCATCGGCTAAATGGGTTGTTTGTTCCCTAGAATCCCTCCTTTCATCGGCTAAATGGGTTGTTTGTTCCCTAGAATCCCTCCTTTCATTGGCTAAATGGGTTGTTTGTTCCCTAGAATCCCTCCTTTCATTGGCTAAATGGGTTGTTTGTTCCCTAGAATCCCTCCTTTCATCGACTAAATGGGTTGTTTGTTCCCTAGAATCCCTCCTTTCATCGACTAAATGGGTTGTTTGTTCCCTAGAATCCCTCCTTTCATCGACTAAATGGGTTGTTTGTTCCCTAGGATCCCTCCTTTCATCGGCTAAATGGGTTGTTTGTTCCCTAGGATCCCTCATTTCATTGGCTAAATGGATTGTTTGTTCCCTAGAATCCCTCCTTTCATTGGCTAAATGGGTTGTTTGTTCCCTAGAATCCCTCCTTTCATTGGCTAAATGGATTGTTTGTTCCCTAGGATCCCTCCTTTCATTGGCTAAATGGAATCCCTCCTTTCATTGGCTAAATGGGTTGTTTGTTCCCTAGGATCCCTCCTTTCATTAGCTAAATGGGTTGTTTGTTCCAGAGGATCCCTCCTTTCATTGGCTAAATGGGTTGTTTGTTCCAGAGGATCCCTCCTTTCATTGGCTAAATGGGTTGTTTGTTCCAGAGGATCCCATCTTTCATTGGCTAAATGGGTTGTTTGTTCCAGAGGATCCCTCCTTTCATTGGCTAAATGGGTTGTTTGTTCCAGAGGATCCCTCCTTTCATTGGCTAAATGGGTTGTTTGTTCCAGAGGATCCCATCTTTCATTGGCTAAATGGGTTGTTTGTTCCAGAGGATCCCATCTTTCATTGGCTAAATGGGTTGTTTGTTCCAGAGGATCCCATCTTTCATTGGCTAAATGGGTTGTTTTTTCCAACCAAACTCTTTTCAGTTCTCCAGAGAGATGTTGTTGTAGTTTTCTGACCCCCAAAATATGTCCTGATTAGATTCCAATGGGAAACATGTGGCGGGTGGAACTTGCAGGGGGTCGTCGTTAGGGAGTTTGGACTCTGTATGGTTTTCATGTCACATTGGCCTGTGGCTCTGTCTGTGGATGTGTTCCAAATGGCACTCTATTCCCTATATATATATATATCACTGACCGAGGTCTCTACCACTGTCTACTGTGCTGTCTGACTGAGGGACAGAGTCCCAAATGGCACCCTATTCCCTATATATATATATATATCACCGACCGAGGTCTCTACCACTGTCTACTGTGCTGTCTGACTGAGGGACAGAGTCCCAAATGACACCCTATTCCGTATTTAGTGCATTCACATACATATATATACATATATATATAGGGAATAGGGTGCCATTTGGAAGTCTGTCCCTCAGTCAGACAGCACAGTAGACAGTGAGTGGTACAGTGGTAGAGACCTCGGTCGGTGATATATATATGTATATATATATATATATATATTCCCTATATATATATATATATAGGGAATAGGGTGCCATTTGCAACTCTGTCTGTCCCTCAGTCAGACAGCACAGTAGACAGTGGTAGAGACCTGGGTCGGCGACGGGGGAGGGGGGGAGTGGGAATAAAACACTTCCGGAGAGAACCAATATCATCATTATTTGTCATTTATTTGAGTGGGGGGGGGGCAGAAGGGACCAGTGGGCGGAAAAACGGTTTTCAGAGGGAGACAAAGCAGTTATATATTAGAGGGATGGGGGACAGGGGGGGGGGACATATGTTTCAGTTATTAATTTATTTCACTAGTTTATTCGTCAGGGGTCGTTCACAGCAAAGATGCGACACCAGATTGAGCTCTATAGCTCAGGGACTGTGTACAACACAGATACTACACCATATTAACTCTATAGCTCAGGGACTGTGTACAACACAGATACTACACCATATTAACTAAATAGCTCAGGGACTGTGTACAACACAGATACTACACCATATTAACTATATAGCTCAGGGACTGTGTACAACACAGATACTACACAATATTAACTCTATAGCTCAGGGACTGTGTACAACACAGATACTACACCATATTAACTATATAGCTCAGAGACTGTGTACAACACAGACACTACACCATATTAACTATATAGCTCAGGGACTGTGTACAACACAGATACTACACCATATTAACTATATAGCTCAGGGACTGTGTACAACACAGATACTACACCATATTAACTATATAGCTCAGGGACTGTGTACAACACAGATACTACACAATATTAACTCTATAGCTCAGGGACTGTGTACAACACAGATACTACACCATATTAACTCTATAGCTCAGGGACTGTGTACAACACAGATACTACACCATATTAACTATATAGATCAGGGACTGTGTACAACACAGATACTAGAAAGGTATATTTCCTGAATAAAATGTGTGTGTTCACTTTAACTGTATTGTAGTGTTACCAGATTTAACTACATGGCTGATGTCCATCTTCTGTCTCATATCAGAACCAGCAGAACCATTC
>NC_088238.1:11004110-11006610 GCF_036934945.1 Oncorhynchus masou masou | reverse complement strand
CTATAGGAAGTCTTCTAGTAGAGAGAGAGTCAGGTCCAGGACTATAGGAAGTCTTCTAGTAGAGAGAGTCAGGTCCTATAGGAAGTCTTCTAGTAGAGAGAGAGTCAGGTCCTATAGGAAGTCTTCTAGTAGAGAGAGAGTCAGGTCCTATAGGAAGTCTTCTAGTAGAGAGAGAGAGAGTCAGGTCCAGGACTATAGGAAGTCTTCTAGTAGAGAGAGTCAGGTCCTATAGGAAGTCTTCTAGTAGAGAGAGAGTCAGGTCCTATAGGAAGTCTTCTAGTAGAGAGAGAGAGTCAGGTCCAGGACTACAGGAAGTCTTCTAGTAGAGAGAGAGTCAGGTCCTATAGGAAGTCTTCTAGTAGTGAGAGTCAGGTCAAGGACTATAGGAAGTCTTCTAGTAGAGAGAGTCAGGTCCTATAGGAAGTCTTCTAGTAGAGAGAGTAAGGTCCAGGACTATAGGAAGTCTTCTAGTAGAGAGAGTCAGGTCCTATAGGAAGTCTTCTAGTAGAGAGAGAGTCAGGTCCTATAGGAAGTCTTCTAGTAGAGAGAGTCAGGTCCAGGACTATAGGAAGTCTTCTAGTAGAGAGAGTCAGGTCCTATAGGAAGTCTTCTAGTAGAGAGAGTCAGGTCCTATAGGAAGTCTTCTAGTAGAGAGAGAGTCAGGTCCAGGACTATAGGAAGTCTTCTAGTAGAGAGAGTCAGGTCCTATAGGAAGTCTTCTAGTAGAGAGAGAGTCAGGTCCAGGACTATAGGAAGTCTTCTAGTAGAGAGAGAGTCAGGTCCTATAGGAAGTATTCTAGTAGAGAGTCAGGTCCAGGACTATAGGAAGTCTTCCAGTAGAGAGAGAGTCAGGTCCTATAGGAAGTCTTCTAGTAGAGAGAGAGAGAGTCAGGTCCAGGACTATAGGAAGTCTTCTAGTAGAGAGAGAGTCAGGTCCTATAGGAAGTCTTCTAGTAGAGAGAGAGTCAGGTCCAGGACTATAGGAAGTCTTCTAGTAGAGATAGAGTCAGGTCAAGGACTATAGGAAGTTTTCTAGTAGAGAGAGAGTCAGGTCCTATAGGAAGTCTTCTAGTAGAGAGAGAGTCAGGTCCAGGACTATAGGAAGTCTTCTAGTAGAGAGAGAGTCAGGTCCAGGACTATAGGAAGTCTTCTAGTAGAGAGAGAGTCAGGTCCTATAGGAAGTCTTCTAGTAGAGAGAGAGTCAGGTCCTATAGGAAGTCTTCCAGTAGAGAGAGTCAGGTCCAGGACTATAGGAAGTCTTCTAGTAGAGAGAGAGTCAGGTCCAGGACTATAGGAAGTCTTCTAGTAGAGATAGAGTCAGGTCAAGGACTATAGGAAGTCTTCCAGTAGAGAGAGAGTCAGGTCCAGGACTATAGGAAGTCTTCTAGTAGAGAGAGAGTCAGGTCCTATAGGAAGTCTTCTAGTAGAGAGAGTCAGGCCCAGGACTATAGGAAGTCTTCCAGTAGAGAGAGAGTCAGGTCCATAACTATAGGAAGTCTTCCAGTAGAGAGAGTCAGGTCCATAACTATAGGAAGTCTTCCAGTAGAGAGAGAGAGTCAGGTCTAGGACTATAGGAAGTCTTCCAGTAGAGAGAGAGTCAGGTCCTATAGGAAGTCTTCTAGTAGAGAGAGAGTCAGGTCCAGGACTATAGGAAGTCTTCTAGTAGAGAGAGTCAGGTCCATAACTATAGGAAGTCTTCCAGTAGAGAGAGAGTCAGGTCCTATAGGAAGTCTTCTAGTAGAGAGAGAGTCAGGTCCTATAGGAAGTCTTCTAGTAGTGGGAGTCAGGTCCAGAACTATAGGAAGTCTTCTAGTAGAGAGATGTTGAAAAAGTTTATTTAGTCTCATTGTGACCAGCTTCTGTGGTTGGAGGTTAGTTGAACCTGGTAGACTTTGGCTCTTCTGCTTCTCTCTTGCTTTCTGTCTTCCTCTCTCTCCCCTCCCTCCTTCCTCTCTCTCCCCACCCACCCTCCCTCCTCTCTCTCCCTCCCTCCTCTCTCTCCCCTCCCTCCTCTCTCTCTCTCCCTCCCTCCTCTCTCTCCCCTCCCTCCCTCCTCTCTCTCCCCACCCACCCTCCCTCCTCTCTCTCCCCTCCCTCCTTCCCCTCTCTCCCCTCCCTCCTTCCTCTCCCTCCTTCCTCTCTCTCCCCTCCCTCCTCTCTCTCCCATCCCTCCCTCCCTCCTCTCTCTCTCCCCTCCCTCCCCTCCCTCCCTCCCTCCTCTCTCTCCCCTCCCCTCCCCTCCCCCTCCCCTCCCCTCCCTCACTCCCTCCCTCCCTCCCTCCCTCCCTCCTCTCTCTCCCCTCCCCCCCTCTCCCCTCCCCTCCCCTCCCCTCCCTCACTCCCTTCCTCCCTCCCTCCCTCCCCTCCCACCTCTCCCTCCCTCCCCTCTCTCTATGTGTTAATATGGCTGCTGTGAAGACAGAGGTAGGGCTCAGTGTTGGCCTTGCTCTGCAGGTTCGGGGGAAAAGGAGGGAAGGCGTTTGTAATGCGATTAAGTAAT
>NC_088238.1:10924110-10996610 GCF_036934945.1 Oncorhynchus masou masou | reverse complement strand
TCAGCTCAGGTGTTGTGGACGGGGGGGTTAGGGGGAGGGAAAGGGGAGACCTAGTCAGCTCAGGTGTTGTGGACGGGGGTTAGGGGGAGGGAAAGGGAAACGGGAGACCTAGTCAGCTCAGGTGTTGTGGACGGGGGTTAGGGGGAGGGAAAGGGGAGACCTAGTCAGCTCAGGTGTTGTGGACGGGGGTTAGGGGGAGGGAAAGGGGAGACCTAGTCAGCTCAGGTGTTGTGGACGGGGGTTAGGGGAGGGAAAGGGAGACCTAGTCAGCTCAGGTGTTGTGGACGGGGTTAGGGGGAGGGAAAGGGGAGACCTAGTCAGCTCAGGTGTTGTGGACGGGGTTAGGGGGAGGGAAAGGGAGACCTAGTCAGCTCAGGTGTTGTGGACGGGTGTTAGGGGGAGGGAAAGGGGAGACCTAGTCAGCTCAGGTGTTGTGGTCGGGGGTTAGGGGGAGGGAAAGGGGAGACCTAGTCAGCTCAGGTGTTGTGGACGGGGGTTAGGGGAAGGGAAAGGGGGAGACCTAGTCAGCTCAGGTGTTGTGGACGGGGGGTTAGGGGGAGGGAAAGGGGAGACCTAGTCAGCTCAGGTGTTGTGGACGGGGGTTAGGGGGAGGGAAAGGGGAGACCTAGTCAGCTCAGGTGTTGTGGACGGGGGTTAGGGGAAGGGAAAGGGAGACCTAGTCAGCTCAGGCATGGGGACGGGGGTTAGGGGAGGGAAAGGGGAGACCTAGTCAGCTCAGGTGTTGTGGACGGGGGTTAGGGGAAGGGAAAGGGGGAGACCTAGTCAGCTCAGGTGTTGTGGACGGGGGTTAGGGGAGGGAAAGGGGAGACCTAGTCAGCTCAGGTGTTGTGGACGGGGGTTAGGGGGAGGGAAAGGGGAGACCTAGTCAGCTCAGGTGTTGTGGACGGGGGGTTAGGGGGAGGGAAAGGGGAGACCTAGTCAGCTCAGGCATGGGGACGGGGGGTTAGGGGGTGGGAAAGGGGAGACCTAGTCAGCTCAGGTGTTGTGGACGGGGGTTAGGGGGAGGGAAAGGGGAGACCTAGTCAGCTCAGGCATGGGGACGGGGGTTAGGGGGAGGGAAAGGGGAGACCTAGTCAGCTCAGGTGTTGTGGACGGGGGTTAGGGGGAGGGAAAGGGGAGACCTAGTCAGCTCAGGTGTTGTGGACGGGGTTAGGGGAGGGAAAGGGAAAGGGGAGACCTAGTCAGCTCAGGTGTTGTGGACGGGGGTTAGGGGGAGGGAAAGGGGAGACCTAGTCAGCTCAGGTGTTGTGGACGGGGGGTTAGGGGGAGGGAAAGGGGAGACCTAGTCAGCTCAGGTGTTGTGGACGGGGGTTAGGGGGAGGGAAAGGGGGAGACCTAGTCAGCTCAGGTGTTGTGGACGGGGGTTAGGGGGAGGGAAAGGGGAGACCTAGTCAGCTCAGGTGTTGTGGACGGGGGTTAGGGGAAGGGAAAGGGGAGACCTAGTCAGTTGTACAACTGAATGCCTTCAACTGAAATGAGTCTTCCTCATTTAACCCCACCCCTCTGAATCAGAGAGGTGCGGGGGGCTGCCTTAATCAACGTCCACGTCTTCGTTGCCCGGGGAACAGTGGGTTAACTGCCTTGGTCAGGGGCACAACGACAGGGTTTTACATTGTCAGTTCGGGAATTTGATCAAGCAACCACCACTCTAACCACCTTATCACATATCTTAACCCTTACCTTAACCCTTACCTTAACCCTTACCTTAACCCTTACCTTAACCCTTACCTTAACCCTTACCTTAACCCTTACCTTAACCCTTACCTTAACCCTTACCCTAACCCTTACCCTAACCCTTACCTTAACCCTTACCATAACCCTTACCTTAACCCTTACCTTAACCCTTAACTTAACCCTTACCTTAACCCTTACCTTAACCCTTACCTTAACCCTTACCTTAACCCTTACCTTAACCCTTACCTTAACCCTTACCTTAACCCTTACCTTAACCCTTACCTTAACCCTTACCTTAACCCTTACCTTAACCCTTACCTTAACCCTTACCTTAACCCTTACCTTAACCATTTAAAATCAGTGTCACGCTTGGGAGTTTGGAGTTACAATGAAACAATGAGCATCCTGGTGAATTCTCTCTCTCTCTCTGTCTCTTTTCATCTCTTTTCCTGTTTCTCCCTTTCTCTGTCTTTTTCTTCTTCTTCTTCTCTCTTTTGTTCCCTGCCTCCCTACCATTTCTCCATCTCCCCTGTCTACATTTCTGAGGACGCAGTAGGGTATGTGGTGAGGAGAGAGAGGGAGAGAGGATGAGAGAGAGAGAGAGAACAGGGAATGCAGGAAATGTAGGGACTTCTCTAGATCTCTCCCTGGGGGGCAGGCCTCTCTCTGGTGTGTGTGTGTTAGAGCAACACTGTCTTTAACCTTTTAGAGCAACACTGTCTGTAACCTGTTAGAGCAACACTGTCTGTAACCTGTTAGAGCAACACTGTCTGTAACCTGTTAGAGCAACACTGTCTGTAGCCTGTTAGAGCAACACTGTCTGTAGCCTGTTAGAGCAACACTGTCTGTAACCTGTTAGAGCAACACTGTCTTTAACCTGTTAGAGCAACACTGTCTGTAACCTGTTAGAGCAACACTGTCTGTAACCTGTTAGAGCAACACTGTCTGTAACCTGTTAGAGCAACACTGTCTTTAACCTGTTAGAGCAACACTGTCTGTAACCTGTTAGAGCAACACTGTCTGTAACCTGTTAGAGCAACACTGTCTGTAACCTTTTAGAGCAACACTGTCTGTAACCTGTTAGAGCAACACTGTCTGTAACCTGTTAGAGCAACACTGTCTGTAACCTGTTAGAGCAACACTGTCTGTAACCTGTTAGAGCAACACTGTCTGTAACCTGTTAGAGCAACACTGTCTGTAACCTGTTAGAGCAACACTGTCTGTAACCTGTTAGAGCAACACTGTCTGTAACCTGTTAGAGCAACACTGTCTGTAACCTGTTAGAGCAACACTGTCTGTAACCTGTTAGAGCAACACTGTCTGTAACCTGTTAGAGCAACACTGTCTTTAACCTGTTAGAGCAACACTGTCTGTAACCTGTTAGAGCAACACTGTCTGTAACCTGTTAGAGCAACACTGTCTGTAACCTTTTAGAGCAACACTGTCTGTAACCTGTTAGAGCAACACTGTCTGTAACCTGTTAGAGCAACACTGTCTGTAACCTGTTAGAGCAACACTGTCTGTAACCTGTTAGAGCAACACTGTCTGTAACCTGTTAGAGCAACACTGTCTGTAACCTGTTAGAGCAACACTGTCTGTAACCTGTTAGAGCAACACTGTCTGTAACCTGTTAGAGCAACACTGTCTGTAACCTGTTAGAGCAACACTGTCTGTAACCTGTTAGAGCAACACTGTCTGTAACCTGTTAGAGCAACACTGTCTGTAACCTGTTAGAGCAACACTGTATGTAACCTGTTAGAGCAACACTGTCTGTAACCTGTTAGAGCAACACTGTCTGTAACCTGTTAGAGCAACACTGTCTTTAACCTTTTAGAGCAACACTGTCTGTAACCTGTTAGAGCAACACTGTCTGTAACCTGTTAGAGCAACACTGTCTGTAACCTGTTAGAGCAACACTGTCTGTAACCTGTTAGAGCAACACTGTCTGTAACCTGTTAGAGCAACACTGTCTGTAACCTGTTAGAGCAACACTGTCTGTAACCTGTTAGAGCAACACTGTCTGCAGCCTGTTAGAGCAACACTGTCTGTAACCTGTTAGAGCAACACTGTCTGTAACCTGTTAGAGCAACACTGTCTGTAACCTGTTAGAGCAACACTGTCTGTAACCTGTTAGAGCAACACTGTCTGTAACCTGTTAGAGCAACACTGTCTGTAACCTGTTAGAGCAACACTGTCTGTAACCTGTTAGAGCAACACTGTCTGTAACCTGTTAGAGCAACACTGTCTGTAACCTGTTAGAGCAACACTGTCTGTAACCTGTTAGAGCAACACTGTCTGTAACCTGTTAGAGCAACACTGTCTGTAGCCTGTTAGAGCAACACTGTCTGTAACCTGTTAGAGCAACACTGTCTGTAACCTGTTAGAGCAACACTGTCTGTAACCTGTTAGAGCAACACTGTCTGTAGCCTGTTAGAGCAACACTGTCTTTAACCTGTTAGAGCAACAGGTGTCAGGGGAACTAAAGCAGCTCCACATGTCAGTGGAACTAAAGCAGCTCCACATGTCAGGGGAACTAAAGCAGCTCCACATGTCAGGGGAACTAAAGCAGCTCCACATGTCAGGGGAACTAAAGCAGCTCCACATGTCAGGGGAACTAAAGCAGCTCCACATGTCAGGGGAACTAAAGCAGCTCCACATGTCAGGGGAACTAAAGCAGCTCCACATGTCAGGGGAACTAAAGCAGCTCCACATGTCAGGGGAACTAAAGCAGCTCCACATGTCAGGGGAACTAAAGCAGCTCCACATGTCAGGGGAACTAAAGCAGCTCCACATGTCAGGGGAACTAAAGCAGCTCCACATGTCAGGGGAACTAAAGCAGCTCCACATGTCAGGGGAACTAAAGCAGCTCCACATGTCAGTGGAACTAAAGCAGCTCCACATGTCAGGAGAACTAAAGCAGCAGCTCCACATGTCAGGGGAACTAAAGCAGCTCCACATGTCAGGGGAACTAAAGCAGCTCCACATGTCAGGGGAACTAAAGCAGCTCCACATGTCAGGGGAACTAAAGCAGCTCCACATGTCAGGGGAACTAAAGCAGCTCCACATGTCAGGGGAACTAAAGCAGCTCCACATGTCAGGGGAACTAAAGCAGCTCCACATGTCAGGGGAACTAAAGCAGCTCCACATGTCAGGGGAACTAAAGCAGCTCCACATGTCAGGGGAACTAAAGCAGCTCCACATGTCAGGGGAACTAAAGCAGCTCCACATGTCAGGGGAACTAAAGCAGTACCAGATCAGTCCTGGTCAGCAGATCAAACGTTCATCAAGCTGTTGACCTGCTTCCTGTTGTTATTATAGGACATGAAAAATAATAACAAAACACTGCAGTTTGGTGAAACATAACTCTGATGAGAGGATCACAGCACACATACACACACACACACACACACACAAACACGCACAAACGCACACACACACATGCAACATTTGCTTGATATTGAGAGTTGTGGATGGAGGTAGAGCAGCCAGCTACGGACGATCACGGAGAAATGACAGCATCAACACGTCATCCACTGTGTGTGTGTGTGTGTGTGTGTGTGTGTGTGTGTGTGTGTGTGTGTGTGTGTGTGTGTGTGTGTGTGTGTGTGTGTGTGTGTGCATTTGTGCTTGTGTTTGTGTGTGTATGTCTGTGTGTGTGGGTGTGTGTTTGTGTGTGCTTGCGCGTGCGTGCGTGCACATGTGTGCGTGCGTGCGTGTGTGTGCGCGTGTGTATGCGTGCGTGCGTGTGTGAGCGTGTGCGTGTGTGCGTGCGTGTGTGTGTGCGTGAGCGTGTGCGTGCGTGCGCGTGTGTTTCTGCGCATGTGCGTGTGTGTGCGCGTGTGCGTGTGTGTGCGCATGTGTGTGTGCGTGTGTGTGCGCATGTGTGTGCGTGTGTGCGTGCGTGTGTGTTTCTGCGCATGTGCGTGTGTGTGCGCGTGTGCGTGTGTGTGCGCATGTGTGTGTGCGTGTGTGTGCGCGTGTGTGTGCGTGCGTGCTTGTGTGTGTGCGCATGTGTGTGCGCGTGTGTGAGTGTGTGTGTGTGTGCTTCAGGCTTCACAGTCCTCCCCCCAGCTCTGTGTTTTCTCTCTGAAAACCAAGTGGCCCTGTGTGGCTGGAAGAGGATAGCTCTATAAAAGCTTCAGTTATGGGCCGTAGGGGAGGGTGGGGTGTGGTGGGATGGGGTGGGGTGCATAGCTAAACCTGGATGGATGGATGGATGGAGGGATGGAGGGATGGAGGGAGAGCGGCAGGGAGGGAGGGAGGGAGAGCGGTAGGGAGGGAGGGAGGGAGGGAGGGAGGAAGGGAGAGGAAATGCTCCCTGATATTTGGCTGTGCAGACTTCCAGCCCTCCAAACCAACCAGGGCTCCTCCCTGTGGATCCTCCCGAGCCTGGTGGAGCCAAACTGGGCCAAGAATGTATCCTCCAGGGGCCTGAGCTCCAGGGCTGTGGAGGTGGTGAAGAGTGAGGAGTTCACTAAGGCCGGGGTGCCCTAAAGGCATAGCTCTCTAACACACAGTCACACACACGGACACACACACACACACATGGACACACACACACACACACACACACTCTCTCTTTTGGCTAAATGCATTGATAAAGGCCCTCTTCCCTGAGAGGGGTATCAGGTGGCCCCTGATGAACTGATGGAGGAGTGTTGAGAGGAGGCCCCTACAGCTCTCTCTCCCTCCCGTTCACTCTCTGTCTCTCTTTCTCACCCCCCTCTCACTCCCTCTGTTTCTCTCCAACTCTCTTTCCCCTCTCTCTGTCTTTATCTCTCTCTCTCTCTGCTAAAGGTAATGGAGGAGAGTGTGAGAGGCTATTGCTATTAGGTCTTCCCTCCCCTCCTCTGACCAGTCAGGGTCCATCCCTCCTCTCCTCTGACCAGTCAGGGTCCTTCCCTCCTCTCCTCTGACCAGTCAGGGTCCATCCCTCCTCTCCTCTGACCAGTCAGGGTCCTTCCCTCCTCTCCTCTGACCAGTCAGGGTCCATCCCTCCTCTCCTCTGACCAGTCAGGGTCCTTCCCTCCTCTCCTCTGACCAGTCAGGGTCCTTCCCTCCTCTGACCAGTCAGGGTCCTTCCCTCCTCTCCTCTGACCAGTCAGGGTCCTTCCCTCCTCTCCTCTGACCAGTCAGGGTCCATCCCTCCTCTCCTCTGACCAGTCAGGGTCCATCCCTCCTCTCCTCTGACCAGTCAGGGTCTCTGACCAGTCAGGGTCCTTCCCTCCTCTCCTCTGACCAGTCAGGGTCCTTCCCTCCTCTCCTCTGACCAGTCAGGGTCCATCCCTCCTCTCCTCTGACCAGTCAGGGTCCATCCCTCCTCTCCTCTGACCAGTCAGGGTCCATCCCTCCTCTCCTCTGACCAGTCAGGGTCCATCCCTCCTCTCCTCTGACCAGTCAGGGTCCTTCCCTCCTCTCCACCTCTGAACAATGTCCTCTGGGTAAACAGAAGCATTGGGGTGCTTTCTCCTTTGCATGGTGACCACCTCTGAACAATGCCCTCTGGGTAAACAGAAGCGTTGGGGTGCTTCTCTGTCCCCACTGTGTGTGTGGGTGTGTATCACCAACAGAAGACCCTCCACTCACACCACAGGAGGTTGGTGACACCTTAATTGGGGAGGACGGCCTTGTGGAAACGGCTTGGAGTGGAATAGTGGAATGTCATCAAATACAGTTCCTTTCCCTCCGTTCCAGCCATTATTATGAGCCGTCCTCCCCTCAGCAGCCCCCTCTGACTCACACACCCCTCTCAGTTCCTTTCCCTCCGTTCCAGTCATTAGTATGAGCCGTCCTCCCCTCAGCAGCCCCCTCTGACTCACACACCCCTCTCAGTTGTCCGTGGGAACCGTCAGATGAACCTGTCGTCTTGGTGTAGTTCCTGTTGTTGTAGTTGTATTATATAATGGCTTGGCTGGGCGTTCCACCACACTGCTCTATGGGAAGAGATGGTAGAACCACGCAGACTTCTGCATCTCTGCTGCACCAAGTTATGCTGAGGACAGATCACATCTTACACTAGTTAGACAGACTGGAGAAATGTGGACAGATCACATATTACACTAGTTAGACAGACTGGAGAAATGTGGACAGATCACATCTTACAGTAGTTAGACAGACTGGGGAAATGAGGACAGATCACATCTTACACTAGTTAGACAGACTGGAGAAATGAGGACAGATCACATCTTACACTAGTTAGACAGACTGGGGAAATGAGGACAGATCACATCTTACACTAGTTAGACAGACAGACTGGAGAAATGAGGACAGATCACATCTTACAGTGGTTAGACAGACTGGAGAAATGTGGACAGATCACATATTACACTAGTTAGACAGACTGGAGAAATGAGGACAGATCACATCTTACAGTAGTTAGACAGACTGGAGAAATGAGGACAGATCACATCTTACACTAGTTAGACAGACTGGAGAAATGAGGACAGATCACATCTTACACTAGTTAGACAGACTGGAGAAATGAGGACAGATCACATCTTACAGTAGTTAGACAGACTGGAGAAATGAGGACAGATCACATCTTACACTAGTTAGACAGACTGGAGAAATGAGGACAGATCACATCTTACACTAGTTAGACAGACTGGAGAAATGAGGACAGATCACATCTTACACTAGTTAGACAGACTAGAGAAATGAGGACAGATCACATCTTACACTAGTTAGACAGACAGACTGGAGAAATGAGGACAGATCACATCTTACAGTGGTTAGACAGACTGGAGAAATGAGGACAGATCACATCTTACAGTAGTTAGACAGACTGGAGAAATGAGGACAGATCACATCTTACACTAGTTAGACAGACAGACTGGAGAAATGAGGACAGTACAGTTTGGTGAGAGGGAATACAGCTGAAGTATGAAGTTTACATACACTTAGGTTGGAGTCATTAAAACTAGTTTACATACACTTAGGTTGGAGTCATTAAAACTAGTTTACATCCACTTAGGTTGGAGTCATTAAAACTAGTTTACATACACTTAGGTTGGAGTCATTAAAACTAGTTTACATACACTTAGGTTGGAGTCATTAAAACTAGTTTACATACACTTAGGTTGGAGTCATTAAAACTAGTTTACATACACTTAGGTTGGAGTCATTAAAACTAGTTTACATCCACTTAGGTTGGAGTCATTAAAACTAGTTTACATACACTTAGGTTGGAGTCATTAAAACTAGTTTACATACACTTAGGTTGGAGTCATTAAAACTAGTTTACATACACTTAGGTTGGAGTCATTAAAACTAGTTTACATACACTTAGGTTGGAGTCATTAAAACTAGTTTACATACACTTAGGTTGGAGTCATTAAAACTAGTTTACATACACTTAGGTTGGAGTCATTAAAACTAGTTTACATACACTTAGGTTGGAGTCATTAAAACTAGTTTACATCCACTTAGGTTGGAGTCATTAAAACTAGTTTACATACACTTAGGTTGGAGTCATTAAAACTAGTTTACATACACTTAGGTTGGAGTCATTAAAACTTGTTTTTCAACCACTCCACAAATTTCTTGTTAACAAACTATAGTTTTGGCAAGTCGGTTAGGACATCTACTTTGTGCCTAAGTAATTTTTCCAACATTGTTTACAGACAGATTATTTCAGTTATTATTCACTGTATCACAATTCCAGTGGGTCAGAAGTTTACATACATTAAGTTGACTGGTGCCTTTAAACAGCTTGGAAAATTCCATAAAATGATGTCATGGCTTTAGAAGCTTCTGATAGGCTAATTGACATCATTTGAGTCAATTGGAGGTGTACCTGTGGATGTATTTCAAAGCCTACCTTCAAACTCAGTGCCTCTTTGCTTGATATCATGGGAAAATCAAAAGACATCAGCCAAGACCTCAGAAAACAAATTGTATACCTCCACAAGTCTGGGTCATCCTTGGGAGCAATTTCCAAATGCCTGAAGGTACCAAGTACGCAAGTATAAACACCATGGACCCACGCAGTCGTCATACCGCTCAGGAAGGAGACGTGTTCTGTCTCCTAGAGATGAACGTACTTTGGTGTGAAAAGTGCAAATCAATCATGTTGTGGGGGTGCATTGCTGCTGGAGCGACTGGTGCACTTCACAAAATAGATGGTATCGTGAGGCTGGAAAATTATGTGGATATATTGAGGCAACATCTCAAGACATCAGTCAGCAAGTTAAATCTTGGTCACAAATGGGTCTTCCAAATAGCTAATGACCCCAAGCATACTTCCAAAGTTGTGGCAAAATGGCTTAAGGACAACAAAGTCAAGGTATTGTAGTGGCCATCACGAAGCCCTGACATCAATCCTATAGACAATTTGTGGGCAGAATTGAAAATGTGTGTGTGCGAGCAAGGAGACCTACAAACCTGACTCAGTTACACCAGCTCTGTCAGGAGGAATGGGCCAAAATTCACCCAACTTATTGTGGGAATCTTGTGGAAGGCTACCCAAAATGTTTGACCCAAGTTAAACAATTTAAAGGCAATGCTACGAATAACTAATTGAGTGTATGTAAACTTCTGACCCACTGGGAATGTGATGAAAGAAACACAAGTTTAAATAAATAATTCTCTCTACTATTATTCTGACATTTCACATTCTTAAAATAAAGTGGTGATCCTAACTGACCTAAAGCAGTGAATTTTACTAGTATTAAATGTCAGGAATTGTGAAAAACTGAGCTAATCATGTAAATGTAATTAACAAGAGAGTCGGGGCACCACAAAATAATATTTATAGAGCTGTTATCTTCCGAATAAACTCTTAAAGACCTAGTGATATTTTACTTCAATAGCAGTCAATATTAATCGTCACCTTAATTCAGTCTCATCTGAAAGTTGTAAATTCTTGGTCTTCACAAACCCTGGCTAACAAGTTGAATCAGCAATACAAAATTGGGTTTAATTATTTATTTACTAAATACCTAACTCATCACACAGAATTACACATACACATATTTAAATCATAACTTGATTACAAATGACGTCATAAAGGAAAACATCCCTAGCGGGCGGAACAGATATGACAGCTTGTTACACAAAAGAAAAGGTGCTGGGTTTGTGAAAGAGCGGGAAGACTGAGGGACAAAGGGAGAAGCTGTGCTATCATAAATACAGTATCTTGTGCATTCTAAATTACCGCCCATTTGGAAAAGGAAAATGCAATAAATATTTACGCTGAGCTGCGCTTCGGTAGGTTGGTGGTAGATTGAAGGCTGTGTTGCCAAACCGAGTCCTTTGTCCTTTGAAGAATGTCTCTGGTGGTAAAGTGGATACGTTGTAGTAACATTGTTTTGTGATAGAGGGGATACTCTGTCTGTTCTTTCTTAGCCTACGTTTGCAGCTGCTGTTGCTAACTCAACAGCTAGGAGGTATCACTTCTGTAGTGAATAAGAGTTCAAAGTTCATACCATTCGCAACCAAAGCTCACGCTGAGGTTGGCTCAGTCGCTATACATATAGAGTCACTATACATATAGAATCACTATACATATAGAATCACTATACATATAGAGTCACTATACATATAGAATCACTATACATATAGAATCACTATACATATAGAATCACTATACATATAGAGTCACTATACATATAGAATCACTATACATATAGAGTCACTATACATATAGAATCGCTATACATATAGAATCACTATACATATAGAATCACTATACATATAGAGTCACTATACATATAGAATCACTATACATATAGAGTCACTATACATATAGAATCACTATACATATAGAGTCACTATACATATAGAGTCACTATACATATAGAGTCACTATACATATAGAGTCACTATACATATAGAATCACTATACATATAGAATCACTATACATATAGAATCACTATACATATAGAGTCACTATACATATAGAGTCACTATACATATAGAGTCACTATACATATAGAATCACTATACCTATTATATCTACACCTAAGTATTGTGATAATATTGTATTGTGAGGTCCCTGGCAATTCCCAGCCCTTCCAAAGACATTAAAAAACGTATTTTCACTATAAAATATTATCACAGTACTTAGGTGCAGATATGACAATGTTATTGACATCCCAACACCAGTCATGTAGTAGAACAGTAGCCTGTGTGTTGGAGACGACAACCTGGAGACCATCTGGAGACCATCTGGAGACCACCTGGAGAACACCTGGAGACCACCTGGAGACGACATCCTGGAGACCATCTGGAGACCACATGGAGACCATCTGGAGACCACCTGGAGACGACAACCTGGAGACCATCTGGAGACCACATGGAGACCATCTGGAGACCACCTGGAGACCACCTGGAGACGACAACCTGGAGACCATCTGGAGACCACCTGTAAACCATCTGGAGACCACCTGGAAACCATCTGGAGACCACCTGGAAACCATCTGGAGACCACCTGGAGACCACCTGGAAACCACCTGGAGACCACCTGAAAACCATCTGGAAACCATCTGGAGACCACCTGGAGACCATCTGGAGACCACCTGGAAACCATCTGGAAACCACCTGGAGACCATCTGGAGACCACCTGGAGACCATCTGGAGACCACCTGTAAACCATCTGGAGACCACCTGGAAACCATCTGGAGACCACCTGGAAACCATCTGGAGACCACCTGGAAACCACCTGGAAACCATCTGGAGACCATCTGGAGACCACCTGGAGACCATCTGGAGACCACCTGGAAACCATCTGGAAACCACCTGGAGACCACCTGGAGACCACCTGAAGACCATCTGGAGACCACCTGGAGACCACCTGGAAACCATCTGGAGACTACCTGGAGAACACCTGGAGACCATCTGGAGACCATCTGACAATGTTATTGAGAGACACATTTTATATTTTTTAAATCAAAATAGTCTCAATGTTAACAAACATCGTATCCTAAAGACACGTCAATATAAAATGGACGATACGGAATGAAATGAGGCGTCACACGACTGTCCTGTCCAGGAGTTTCACTAAGATTAATCAGTGATTAATCAGTGATTTCAGTTGTAGACCTATTGGTTGATTATTGATGAGCTGATCATAGTGAAGAGGAAAGTCCTTCTGCGTTTCCTGCCGTGCAAACGAGTTGATTCTCATTGTGCTCAGAATTACTGCTGATAAACGAGTTGATTCTCATTGTGCTCAGAATTACTGCTGATGAACTAGTTGATTCTCATTGTGCTCAGAATTACTGCTGATAAACGAGTTGATTCTCATTGTGCTCAGAATTACTGCTGATAAACTAGTTGATTCTCATTGTGCTCAGAATTACTGCTGATAAACTAGTTGATTCTCATTGTGCTCAGAGTTACTGCTGATAAACGAGTTGATTCTCATTGTGCTCAGAATCACTGCTGATGAACTAGTTGATTCTCATTGTGCTCAGAATCACTGCTGATGAACTAGTTGATTCTCATTGTGCTCAGAATTACTGCTGATGAACTAGTTGATTCTCATTGTGCTCAGAATCACTGCTGATGAACTAGTTGATTCTCATTGTGCTCAGAATTACTGCTGATGAACTAGTTGATTCTCATTGTGCTCAGAATCACTGCTGATGAACTAGTTGATTCTCATTGTGCTCAGAGTTACTGCTGATAAACTAGTTGATTCTCATTGTGCTCTGAATCACTGCTGATGAACTAGTTGATTCTCATTGTGCTCAGAATCACTGCTGATGAACTCGGGTAGCTGATATGCAGTTCATAGCCTTGGTCACGATTCAGGACTAGGCTGATATAACCAATGCAACGGTACGGCATGGATAGGCATTCAGAACTTTGCATTGTGGGTAGACACTCTAGGCTACACTATTGTAGTTCTACGGGGATAGGAGGAGGGTGGCACAACGGCCAGGACCGGGCCTGGTTGCCGTAGAGATGAGTGTGATTGTATTCTATTTTGCTGTGTCTGAGACAGATGATACTGCAGGTTGCTGTGGTACTGTTGCTGGGATACTGTTGCTGTGATACTGTTGCTGGGGTACTGTTGCTGTGATACTGTTGCTGGGGTACTGTTGCTGTGAGACAGTGTTGTGGCTCTGTATTGCTAGACCCAATGAAGACTATTGCTCTTTTTCTCTCTTTCGCTCTCTCTCTCTTTTTCTCTATTTCTCTTTCTCTCTTGTTCTCTCTCACCCCCCCTCAGTCTGTCTCTGTCTCTCTCGCTCTCTCTCTTGTCATTTAATTTGATTCAGATCATAAGTTATTTGCTGGTGAACCACTCAGACATTTCTCTTGGAAAACGTCCTTCTCTCACTCCCTCTTTCTCTCTTTCTCTTTCTTTTTTCATCCCTTTCTCTTTGACTCAAGCACTAATGGTCTCTCCCTCTAGCTTTCCCTTAATCTCTCCCCACACTACCATTCCTCTGTCTGTCTGTCTCTTTCACTCTCGCTCTCTCTTTCTTGTCTGTCTGCGTCTCTCTCTTTCCTTCTTTCACTCTTCCATTCCCTCCCTCTCTCTCTCCTTCCAGTCCTGATCCACCCTAGAGTGCAGGCCGTCTCCTGCCGAGCCAACAATAACAGAATAACATTGGGTTCTGGAAAAGATACATGGGCTAATAAGAATTAATAAAGTGTCTGGATACAAATGTTCCCTCTCACGTTTACACATCGGACCTCTTCAGACCTCAGCCGAAACCATATTTTCTCCTTCCCTCCCTCCCTCTCCCTCTCTCTTTCTTTCCCTCTGTATTCCCTCCCTCCCTCTCCCTCTCTCTTTCTTTCCCTCTGTATTCCCTCCCTCCCTCTCCCTCTCTCTTTCTTTCCCTCTGTATTCCCTCCCTCTCCCTCTCTCTTTCTTTCCCTCTGTATTCCCTCCCTCTCCCTCTCTCTTTCTTTCCCTCTGTATTCCCTCCCTCTCCCTCTCTCTTTCTTTCCCTCTGTATTCCCTCCCTCCCTCTCCCTCTCTATTTCTTTCCCTCTGTATTCCCTCCCTCTCTCTCTCTTTCTTTCCCTCTCTCTTCACTCCCTCCAGCTCCCTCTCTCTTCACTCCCTCCATCTCCCTCTCTCTTCACTCCCTCCATCTCCATCCATCTCCCTCTCTCTTCACTCCCTCCCTCTCCCTCTCTCTTCCATCCCTCCCTCTCCCTCTCTCTTCCCTCTCTCCCTCTCCCTCTCTCTTCCCTCTCCCTCTCTCTTCCCTCCCTCTCTCTCCCTCCCCCCCTCTCCCTCTCTCTTCCCTCTCCCTCTCTCTTCCCCTCCCTCCCTCTCCCTCTCTCTTCCCTCTCCCTCTCTCTTCCCTCCCTCTCTCTTCCCTCTCCCCCTCTCCCTCTCTCTTCCCTCTCCCTCTCTCTTCCTCTCTCCCTCTCTCTTCCCTCCCTCCCTCTCCCTCTCTCTTCCCTCTCCCTCTCTCTTCCCTCCCTCCCTCTCCCTCTCTCTTCCCTCCCTCTCCCTCTCTCTTCCCTCCCTACCTCTCCCTCCCTCTCCGTTTTCCATGTTCCATGTTTCCTTCTTTGATGGATGTGTATTCTAGGAACTGAGGACGATGGCTATTTCGCCGCTCGAGTTCAAACGCTAACAGAGTGTCATTCTCCGCGCTCCCAAAACAGCACCCTATTCCCTATGTAGTACACTACCTTTCACCAGAGTCCTATGGGCCCTAGTGCACTAAATAGGGAATAGGGTGCCACAGGGGATGAAGTCTGTGTGTGCTCTGCCCACTCCTGCAGATTGTGTTTCTAGAAGTTCTTCTTGTTCTCTGCTAGTTTGGAGAAATGGACCCCCATTATGGGCCTTCTGTAGCGAGCCGCAGCAGCCCCAAACCAGTAGCCCCATCGACGCACCACGAGGAACGTCCCATCTGGAAAGAGCCGGCAGGGCGCGCGTGTGTGTGTGTGTGTGTGTGTGTGTGTGTGTGTGTGTGTGTGTGTGTGTGTGTGTGTGTGTGTGTGTGTGTGTGTGTGTGAGGGGTGCATACAGTCCTGTTTAAGGCACCTATCCCCTTACATGGTACTGCCAGCATCGACTGTGTCCATCTGTGTCTGCCCACACCTCTCTCGCACACACACACACACACATTGGGTCACAATTCACACACACTGGGTCACCAAAACCCCACCTTGAGATGCCTCTGCCACCACCTAATCCAGGCATAAATAGCTGCCTCTCCATAGATCATCATTAGGCAGAACCATGGTCATATCTGTGGTAGAGGGGTAGACAGTGGGAGTATAGAAAGTGCTTTACGGCGACAGTGTCTCAGTGTTTCAGAGCTTTCTGAGATGTTTAGAGGTGTGTTGAATAGCTCCTATTCATCCAGCCCTACTGTGGAGTATCCTGGGAACCCTTTTCAATCATTCTCCCCTTCATTCCTCTGTGATGAGATGGAACGGAGTTGATGGTGTAAGATGGTGTAAGATGGTGTGTTCATTCAGCTGCTGCATGTTCTGTCCTTCATCCTCATCGACCCTGTCTCTCTATTCACTTCCCACTCCACTTCACATGGAGCCACGTTTCAACTGTCTCTCCTCCTCCTCCTCCTCCTCCTCCTCCTCCTCCTCCTCCTCCTCCTCTCCAGATCATCCCTCCTCTCCTGGACCTGAACCAGAACCGCAGTAAGCTGAAGATGTATATTGGTCACCTGAGAGACCTGTGTCAGGAGAGAGACCCCCAGATCCTGCAGGACCTGACACCTCCCTCCTCCTACCACAGCTCTCAACACACCGCCTGGGAGACACAGCTACACAACATGACCCCAGAGCAGGTAGGACTCTGACCTCTAACCCCTGACCCCTAACCTTTTCCTCCCACCACCCCTCTCAACACAGTCGCATTCCCAGTACTAGAGCTTTTCAGAGCCAGCTGGTGTTGGCATGTCTATGTCCTGATTCCCTCTGGACTGGGTTCTGATTCAAACCAATGACGATCATTCAATTCACTTTGAGCAGTAAGGTTCAGCTGTGTTTGCACAGTTCAGTAGATCTAATAGCCTACACACACACACACACACACACACACACACACACACACACACACACACACACACACACACACACACACACACACACACACACACACACACACACACACACACACAGTCACATATACACACAAATACACACACATAAATACAAACAAACAAACACACACACACACACACACACACTCACACTCACACTCACACTCACATACACACACACATAAATACACACACACACATACATTGCCTAGTTAAATAAAGGTTAAATAAAACACTGACTAAATGAAAGACACACAGTTCGGGAGCCTCAGTCACTGAGAGTCTCCTACAGAAACACCACTGATGGAGCCTTTCTCTCCTGTTCTGTTTGTGTACAGAAAACTCCCCACTGACAAAACTGAGTTTACTCTCAGAAAAATCAAATAAATATCTTAAAGATGATTTGTTCTTCAGCCAAATGGTTGTCATCGGGTAGACCGCATGAAGAAAATAAATGCTTTTCAATATTGTCGTCTCGAGCCAAAAACCTGCCTTGTATTCAGTCCCCCCAGTCCAGCTAGAAAACAGTCCCCCCCAGCTAGAAAACAGTCCCCCCCAGCCCAGCTAGAAAACAGCCCCCCCCAGCCCAGCTAGAAAACAGCCCCCACCCAGCCCAGCTAGAAAACAGCCCCCCCCCAGCCCAGCTAGAAAACAGTCCCCCCCCAGCCCAGCTAGAAAACAGTCCCCGCCCCCAGGCCAGCTAGAAAACAGACCCCCCCACCCAGCTAGAAAACAGTCCCCCCAGCCCAGCTAGAAAACAGCCCCCCCGCCCAGCTAGAAAACAGCCCCCCGCCTAGCTAGAAAACAGTCCCCCCCGCCCAGCTAGAAAACAGCCCCCCGCCCAGCTAGAAAACAGACAGTCCCCCCCCCAGCCCAGCTAGAAAACAGCCCCCCCCCGCCTAGCTAGAAAACAGTCCCCCCGCCCAGCTAGAAAACAGCCCCCCGCCCAGCTAGAAAACAGCCCCCCCGCCTAGCTAGAAAACAGTCCCCCCCGCCCAGCTAGAAAACAGCCCCCCCGCCCAGCTAGAAAACAGACAGTCCCCCCCAGCCCAGCTAGAAAACAGTCCCCCCCAGCCCAGCTAGAAAACAGCCCCCCGCCCAGCTAGAAAACAGACAGTCCCCCCAGCCCAGCTAGAAAACAGTCCCCCCCCCAGCCCAGCTAGAAAACAGTCCCCCCCGCCCAGCTAGAAAACAGCCCCCCCCCAGCTAGAAAACAGACAGTCCCCCCCAGCCCAGCTAGAAAACAGTCCCCCCCAGCCCAGCTAGAAAACAGTCCCCCCGCCCAGCTAGAAAACAGCCCCCCGCCCAGCTAGAAAACAGACAGTCCCCCCCCAGCCCAGCTAGAAAACAGTCCCCCCCCAGCCCAGCTAGAAAACAGTCCCCCCGCCCAGCTAGAAAACAGCCCCCCCGCCCAGCTAGAAAACAGACAGTCCCCCCAGCCCAGCTAGAAAACAGTCCCCCCAGCCCAGCTAGAAAACAGTCCCCCCCCAGCCCAGCTAGAAAACAGTCCCCCCAGCCCAGCTAGAAAACAGTCCCCCCCCAGCCCAGCTAGAAAACAGTCCCCCCCAGCCCAGCTAGAAAACAGTCCCCCCCAGCCCAGCTAGAAAACAGTCCCCCCAGCCCAGCTAGAAAACAGTCCCCCCAGCCCAGCTAGAAAACAGTCCCCCCCCCGCCCAGCTAGAAAAAACAGTCCCCCCGCCCAGCTAGAAAACAGACAGTCCCCCCAGCCCAGCTAGAAAACAGTCCCCCCCAGCCCAGCTAGAAAACAGTCCCCCCGCCCAGCTAGAAAACAGCCCCCCGCCCAGCTAGAAAAAACAGTCCCCCCAGCCCAGCTAGAAAACAGTCCCCCCAGCCCAGCTAGAAAACAGTCCCCCCGCCCAGCTAGAAAACAGCCCCCCCCCGCCCAGCTAGAAAACAGTCCCCCCAGCCCAGCTAGAAAACAGTCCCCCCCAGCCCAGCTAGAAAACAGTCCCCCCCCAGCCCAGCTAGAAAACAGTCCCCCCCCAGCCCAGCTAGAAAACAGTCCCCCCCAGCCCAGCTAGAAAACAGTCCCCCCAGCCCAGCTAGAAAACAGTCCCCCCAGCCCAGCTAGAAAACAGTCCCCCCAGCCCAGCTAGAAAACAGTCCCCCCAGCCCAGCTAGAAAACAGTCCCCCCAGCCCAGCTAGAAAACAGTCCCCCCCAGCCCAGCTAGAAAACAGTCCCCCCCCAGCCCAGCCAGCCCAGCTAGAAAACAGCCCCCCACAGAAAACAGTCCCCCCCCCAGCCCAGCTAGAAAACAGTCCAGTATTGTAGAGGTTTTGGCATCATCCTCTCAGATCACTCTCTCTTTCCTCTGAGGGAAGCCTGTTGTTTTAGCAGGAGTACAATGTATATCTAGACTTCCAGACAATTTATATTCCCTGCTCTTACAAAACCCAACAAAACCTTACAAATGACTGTGAAGCTGGAAAGAGTTGACCCCTATTCTAATCTAAGTGTCAATTTACAGACAATTTACTGTGTTGGGCTGGGGACAGGGCTGGGGATAGTTATGTGTTGACGATAGAAGTGAGGAGTACACAGTTGTGGATTAGGGATGGAGGGATGGAGAGAGAGAGAGAGAGAGAGAGGGGAGATGTTTTTATTGTGAGGTGATGCTGACTCCTCCTCCATCTCCTCTTCTGTTCAGCTTCAACACTTCTCCCCACTCTCTCCCTTCTCACCACTCTCCCTTCTCACCACTCTCCCTTCTCCCCACTCTCTCCCTTCTCCCCACTCTCTCCCTTCTCCCCACTCTCTCCCTTCTCACCACTCTCTCCCTTCTCACCACTCTCCCTTCTCCCCACTCTCTCCCTTCTCCCCACTCCCTCCCCCCCTCTTCTCCCTTCTCCCCACTCCCTCCCTCCCTCTTCTCCCTTCTCCCCACTCCCTCCCTCCCTCCTTTCCCTTCTCCCCACTCTCTCCCTTCTTCCCACTCCCTCCCTCCCAGCTCTCCCTTCTCCCCAATCCCTACCTCCCTCCTATCCCTTCTCCCCACTCTGTCCCTTCTCCCCACTCCCTCCCTCCCTCCTCTCCCTTCTCCCAACTCCCTCCCTCCCTCCTCTCCCTTCTCCCCACTCTCTCCCTCCTCTCTCTTCTTCCCACTCCTTCCCTCCTCTCTCTCTCACCCTCTTTCTCTGTATCTCTCTTTCCCCTCACTCTCATCCTCTCTACCCCCTTCTACTGTAATTATATCTTCTCCTCCTCCTCCTCCTTATCCTCCCTCCTCCTCCTCCTCCTCCTCCCCATCGCTCTTCTCCTCCTCCTCCTCCTCCTCCCTCCTCCTCCCTCCTCCTCCTCCCTTCTCCTCCTCCTCCTCATCGCCCCTTCTTCTCCTCCTCCTCCTCCTCCTTCTCCTCCTCTCCCTCCTCCTCTCCCTCCTCCTCCTCCTCCTTCTCCTCCTTCTCCTCCTCTCCCTTCTCCTTCTCCTCCTATCCTCCTCCTTCTCCTCCTTCTCCTCCTCTCCCTTCTCCTCCTCCTCTCCCCCTCCTTCTCCACCTTCTCCTCCTCCTCTTCCTCCTCCTCTTCCTCCAGTTAAGGAGAGGCTTGGTGTTGTTTTGGTTTTCTTTAGTAAAGAGTGAAACTGTAAATGAGATTAATAAAATAGTCTATATTGGCCTGTTTACTTTCTCTAGTGACACATTCCACTCTATAAAGAGATACTAATGACATTTACACAGAGTAGGGCCTATGAGAGACACACACACACACACACACACACACACACACACACACACACACACACACACACACACACACACACACACACACACACACACACTGGGTATGGTGTTGTAACGTCAGAGCAGGGCTGGGAGCAGGACTGGGGCGAGTCAGGGCTAGGAGCAGGGACCAGGGATGAGTCAGGGCTAGGAGCAGGGTCCAGGGGCGAGTCAGGGCTAGGAGCAGGGACCAGGGGCAAGTCAAGGCTAGGAGCAGGGACCAGGGGAGAATCAGGGCTAGGACCAGGGACCAGGGACGAGTCAGGGCTAGGAGCAGGGACCGGGGACGAGTCAGGGCTAGGAGCAGGGACCAGGGGCGAGTCAGGGCTAGGAGCAGGGACCAGGGACGAGTCAGGGCTAGGAGCAGGGACCAGGGCGAGTCAGGGCTAGGAGCAGGGACCAGGGGCGAGTCAGGACTAGGAGCAGGGACCAGGGACGAGTCAGGGCTAGGAGCAGGGACCAGGGGCGAGTCAGGGCTAGGAGCAGGGACCAGGGGCAAGTCAGGACTAGGAGCAGGGACTAGGGACGAGTCAGGGCTAGGAGCAGGGACCAGGGGCGAGTCAGGGCTAGGAGCAGGGACCAGGGACGAGTCAGGGCTAGGAGCAGGGACCAGGGGCGAGTCAGGGCTGGAGGAGGGACCAGGGGAGAGTCAGGGCTAGGACCAGGGACCAGGGACGAGTCAGGGCTAGGAGCAGGGACCAGGGACGAGGCAGGGCTAGGAGCAGGGACCAGGGGCGAGTCAGGACTAGGAGCAGGGACCAGGGACGAGTCAGGGCTAGGAGCAGGGACGAGTCAGGGCTAGGAGCAGGGACCAGGGACGAGTCAGGGCTAGGAGCAGGGACTAGGGACGAGTCAGGGCTAGGAGCAGGGACCATGGACGAGTCAGGGCTAGGAGCAGGGACCAGGGGCGAGTCAGGGCAAGGAGCAGGGACCAGGGACGAGTCAGGGCTAGGAGCAGGGACCAGGGGCGAGTCAGGGCTAGGAGCAGGGACCAGGGGCGAGTCAGGGCTAGGAGCAGGGACCAGGGGCGAGTCAGGGCTAGGAGCAGGGACCAGGGGCGAGTCAGGGCTAGGAGCAGGGACCAGGGGAGAGTCAGGGCGAGGACCAGGGACTAGGGGCGAGTCAGGGCTAGGAGCAGGGACCAGGGGAGAGTCAGGGCTAGGAGCAGGGACCAGGGGTGAGTCAGGGCTAGGAGCAGGGCCCAGGGACGAGTCAGGGCTAGGACCAGGGACCAGGGGAGAGTCAGGGCTAGGACCAGTGACCAGGGGAGAGTCAGGGCTAGGACCAGGGACCAGGGGAGAGTCAGGGCTAGGAGCAGGGACGAGTCAGGGCTAGGAGCAGGGACCAGGGACGAGTCAGGGCTAGGAGCAGGGACTAGGGACGAGTCAGGGCTAGGAGCAGGGACCATGGACGAGTCAGGGCTAGGAGCAGGGACCAGGGGCGAGTCAGGGCAAGGAGCAGGGACCAGGGGAGAGTCAGGGCTAGGAGCAGGGACCAGGGGCGAGTCAGGGCTAGGAGCAGGGACCAGGGGCGAGTCAGGGCTAGGAGCAGGGACCAGGGGCGAGTCAGGGCTAGGAGCAGGGACCATGGACGAGTCAGGGCTAGGAGCAGGGACCAGGGGCGAGTCAGGGCAAGGAGCAGGGACCAGGGGGAGAGTCAGGGCTAGGAGCAGGGACCAGGGGGCGAGTCAGGGCTAGGAGCAGGGACCAGGGGCGAGTCAGGGCTAGGAGCAGGGACCAGGGGCGAGTCAGGGCTAGGAGCAGGGACCAGGGGAGAGTCAGGGCTAGGAGCAGGGACCAGGGGAGAGTCAGGGCTAGGACCAGGGACTAGGGGCGAGTCAGGGCTAGGAGCAGGGACCAGGGGGGAGAGTCAGGGCTAGGAGCAGGGACCAGGGGTGAGTCAGGGCTAGGAGCAGGGCCCAGGGACGAGTCAGGGCTAGGACCAGGGACCAGGGGAGAGTCAGGGCTAGGACCAGTGACCAGGGGAGAGTCAGGGCTAGGACCAGGGACCAGGGGAGAGTCAGGGCTAGGAGCAGGGACCAGGGGAGAGTCAGGGCTAGGAGCAGGGACCAGGGGAGAGTCAGGGCTAGGAGCAGGGACCAGGGGTGAGTCAGGGCTAGGACCAGGGACCAGGGACGAGTCAGGGCTAGGAACAGGGACTAGGGACGAGTCAGGGCTAGGACCAGGGACCATGGGAGAGTCAGGGCTAGGAGCAGGGACCAGGGGAGAGTCAGGACTAGGAGCAGGGACCAGGGGAGAGTCAGGGCCAGGAGCAGGGACCAGGGGAAATTGTCCCGTGTCCTCTCTCTCTCCATCTCTCCTCTCCTCCCTGTCCCATGTCCTCTCTCTCTCTCCCTCTCTCCCCTCCTCCTTGTCCCATCTCCTCTCTCTCTCCCTCTCTCCTCTCCTCCCTGTCCCGTCTCCTCTCTATCTCCCTCTCTCCTCTCCTCCCTGTCCCGTCTCCTCTCTATCTCCCTCTCTCCTCTCCTCCCTGTCCCATCTCCTCTCTCTCTCCCTCTCTCCTCCCTGTCCCGTTTCCTCTCTCTCCCTCTCTCCTCTCCTCCCTGTCCCATCTCCTCTCTCTCTCCCTCTCTCCTCCCTGTCCCGTGTCCTCTCTCTCTCCCTCTCTTCCGTGTCCTCTCTCTCTACTCCTCTCTCCTCTCCTCCCTGTGCCGTGTCCTCTCTCTCTCCCTCTCTCCTCCCTGTCCTGTGTCCTCTCTCTCTCCCTCTCTCCTCCCTGTCCCATGTCCTCACTCTCTCCCTCTCTCCTCCCTGTCCCGTCTCCTCTCTCTCTCCCTCTCTGCTCCCTGTCCCGTGTCCTCTCTCTCTCCCTCTCTCCTCCCTGTCCCGCGTCCTCTCTCTCTCCCTCTCTCCTCCCTGTCCCGTGTCCTCTCTCTCTCCCTCTCTCCTCCCTGTCCCGTGTCCTCTCTCTGCCTCTCTCCTCTTCTATCTGTCCAATCTCCTATCCCTCTCTCCTCCCTGTCCCGTGTCCTCTCTCTCTCCCTCTCTCCTCCCTGTCCCATCTCCTCTCTCTCTCCCTCTCTCCTCTCCTCCCTGTCCCGTGTCCCCTCTCTCTCCCTCTCTCCTCCCTGTCCCGTGTCCTCTCTCTCTCCCTCTCTCCACTTCTTCTTGTCCCGTCTCCTCTCTCTCCCTCTGTCCTCTTCTTTCTGTCCAATCCCCTCTCTCTCTCCCTCTCTCCTCTTCTCCCTGTCTCATCTCATCTCTCTCTCCCTCTCTCCTCTTATTTCTGTCCAATCCCCTCTCTCTCTCTCCCTCTCTCCCCTTCTCCCTGTCTCATCTCATCTCTCTGTCCCTCTCTCCTCTTCTCCTTGCCCTGTCTCCTCTCTCTCTCCCTCTTTCCTCTTCTCTCTGTCACATCCCCTCTCTCCTCTCCTCCCTGTCCCGTGTCCTCTCTCTCTTCTTCTCTCCTCCCTGTCCCGTGTCCTCTATCTCTACTCCTCTCTCCTCTTCTCCCTGTCTCATCTCATCTCTCTCTCCCTCTCCCCTCTTCTCCTTGCCCTGTCTCCTCTCTCTCTCTCCCTCTCTCCTCTTCTATCTGTCACATCTCCTCTCTCCCTCTCTCCTCTCCTCCCTTCACTTGAGACCGACCTGACAGTTTTCCTTTTAGACCAGTTGGCATGGTTACAGGTGAATTTTCTGACGCTGAATGTAAACGCTACAGGGGCAAGGAAAAGTATGTGAACCCTTTGGAATTACCTGGATTTCTGCATGAATTGGTCATCAAATTTAATCTGATCTTCATCTAAGTCACAGCAATAGATAAACATAGTGTGCTTAAACTAATAACACACAAATTATTCATTTTTTTTGTCTATATATTGAATACATAGTTCACTGTGTAGGTTGGGAAAAGTTTGTGAACCCCCTAGGCTAATGACTTCTCCAAAAGTTAATTGGAGTCAGGAGTCAGCTAACCTGGAGTCCAATCAATGAGATGTTGGTTAGAGCTGCCTTGCCCTATAAAAACACTCACAAATGTTGAGTTTGCTCTTCACAAGAAGCATTGCCTGAGGTGAACTAGGCCTCGAACAGAAGAGATCTCAGAAGACCTAAGACTGATAATTGCTGTCTTGCATAAAGATGAAAAGGGTTACAAAAGTATCTCTAGAAGCCTTGATGTTCATCAGTCCACAGTAAGACACACTGTCTATAAATGGAGAAAGTTCAGCACTGTTGCTACTCTCCCTAGGAGTGGCCGTCCTGCAAAGATGACTGCAAGAGGACAGAACAGAATGTTCAACGAGGTTAAGAAGAATCCTAGAGTGTCAGCTAAAGACTTACAGAAATCTCTGGAACATGCTAACATCTCTGTTGACGAGTCTATGACATGTAAAACACTAAATATATATATATATTATTTCACCTTTATTTAACCAGGTAGGCAAGTTGAGAACAAGTTCTCATTTACAATTGCGACCTGGCCAAGATAAAGCAAAGCAGTTTGACACATACAACGACACAGAGTTACCCATGGAGTAAAACAAACATACAGTCAATAATACAGTATAAACAAGTCTATAAACGATGTGAGCAAATGAGGTGAGATAAGGGAGGTAAAGGCAAAAAAAGGCCATGGTGGCAAAGTAAATACAATATAGCAAGTAAAACACTGGAATGGTAGATTTGCAGTGGAAGAATGTGCAAAGTAGAAGTAAAAATAATGGGGTGCAAAGGAGCAAAATAAATAAATTAAATACAGTAGGGAAAGAGGGTAGTTGTTTGGGTTAAATTATAGGTGGGCTATGTACAGGTGCAGTAATCTGACAGTTGGTGCTTAAAGACAGTGAGGGAGATAAGTGTTTCCAGTTTCAGAGATTTTTGTAGTTCGTTCCAGTCATTGGCAGCAGAGAACTGGAAGGAGAGTCGGCCAAAGAAAGAATTGGTTTTGGGGGTGACTAGAGAGATATACCTGCTGGAGCGCGTGCTACAGGTGGGAGGTGCTATAGTGATCAGCGAGCTGAGATAAGGGGGGACTTTATGAATAGATGAATAGATATGAATGGTGTTTATGGGAGGACACCACGGAAGCAGCCACTTCTGTCCAAAAAAAACCATGGCTGCACATCGCAAAAGAGCACCTGAATGTTCCTCCTGACTGTTGTGCCGGTCGGATCCGCAACTACAGAAAACGTCTGGTCGAGGTTATTGCTGCCAAAGGAGGGTCAACCAGTTATTAAATACAAGGGTTCACATACTTTTCCCACCGTGGCACTGTGAATGTTTACACGGTGTGTTCAATAAAGACATGAAAACATATATAATTGTTTGTGTGTTATTCGTTTAATCAGACTGTGTTTGTCTATTGTTGTGACCTAGATGAAGATCAGATCACATTTTTGACCAATTCACACAGAAATCCAGGTAATTCCAAAGGGTTCACATTCTTTTCTTGCCACAGTGAATTATTAATATTGAAACATGTGGAAAAGTTGGCCTCCGTTTCTACGTAACACAAATGTTGCATATATTTCCAAACTCCCCACTGGTCCATATTGAAAACATATGGAATACCAGAGAAAACACTGGCCAAATGGAAAACATACATAGAGGACTGCTAGCCTATAGCTGCTTCCCTGAACCCCACTAACGCAAGACACAACCATGTTATGATGGAGAGTTCAGCCATACAACCAGTCCCCAAGTGTGACAAAATGTTGTCACTCACACACAGCACATACATCCGTTACGGTACAGCAACAGTACTGGTATCCAGGGACAACAACAGTACTGGTCTCCAGGGACAACAACAGTACTGGTCTCCAGGGACAACAACAGTACTGGTCTCCAGAGGGACAACAACAGTACTGGTCTCCAGGGACAACAACAGTACTGGTCTCCAGGGACAACAACAGTACTGGTCTCCAGGGACAACAACAGTACTGGTCTCCAGGGACAACAACAGTACTGGTCTCCAGGGACAACAACAGTACTGGTCTCTACGGACAACAACAGTACTGGTCTCCAGGGACAACAACAGTACTGGTATCCAGGGACAACAACAGTACTCGTCTCCAGGGACAACAACAGTACTGGTCTCCGGGGACAACAACAGTACTGGTCTCCAGGGACAACAACAGTACTGGTCTCCGGGGACAACAACAGTACTGGTCTCCAGGGACAACAACAGTACTGGTATCCAGGGACAACAACAGTACTGGTCTCCAGGGACAACAACAATACTGGTCTCCAGGGACAACAACAGTACTGGTCTCCAGGGACAACAACAGTACTGGTCTCCAGGGACAGGAGAGAGAGGGAGGGAGCGATAGGGGAGAGGGAGGGAGAGAAATGGAAGAAAGAGATAGAGACAGAAAGAGGGAGGGAGAGAGACAGCGAGAGGAAGGGAGAGATACAGAGGGAGGGAGAGAGATGGGGAAGAGAGAGCGAGAGACAGAGGGAAAGGAAGAGAGTGGGAGAGAGGAGGGAGGTCTTAAATGAATGTGCAGGATGACTCCAGACCTGACAGCTGGCGATAACAAGCAGAAAATGTGTGTTTTCACAGGTGTGTAGTGGAGACAGTTTATACACACCACACACACACACCGTTGGAAGTGTGTGTGTGTGTGTGTGTGTGTGTGTGTGTGTGTGTGTGTGTGTGTGTGTGTGTGTGTGTGTGTGTGTGTGTGTGTGTGTGTGTGTGTGTGTGTGTGTGTGTGTGTGTGTGTGTGTGTGTGTGTGTGTGTGTGTGTGTGTGTGTGTGTGTGTGTGTGTGTGTGTGTGTGTGCGTGCGTGCGTGCGCGCGTGTGTGTGTGTTCCCCCTGCACCACTCTGCTTGTGAGCAGACAGCTGTATCTCTGACGGTGTGATGAAGTCGTATTAACGCCATAGCAACACCTCTCCTTTTTAACACTCCAGACACTTGAATTCTATGTTTGGAGTCTTGATTAACAGGCCTCGTCACGTTCACTCATGATGATGGAGCTTTCTGTTGCCTGGTAACCAACTACCCTGGAGGGGTTCCATTCCATAGTCCTCTGTACTTCGTTGTCATTTGTTGTTGCCAATCTACATTTAGTAGTTCAAATATGTTCCGTTTCATAAAAAACTGATCCTAGACTAACTTCTCCAGAACTTCAAATGATTTGAGTGATTGTCCAGACCCTCGCCACATGACAGGGGAGTGTCTATACACTGTCTCCATCCAGACCTCGGAGTGAAAGATGAGGAAGGAGAGGGAGCGAGAGAGAGAGAGAAAGAGAGACAGAGGTATCAGAGAGAGAGAGAGAGAGGTATGAGAGAGAGAGAGACACAGAGAGAGAGAGAGAGAGAGAGAGAGAGAGGTATGAGAGAGACAGAAAGAGAGAGTGAGAGAGAGAGGTATGAGAGAGAGAGAGAGAGAGAGAGAGAGAGAGACAGAGAGAGAGAGGTATGAGAGAGAGAGAGAGAGAGAGAGAGAGAGAGAGAGAGAGAGAGAGAGATGTATGAGAGACTCTCAAGGACAGAAAGGCTAATAGATTATTTTTATTGCAGAACCTGAAGTCATTAATAATCAATTCAATGTAGCAGAACAGGATGTCTGCTATTAGAAAGCCTGGTAGAGGGTCACTATACAGTCTATATAGACAGCTAGGTAGAGGGTCACTATACAGTCTATATAGACAGCTGGGTCGAGGGTCACTATACAGTCTATATAGACAGCTGGGTAGAGGGTCACTATACAGTCTATATAGACAGCTGGGTAGAGGGTCACTATACAGTCTATATAGACAGCTAGGTAGAGGGTCACTATACAGTCTATATAGACAGCTGGGTAGAGGGTCACTATACAGTCTATATAGACAGCTAGGTAGAGGGTCACTATACAGTCTATATAGACAGCTGGGTAGAGGGTCACTATACAGTCTATATAGACAGCTGGGTAGAGGGTCACTATACAGTCTATATAGACAGCTGGGTAGAGGGTCACTATACAGTCTATATAGACAGCTAGGTAGAGGGTCACTATACAGTCTATATAGACAGCTGGGTAGAGGGTCACTATACAGTCTATATAGACAGCTGGGTAGAGGGTCACTATACAGTCTATATAGACAGCTAGGTAGAGGGTCACTATACAGTCTATATAGACAGCTGGGTAGAGGGTCACTATACAGTCTATATAGACAGCTAGGTAGAGGGTAGACAGCTGGGTAGAGTGGGGTCACTATACAGTCTATATAGACAGCTGGGTAGAGGGTCACTATACAGTCTATATAGACAGCTGGGTAGAGGGTCACTATACAGTCTATATAGACAGCTGGGTAGAGGGTCACTATACAGTCTATATAGACAGCTGGGTAGAGGGTCACTATACAGTCTATATAGACAGCTGGGTAGAGGGTCACTATACAGTCTATATAGACAGCTGGGTAGAGGGTCACTATACAGTCTATATAGACAGCTGGGTAGAGGGTCACTATACAGTCTATATAGACAGCTGGGTAGAGGGTCACTATACAGTCTATATAGACAGCTGGGTAGAGGGTCACTATACAGTCTATATAGACAGCTGGGTAGAGGGTCACTATACAGTCTATATAGACAGCTGGGTAGAGGGTCACTATACAGTCTATATAGACAGCTGGTCACTATACAGTAGACAGCTGGGGGTCACTATACAGTCTATATAGACAGCTGGGTAGAGGGTCACTATACAGTCTATATAGACAGCTGGGTAGAGGGTCACTATACAGTCTATATAGACAGCTGGGTAGAGGGTCACTATACAGTCTATATAGACAGCTGGGTAGAGGGTCACTATACAGTCTATATAGACAGCTGGGTAGAGGGTCACTATACAGTCTATATAGACAGCTGGGTAGAGGGTCACTATACAGTCTATATAGACAGCTGGGTAGAGGGTCACTATACAGTCTATATAGACAGCTGGGTAGAGGGTCACTATACAGTCTATATAGACAGCTGGGTAGAGGGTCACTATACAGTCTATATAGACAGCTGGGTAGAGGGTCACTATACAGTCTATATAGACAGCTGGGTAGAGGGTCACTATACAGTCTATATAGACAGCTGGGTAGAGGGTCACTATACAGTCTATATAGACAGCTGGGTAGAGGGTCACTATACAGTCTATATAGACAGCTGGGTAGAGGGTCACTATACAGTCTATATAGACAGCTGGGTAGAGGGTCACTATACAGTCTATATAGACAGCTGGGTAGAGGGTCACTATACAGTCTATATAGACAGCTGGGTAGAGGGTCACTATACAGTCTATATAGACAGCTGGGTAGAGGGTCACTATACAGTCTATATAGACAGCTGGGTAGAGGGTCACTATACAGTCTATATAGACAGCTGGGTAGAGGGTCACTATACAGTCTATATAGACAGCTGGGTAGAGGGTCACTATACAGTCTATATAGACAGCTGGGTAGAGGGTCACTATACAGTCTATATAGACAGCTGGGTAGAGGGTCACTATACAGTCTATATAGACAGCTGGGTAGAGGGTCACTATACAGTCTATATAGACAGCTGGGTAGAGGGTCACTATACAGTCTATATAGACAGCTGGGTAGAGGGTCACTATACAGTCTATATAGACAGCTGGGTAGAGGGTCACTATACAGTCTATATAGACAGCTGGGTAGAGGGTCACTATACAGTCTATATAGACAGCTGGGTAGAGGGTCACTATACAGTCTATATAGACAGCTGGGTAGAGGGTCACTATACAGTCTATATAGACAGCTGGGTAGAGGGTCACTATACAGTCACTATATAGACAGCTGGGTAGAGGGTCACTATACAGTCTATATAGACAGCTGGGTAGAGGGTCACTATACAGTCTATATAGACAGCTGGGTAGAGGGTCACTATACAGTCTATATAGACAGCTGGGTAGAGGGTCACTATACAGTCTATATAGACAGCTGGGTAGAGGGTCACTATACAGTCTATATAGACAGCTGGGTAGAGGGTCACTATACAGTCTATATAGACAGCTGGGTAGAGGGTCAGGGTCACTATACAGTCACTATACAGTCTATATAGACAGCTGGGTAGAGGGTCACTATACAGTCTATATAGACAGCTGGGTAGAGGGTCACTATACAGTCTATATAGACAGCTGGGTAGAGGGTCACTATACAGTCTATATAGACAGCTGGGTAGAGGGTCACTATACAGTCTATATAGACAGCTGGGTAGAGGGTCACTATACAGTCTATATAGACAGCTGGGTAGAGGGTCACTATACAGTCTATATAGACAGCTGGGTAGAGGGTCACTATACAGTCTATATAGACAGCTGGGTAGAGGGTCACTATACAGTCTATATAGACAGCTGGGTAGAGGGTCTATATCAGCTATACAGTCTATATAGACAGCTGGGTAGAGGGTCACTATACAGTCTATATAGAAAGCTGGGTAGAGGGTCACTATACAGTCTATATAGACAGCTGGGTAGAGGGTCACTATACAGTCTATATAGACAGCTGGGTAGAGGGTCACTATACAGTCTATATAGACAGCTGGGTAGAGGGTCACTATACAGTCTATATAGACAGCTGGGTAGAGGGTCACTATACAGTCTATATAGACAGCTGGGTAGAGGGTCACTATACAGTCTATATAGACAGCTGGGTAGAGGGTCATAATACAGTCTATATAGACAGCTGGGTAGAGGGTCACTATACAGTCTATATAGACAGCTGGGTAGAGGGTCACTATACAGTCTATATAGACAGCTGGGTAGAGGGTCACTATACAATCTATATAGACAGCTGGGTAGAGGGTCACTATACAATCTATATAGACAGCTGGGTAGAGGGTCACTATACAGTCTATATAGACAGCTGGGTAGAGGGTCACTATACAGTCTATAGACAGCTGGGTAGAGGGTCACTATACAGTCTATATAGACAGCTAGGTAGAGGGTCACTATACAGTCTATATAGAAAGCTGGGTAGAGGGTCATAATACAGTCTATATAGACAGATGGGTAGAGGGTTAATATACAATAAAACAACATCCTGTGAACAGCTCTAACACAATAAAACAACATCCTGTGAACAGCTCTAACACAATAAAACAACATCCTGTGAACAGCTCTAACACAATAAAACAACATCCTGTGAACAGCTCTAACACAATAAAACAACATCCAGTGAACAGCTTTTACACAATAAAACAACATCCTGTGAACAGCTTTTACACAATAAAACAACATCCTGTGAACAGCTTTTACACAATAAAACAACATCCTGTGAACAGCTTTTACACAATAAAACAACATCCTGTGAACAGCTTTTACACAATAAAACAACATCCTGTGAACAGCTCTAAAACAATAAAACAACATCCTGTGAACAGCTCCAACACAATAAAACAACATCCTGTGAACAGCTTTATCACAATAAAACAACATCCTGTGAACAGCTCTAACACAATAAAACAACATCCTGTGAACAGCTTTATCACAATAAAACAACATCCTGTGAACAGCTTTATCACAATAAAACAACATCCTGTGAACAGCTCTAACACAATAAAACAACATCCTGTGAACAGCTTTATCACAATAAAACAACATCCTGTGAACAGCTCTAACACAATAAAACAACATCCTGTGAACAGCTTTATCACAATAAAACAACATCACAGCTGTACAGAGAGGAAAGGCAGTCAGGGAACGGGGCTCATAGAGCCCACTGACCACAGTAGAGGAGAGGGACTGACACACTGGCATAGGGGAGTAATGGGCTGGTCTGGCAGAGACAAATGGGAAGGGTGTGTGTGTGTGTGTGTGTGTGTGTGTCTGAGTGTGTGTGTGAGTGTATGTGTGTGTGTGTGTGTGTGTGTGTGTGTGTGTGTGTGTGTGTGTGTGTGTGTGTGTGTGTGTGTGTGTGTGTGTGTGTGTGTGTGTGTGAGTGTGTGTGAGTGAGAGAGACTGTGTAATGGCTGGTTGGTTGTTATGTGGGTCACTATGGGAGATGAGGTCAATCTGGGCTGTGAGGATCTGAGTGAGAGGAGAGAGGCAGTGCTGAGACGGGACTGGAGCGGCCGCATGGCGCCTGTTCTGATGTTCTGGTGGCGGCACGGCACTGCCCAGGGTCCTGGTGGGTTTGGACCGGGCTGGCTGCCTTCCAGTCGGAGAGAGAGAGAGAAACACCCCAGTCCTGTGCCATCATGCCTCTCCTCCAACTCAGGCTGGGCGATATATCGATGTTTTACCCAATATATTCTAGTTTATGTTTTTGCGCGATATAGAAAATACCTGTATGGCAAGAATGGAGGTTCTGTTATGATGTTGTAACGTTTTACAAACGCAGCAGCTCACTGTCTCTTCTCTGTCAGTCCAACACCTGGTTATCCACCAATCACAGCCTTTCACACACTTGTAACCACGCCGGAGAGGTGTAGCAGCGGTAAGAGTTCCACCAACATGGAAAGTGAGGACGCCAGCTCAGCCTCTCCTGAGGACGCCAGCTCAGCCTCTCCTGAGGACGCCAGCTCAGCCTCTCCTGAGGACGCCAGCTCAGCCTCTCTTGAGGACACCAGCTCAGCCTCTCCTGAGGACACCAGCTCAGCCTCTCCTGAGGACGCCAGCTCAGCCTCTCCTGAGGACGCCAGCTCAGCCTCTCCTGAGGACGCCAGCTAAGCCTCTCCTGAGGACGCCAGCTCAGCCTCTCCTGAGGACGCCAGCTCAGTCTCTCCTGAGGACGCTAGCTCAGCCTCTCTAGAGGACGCCAGCTCAGCCTCTCTAGAGGACACCAGCTCAGCCTCTCTAGAGGACACCAGCTCAGCCTCTCTAGAGGACGCCAGCTCAGCCTCTCTAGAGGACACCAGCTCAGCCTCTCCTGAGGACGCCAGCTCAGTCTCTCCTGAGGACGCCAGCTCAGTCTCTCCTGAGGACGCCAGCTCAGCCTCTCCTGAGGACGCCAGCTCAGCCTCTCCTGAGGACGCCAGCTCAGCCTCTCCTGAGGACGCCAGCTCAGCCTCTCCTGAGGACACCAGCTCAGCCTCCCCTGAGGACGCCAGCTCAGCCTCTCTAGAGGACGCCAGCCCAGCCTCTCCTGAGGACGCCAGCTCAGTCTCCCCTGAGGACGCCAGCTCAGTCTCTCCTGAGGACGCCAGCTCAGCCTCTCTAGAGGACGCCAGCTCAGCCTCCCCTGAGGACATCAGCTCAGCCTCTCCTGAGGACACCAGCTCAGCCTCTCCTGAGGACATCAGCTCAGCCTCTCCTGAGGACACCAGCTCAGCCTCTCCTGAGGACGCCAGCTCAGTCTCTCCTGAGGACGCCAGCTCAGTCTCTCCTGAGGACGCCAGCTCAGCCTCTCCTGAGGACGCCAGCTCAGCCTCTCCTGAGGACGCCAGCTCAGTCTCCCCTGAGGACGCCAGCTCAGCCTCTCCTGAGGACGCCAGCTCAGCCTCTCCTGAGGACGCCAGCTCAGTCTCTCCTGAGGACGCCAGCTCAGCCTCCCCTGAGGACGCCAGCTCAGCCTCCCCTGAGGACGCCAGCTCAGCCTCTCCTGAGGACGCCAGCTCAGCCTCTCCTGAGGACGCCAGCTCAGTCTCTCCTGAGGACGCCAGCTCAGCCTCTCCTGAGGACGCCAGCTCAGCCTCTCCTGAGGACGCCAGCTCAGTCTCTCCTGAGGACGCCAGCTCAGCCTCTCCTGAGGACGCCAGCTCAGTCTCTCCTGAGGACGCCAGCTCAGCCTCTCCTGAGGACGCCAGCTCAGCCTCTCCTGAGGACGCCAGCTCAGCCTCTCCTGAGGACGCCAGCTCAGCTCTCCTGAGGACGCCAGCTCAGCCTCTCTAGAGGACGCCAGCTCAGCCTCTCCTGAGGACGCCAGCTCAGCCTCTCCTGAGGACGCCAGCTCAGTCTCTCCTGAGGACGCCAGCTCAGCCTCTCCTGAGGACGCCAGCTCAGCCTCTCCTGAGGACGCCAGCTCAGCCTCTCCTGAGGACGCTACTGCTATATACAGTAGAGAGGCTATATACAGTAGAGAGGCTATATACAGTAGAGAGGCTATATACAGTAGCGAGGCTATATACAGTAGAGAGGCTAAATTCAGTAGTGAGGTTATATACAGTAGACAGGCTATATACAGTAGAGAGGCTATGTACAGTAGAGGCTATGTACAGTAGAGAGGCTATGTACAGTAGAGAGGCTATGTACAGTAGAGAGGCTATATACAGTAGAGAGGCTATATACAGTAGAGAGGCTATGTACAGTAGAGAGGCTATGTACAGTAGAGAGGCTATATACAGTAGAGAGGCTATGTACAGTAGAGAGGCTATATACAGTAGAGAGGCTATATACAGTAGAGAGGCTACATACAGACACCGTCTAGACAGGCTGATTGAGGTAGTATGTACATGTAGATATGGTTAAAGTGACTATGCATATATGATGAACAGAGGGTAGCAGCAGCGTAAAGAGGGGTTGGGGGGGCACACAATGCAAATAGCCCGGTTAGCCAATGTGCAGGAGCACTGGTTGGTCGGGACAATTGAGGTAGTATGTACATATGTACATGAATGTAGAGGTAAAGTGACAATGCATATATGATAAACAGAGAGTAGCAGCAGTGTAAAAGAGGGGTTGGGGGGGCACACAATGCAAATTGTCCGGGTAGCCATTTGATCACCTGTTCAGGAGTCTTATGGCTTGGGGGTAAAACCAGTTGAGAAGCCTTTTTGTCCTAGACTTGGCACTCCGGTACCACTTGCCATGCGGCAGAGAAGCTGGCTAGTGTTTGTTTTTTACACTGTGTACACTGTGGCTGTGGGGTTGTTATGGGGCTGTACACTGTGGCTGTGGGGTTGTTATGGGGCTGTACACTGTGGCTGTGGGGTTGTTATGGGGCTGTACACTGTGGCTGTGGGGTTGTTATGGGGCTGTACACTGTGGCTGTGGGGCTGTTATGGGGCTGTACACTGTGGCTGTGGGGTTGTTATGGGGCTGTACACTGTGGCTGTGGGGTTGTTATGGGGCTGTACACTGTGGCTGTGGGGTTGTTATGGGGCTGTACACTGTGGCTGTGGGGTTGTTATGGGGCTGTACACTGTGGCTGTGGGGTTGTTATGGGGCTGTACACTGTGGCTGTGGGGCTGTTATGGGGCTGTACACTGTGGCTGTGGGGTTGTTATGGGGCTGTACACTGTGGCTGTGGGGTTGTTATGGGGCTGTACACTGTGGCTGTGGGGTTGTTATGGGGCTGTACACTGTGGCTGTGGGGTTGTTATGGGGCTGTACACTGTGGCTGTGGGGTTGTTATGGGGCTGTACACTGTGGCTGTGGGGTTGTTATGGGGCTGTACACTGTGGCTGTGGGGTTGTTATGGGGCTGTACACTGTGGCTGTGGGGTTGTTATGGGGCTGTACACTGTGGCTGTGGGGTTGTTATGGGGCTGTACACTGTGGCTGTGGGGCTGTTATGGGGCTGTACACTGTGGCTGTGGGGTTGTTATGGGGCTGTACACTGTGGCTGTGGGGTTGTTATGGGGCTGTACACTGTGGCTGTGGGGTTGTTATGGGGCTGTACACTGTGGCTGTGGGGTTGTTATGGGGCTGTACACTGTGGCTGTGGGGTTGTTATGGGGCTGTACACTGTGGCTGTGGGGCTGTTATGGGGCTGTACACTGTGGCTGTGGGGTTGTTATGGGGGGGCTGTACACTGTGGCTGTGGGGTTGTTATGGGGCTGTACACTGTGGCTGTGGGGCTGTTATGGGGCTGTACACTGTGGCTGTGGGGTTGTTATGGGGGCTGTACACTGTGGCTGTGGGGTTGTTATGGGGCTGTACACTGTGGCTGTGGGGTTGTTATGGGGCTGTACACTGTGGCTGTGGGGTTGTTATGGGGCTGTACACTGTGGCTGTGGGGTTGTTATGGGGCTGTACACTGTGGCTGTGGGGTTGTTATGGGGCTGTACACTGTGGCTGTGGGGTTGTTATGGGGCTGTACACTGTGGCTGTGGGGTTGTTATGGGGCTGTACACTGTGGCTGTGGGGTTGTTATGGGGCTGTACACTGTGGCTGTGGGGTTGTTATGGGGCTGTACACTGTGGCTGTGGGGTTGTTATGGGGCTGTACACTGTGGCTGTGGGGTTGTTATGGGGCTGTACACTGTGGCTGTGGGGTTGTTATGGGGCTGTACACTGTGGCTGTGGGGTTGTTATGGGGCTGTACACTGTGGCTGTGGGGTTGTTATGGGGCTGTACACTGTGGCTGTGGGGCTGTTATGGGGCTGTACACTGTGGCTGTGGGGTTGTTATGGGGCTGTACACTGTGGCTGTGGGGTTGTTATGGGGCTGTACACTGTGGCTGTGGGGTTGTTATGGGGCTGTACACTGTGGCTGTGGGGCTGTTATGGGGCTGTACACTGTGGCTGTGGGGTTGTTATGGGGCTGTGCACTGTGGCTGTGGGGTTGTTATGGGGCTGTACACTGTGGCTGTGGGGTTGTTATGGGGCTGTGCACTGTGGCTGTGGGGTTGTTATGGGGCTGTACACTGTGGCTGTGGGGTTGTTATGGGGCTGTACACTGTGGCTGTGGGGTTGTTATGGGGCTGTACACTGTGGCTGTGGGGTTGTTATGGGGCTGTACACTGTGGCTGTGGGGTTGTTATGGGGCTGTACACTGTGGCTGTGGGGTTGTTATGGGGCTGTACACTGTGGCTGTGGGGTTGTTATGGGGCTGTACACTGTGGCTGTGGGGTTGTTATGGGGCTGTACACTGTGGCTGTGGGGTTGTTATGGGGCTGTACACTGTGGCTGTGGGGTTGTTATGGGGCTGTACACTGTGGGGTTATTATGGGGCTGTACACTGTGGGGTTATTATGGGGCTGTACACTGTGGGGTTGTTATGGGGCTGTACACTGTGGGGTTATTATGGGGCTGTAGACTGTGGCTGTGGGGTTATTATGGGCTGTACACTGTGGATGTGGGGTTATTATGGGGCTGTACACTGTGGCTGTGGGGTTATTATAGGGCTGTACACAGTGGATGTGGGGTTGTTATGGGGCTGTAGACTGTGGCTGTGGGGTTATTATGGGCTGTACACTGTGGATGTGGGGTTATTATAGGGCTGTACACTGTGGCTGCAGTGTTATTATGGGCTGTGTGCTCTGTGCTGTTATCAGGCCAGGTGGTCTAGCTGTAATTTTCACCAGCTGGCTGTCTAATCAGTGTGACGAGCCCCTGGGAGAAGGGTTGAGAGAACCCTGGGGCCCCTGGTAGAGGGGCTGGGAGACCCCGGGCGAACCTGGGGGCCACTGCCTCAGTGTCCAGGGTAGAGGAGAGAGTGAGGGAGGGGGGGAAGAAAGGAAGAAAGGAAGGAAGGAAGAAAGGAGGGAGAGAGGGGAGGTGTAATTGATTTAAGTGAAAGCTCCCCTGTGCCACCTACAAATGCACGCACAGAGCACATACACCCTTGTCCATGTGTTCCCCCAGAGACAGGTTTTTAAAAGCATACAGCCTGACGCACACAAGACACACACACACACACACAAACACACACACACACAGACACACACACAGACAGACAGACAGAACGACAGACAGACAGACAGACAGACAGACAGACAGACACACAGACACACAGACACACAGACACGCACACAGACACGCACACAGACACGCACACTCACACAGGCACGCACACAGACACAGGCACGCACACACACACACAGGCACGCACACAGACACCCACACAGACACGCACACACACACGCACACAGACACGCACACAGACAGGCACACACACACCCACACAGACACGCACACACACACGCACACAGACACGCACACACACACGCACACAGACACGCACACAGACACGCACACACACACACACACACAGACACAATACGGGCATGTATGCTAATGTAACAGGAGGGAGGCAGAGAAGGGGGAGGAAGAGGGAGAGGGGGGGTGGTTTATGAGTGATGTCACTCCCTCAGGGACAGAGTGGTGATTTAAGCTCACGTAGCGCCGGGGGATGTGTGTGTGTGTGTGTGTGTGTGTGTGTGTGTGTGTGTGTGTGTGTGTGTGTGTGTGTGTGTGTGTGTGTGTGTGTGTGTGTGTGTGTGTGTTATTCCGTCTCATCTCACACAACAGAGGCATCTCAACACTAGAGTGCTGACAATTCTTTCACTAATTCATTGATTTCTTTCTTTATTTTAATGTCCATCCATTAAGACTGAATCAGACTATTCTCCCCTAGTCTCCACTAGTCTCCCCTAGTCTCCCCAGTCTCCCCAGTCTCCTCTAGTCTCCCCCAGTCTCCCCTAGTCTCCCCTAGTCTCCCCCAGTCTCCCCTAGTTTCCCCTAGTCTCCCCTAGTCTCCCCCCAGTCTCCCCTAGTCTCCCCTTGTCTCCCCCAGTCTCCCTAGTTTCCCTAGTCTCCCCCAGTCTCCCCTAGTCTCCCCTAGTCTCCCCTAGTCTCCCCCAGTCTCCCATAGTCTCCCCAGTTTCCCCTAGTCTCCCCAGTCTCCCCTAGTCTCCCCAGTTTCCCCTAGTCTCCTCCAGTCTCCCCTAGTCTCCCCAGTCTCCCCTAGTCTCCTCAGTTTCCCTAGTCTCCCCTAGTCTCCCCTAGTCTCCCCAGTCTCCCCTAGTCTCCCCTAGTCTCCCTAGTCTCCCCAGTCTCCCCTAGTCTCCCTAGTCTCCCCTAGTCTCCCCAGTCTCCCTAGTCTCCTCAGTTCCCCCTAGTCTCCCCAGTCTCCCTAGTCTCCCCTAGTCTCCCCTAGTCTCCCCTAGTCTCCCCCCTAGTCTCCCCAGTCTCCCTAGTCTCCTCCAGTCTCCCTAGTCTCCCCAGTTTCCCCTAGTCTCCCCAGTTTCCCTAGTCTCCCCCAGTCTCCCCAGTCTCCCTAGTCTCCCCTAGTCTCCCCAGTTTCCCTAGTCTCCCCAGTTTCCCCTAGTCTCCCCCAGTCTCCCCCAGTCTCCCCTAGTCTCCCCTAGTCTCCCCAGTCTCCCCTATTCTCCCCTAGTCTCCCCTAGTCTCCCCAGTCTCCCTAGTCTCCCCAGTTTCCCCTAGTCTCCCCAGTCTCCCTAGTCTCCCCTAGTCTCCTCCAGTCTCTCCCCTAGTCTCCCCCAGTTTCCCTAGTCTCCCCAGTCTCCCCTAGTCTCCCCTCCCCCTAGTCTCCCCCAGTCTCCCTAGTTTCCCCTAGTCTCCCCCCAGTCTCCCCCAGTCTCCCTAGTCTCCTCCAGTCTCCCCCTAGTCTCCCTAGTCTCCCCTAGTCTCCCCTAGTCTCCCCTAGTCTCCCCCAGTCTCCCCTAGTCTCCTCCAGTCTCCCCTAGTCTCCCCAGTCTCCCCTAGTCTCCCCCTAGTCTCTCCCCTAGTCTCCCCAGTCTCCCCTAGTCTCCTCAGTTTCCCCTAGTCACCCCCAGTCTCCCCTAGTCTCCCCAGTCTCCCCCAGTCTCCCCTATTCATCCATCTCCTCTTTCCCTCCATCTCCCCTGTTCTCCCACTCAGCACCCTCTGTGGTTAACCTGAGATGAACTGCCAAACCCACCACCTTTTCCAATACTTAGCTTTTTCAAATGAGCCTTTTCAAAGGAACCCAGCTTGTCCTCTTCTCATTATGTCATAATGGGCAATATGGGAAGAATGACTCCCTAAATGACAATTGAAGTAACTGGCCTCCGCTTCAAACCCAAAACACTGCTAATAAACGCCTGGCTTTGACCACCATCTTTAGGAGGAAGGAGAGAGGGGAGGGGGGAGAGAGAGAGAGAGAGAGAGAGATGGGGAGAGAGAGAGAGAGATGGGGAGAGAGAGAGAGATAGAGAGGGATGGGGGAGAGAGAGAAAGAGTGTGAGGTTGGCCCACCACCTCTCTCTCCATCTCTCTCTCCATCCCTCTTTCCAGCACATTCCTCCTCAGCAGTGGAAAAGGCTATTTTCACAGGCATGGGTATGTGTGAAAGCGCTCAGCTAGGGTTGTCAGAGGACCCACTCAGGCCTCGTCTCTCTCTGCCAGTGCCGTTTAATCATATAAAACACCTCGAAGGCTGCGTCCTAAATGGGACCCTGGAATAGGGTTAGGGTTCACCCTGTAATAGGCCCACGTTGGAAGCAATAAAAGGATATATTATAAAATAACTGAATGATTAAAACAAGGTCTTGAGGAGCGATGGAGAGGTTCAGGGCGCGTGAAGCCAAATACAACAGGACGCTACTTAGACAGCTTTATTGTGATTGTGAAACACTGTTGAGTTTGATCATTAGGGCCGTGTTCTGTGGGTCTTTTATTGATCGGCTAGAGCCGTCAAAACGTAACTCTGAAAGCACACTCACACTGGCTGGACAGAGATGCTATGGTGTGGCCAAGGAGGAGGGGGGGGGACGGGGGGGAGGAGGGAGAGAGATGCTATGGTGTGGCCAAGGAGGAGGGGGGACGGGGGGGAGGAGGGAGAGAGATACTATGGTGTGGCCAAGGAGGAGGGGGAGGAGGAGAGAGATGCTATGGTGTGGCCAAGGAGGAGGGGGGGACGGGGGGAGGAGGGAGAGAGATGCTATGGTGTGGCCATGGAGGAGGGGGGGGGACGGGGGGGGGAGGAGGGAGAGAGATGCTATGGTGTGGCCAAGGAGGAGGGGGGGGACGGGGGGAGGAGGGAGAGAGATGCTATGGTGTGGTAAAGGAGGAGGGGGGGACGGGGGAGGAGGGAGAGAGATGCTATGGTGTGGCCAAGGAGGGGGGACGGGACGGGGGGAGGAGGGAGAGAGAGGGGGGAGAGAGAGAGAGATGCTATGGTGTGGCCAAGGAGGAGGGGGGGACGGGGGAGGAGGGAGAGAGAAGGGGGGAGAGAGAGAGAGAGATGCTATGGTGTGGCCAAGGAGGAGGGGGGACGGGGGAGGAGGGAGAGAGAATGCTATGGTGTGGCCAAGGGGGAGAGAGAGAGAGAGATGCTATGGTGTGGCCAAGGAGGAGGGGGGACGGGGGGAGGAGGGAGAGAGAAGGGGGGAGAGAGAGAGAGATGCTATGGTGTGGCCAAGGAGGAGGGGGGACGGGGGGAGGAGGGAGAGAGAGTGAGAGAGAGATGCAATCTAGAGAAAATTGTTAGATAAACATACTGGTATTTATGGTGTAGATGGTATAGATGGTATTTATGGTATTTATGGTATAGATGGTATAGATGGTATAGATGGTATTTATGGTATAGATGGTATCTATGGTATAGATGGTATTTATGGTATAGATGGTATAGATGGTATGGATGGTATAGATGGTATCTATGGTATAGATGGTATAGATTGTATAGATGGTATCTATGGTATAGATGGTATCTATGGTATAGATGGTATAGATGGTATCTATGGTATAGATGGTATAGATTGTATAGATGGTATCTATGGTATAGATGGTATCTATGGTATAGATGGTATTTATGGTATAGATGGTATTTATGGCATAGATGGTATAGATGGTATCTATGGTATAGATGGTATAGATGGTATTTATGGCATAGATGGTATAGATGGTATCTATGGTATAGATGGTATCTATGGTATAGATGGTATCTATGGTATAGATGGTATCTATGGTATAGATGGTATAGATGCTATCTATGGTATAGATGGTATTTATGGTATAGATGGTATCTATGGTATAGATGGTATAGATTGTATAGATGGTATCTATGGTATAGATGGTATCTATGGTATAGATGGTATCTATGGTATAGATGGTATCTATGGTATAGATGGTATCTATGGTATAGATGGTATTTATGGCATAGATGGTATAGATGGTATCTATGGTATAGATGGTATCTATGGTATAGATGGTATCTATGGTATAGATGGTATCTATGGTATAGATGGTATCTATGGTATAGATGGTATAGATGGTATTTATGGTATAGATGGTATAGATGGTATAGATGGTATCTATGGTATAGATGGTATAGATGCTATCTATGGTATCTATGGTATAGATGGTATCTATGGTATAGATGGTATCTATGGTATAGATGGTATTTATGGCATAGATGGTATAGATGGTATCTATGGTATAGATGGTATCTATGGTATAGATGGTATCTATGGTATAGATGGTATTTATGGCATAGATGGTATAGATGGTATCTATGGTATAGATGGTATCTATGGTATAGATGGTATCTATGGTATAGATGGTATCTATGGTATAGATGGTATAGATGGTATTTATGGTATAGATGGTATAGATGGTATAGATGGTATCTATGGTATAGATGGTATAGATGCTATCTATGGTATAGATGGTATCTATGGTATAGATGGTATCTATGGTATAGATGGTATTTATGGCATAGATGGTATAGATGGTATCTATGGTATAGATGGTATCTATGGTATAGATGGTATCTATGGTATAGATGGTATAGATGCTATCTATGGTATAGATGGTATTTATGGTATAGATGGTATCTATGGTATAGATGGTATCTATGGTATAGATGGTATAGAACTCTCACTGACGTCCCTGTCCATACCATTACACTGGACACACACACACGGGGGAGGACACACACACACACACACACAGGACACACACACACACACACACACTGCACGTCCCTGTCCATACCATTACACTGACTACACACACACACACACACACACACACACACACACACACACACACACACACACACACACACACACACACACACTGCACGTCCCTGTCCATACCATTACACTGACTACACACACACACACACACACACACACACACACACACACACATGCATGTCCCTGTCCATACCATTACACTGACTACACACACACACACACACACACACACACACACACACACACACACACACACACACACACACACACACACAGACACACACACAAACACTGCTGCACGTCTCTGTCCCAAAACATTGGATTGACATTAGTAACTAAATGTCTCATTCCTATTATAGAAATACACTCAGGAGCCTTCTGATTGTTAGTCTATTATAGAAATACACTCAGGAGCCTTCTGATTGTTGCAGTCTATTATAGAAATACACTCAGGAGCCTTCTGATTGTTAGTCTATTATAGAAATACACTCAGAGCCTTCTGATTGTTAGAGTATCTATTATAGAAATACACTCAGGAGCCTTCTGATTGTTGCAGTCTATTATAGAAATACACTCAGGAGCCTTCTGATTGTTAGTCTATTATAGAAATACACTCAGGAGCCTTCTGATTGTTAGTCTATTATAGAAATACACTCAGGAGCCTTCTGATTGTTACAGTCTATTATAGAAATACACTCAGGAGCCTTCTGATTGTTAGTCTATTATAGAAATACACTCAGGAGCCTTCTGATTGTTGCAGTCTATTATAGAAATACACTCAGGAGCCTTCTGATTGTTGCAGTCTATTATAGAAATACACTCAGGAGCCTTCTGATTGTTGCAGTCTATTATAGAAATACACTCAGGAGCCTTAGATTGTTAGTCTATTATAGATCAGGAGCCTTCTGATTGTTAGTCTATTATAGAAATACACTCATGAGCCTTCTGATTGTTAGTCTATTATAGAAATACACTCAGGAGCCTTCTGATTGTTACAGTCTATTATAGAAATACACTCAGGAGCCTTCTGATTGTTACAGTCTATTATAGAAATACACTCAGGAGCCTTCTGATTGTTAGTCTATTATAGAAATACACTCAGGAGCCTTCTGATTGTTAGTCTATTATAGAAATACACTAGGAGCCTTCTGATTGTTACAGTCTATTATAGAAATACACTCATGAGCCTTCTGATTGTTAGTCTATTATAGAAATACATCAGGAGTTTGATGTTAGTCTATTATAGAAATACACTCAGGAGCCTGGTTAGATGGTATAGAGGTATTATAGAAATACACTCAGGAGCCTTCTGATGGTTAGAGTATCTATGGTATAGAAATACATCAGGAGCCTTCTGATTGTTAGTCTATTATAGACTCATGGCCTTCTGATGTTGCAGTCTATTATAGAAATACACTAGGAGCTTCTGATTGATCTATTATGAAATGTATCTATGAGTATAGTTAGTCTATTATAGAAATGGTATAGAGCCTTCTGATTGTTAGTCTATTATAGAAATACACTCATGATAGATTGTTACAGTCTATTATATAGAGCCTTCTGATTGTTACAGTCTATTATAGAAATACACTGGGAGCCTTCTGATTGTTAGTCTATTATAGAAATACACTCATGAGCCTTCTGATTGTTACAGTACACACACACACACACATTATAGAAATACATGGAGCCTTCTGATTGTTACAGTCTATTATAGAAATACACTCAGGAGCCTTCTGATTGTTACAGTCTATTATAGAAATACACTCAGGAGCCTTCTGATTGTTACAGTCTATTATAGAAATACACCAGAGCCTTCTGATGAAATTACATTGACAGTCTATTATAGAAATACACTCAGGAGCCTTCTGATTGTTACAGTCTATTATAGAAATACACTCAGGAGCCTTCTGATTGTTAGTCTATTATAGAAATACACTCAGGAGCCTTCTGATTGTTAGTCTATTATAGAAATACACTCAGGAGCCTTCTGATTGTTACAGTCTATTATAGAAATACACTCAGGAGCCTCATTGGATTGACAGTCTATTATAGAAATACACTCAGGAGCCTTCTGATTGTTAGTCTATTATAGAAATACACTCAGGAGCCTTCTGATTGTTAGTCTATTATAGAAATACACTCAGGAGCCTTCTGATTGTTACAGTCTATTATAGAAATACACACAGAGCCTTCTGATTGTTAGTCTATTATAGAAATACACTCAGGAGCCTTCTGATTGTTACAGTCTACTCAGGAGCCTTCTGATTGTTACAGTCTATTATAGAAATACACTCAGGAGCCTTCTGATTGTTAGTCTATTATAGAAATACACTGATTGTTAGTCTATTATAGAAATACACCTTCATTGAGCCTTCTGATTGTTACAGTCTATTATAGAAATACACTCAGGAGCCTTCTGATTGTTACAGTCTATTATAGAAATACACTCATGAGCCTTCTGATTGTTGCAGTCTATTATAGAAATACACTCAGGAGCCTTCTGACAGTCTATTATAGAAATACACTCATGAGCCTTCTGATTGTTACAGTCTATTATAGAAATACACTCATGAGCCTTCTGATTGTTACAGTCTATTATAGAAATACACTCAGGAGCCTTCTGATTGTTACAGTCTATTATAGAAATATACTCATGAGCCTTCTGATTGTTACAGTCTATTATAGAAATACACTCAGGAGCCTTCTGATTGTTACAGTCTATTATAGAAATACACTCAGGAGCCTTCTGATTGTTAGTCTATTATAGAAATACACTCAGGAGCCTTCTGATTGTTACAGTCTATTATAGAAATACACTCAGGAGCCTTCTGATTGTTGCAGTCTATTATAGAAATACACTCATGAGCCTTCTGATTGTTAGTCTATTATAGAAATACACTCAGAGCCTTCTGATTGTTACAGTCTATTATAGAAATACACAGGAGCCTTCTGATTGTTAGTCTATTATAGAAATACACTCAGGAGCCTTCTGATTGTTACAGTCTATTATAGAAATACACTCAGGAGCCTTCTGATTGTTACAGTCTATTATAGAAATACACTCAGGAGCCTTCTGATTGTTGCAGTCTATTATAGAAATACACTAGGAGCCTTCTGATTGTTAGTCTATTATAGAAATACACTCAGGAGCCTTCTGATTGTTAGTCTATTATAGAAATACACTCAGGAGCCTTCTGATTGTTAGTCTATTATAGAAATACACTCAGAGCCTTCTGATTGTTGTCTATTATGAAATACACTCAGGAGTCTGATTGTTAGTCTATTATAGAAATACACTCAGGAGCCTTCTGATTGTTACAGTCTATTATAGAAATACACTCAGGAGCCTTCTGATTGTTAGTCTATTATAGAAATACATTCAGGAGCCTTCTGATTGTTAGTCTATTATAGAAATACACTCAGGAGCCTTCTGATTGTTACAGTCTATTATAGAAATACACTCAGGAGCCTTCTGCAGATTGAACAGTTCTATTATAGAAATACACTCAGGAGCCTTCTGATTGTTACAGTCACACTATTATAGAAATACACTCAGGAGCCTTCTGATTGTTACAGTCTATTATAGAAATACACACAGGAGCCTTCTGATTGTTACAGTCTATTATAGAAATACACTCAGGAGCCTTCTGAGAACAGTCTATTATAGAAATACACTCAGGAGCCTCTGAGAGTCTATTATAGAAATACACTCAGGAGCCTTTGATTGTTAGTCTATTATAGAAATACACTCGGAGACAGGAGCCTTCTGATTGTTAGTCTATTATAGAAATACACTCATGAGCCTTCTGATTGTTACAGTCTATTATAGAAATACACTCAGGAGCCTTCTGATTGTTGTCTATTATAGAAATATACTCAGGAGCCTTCTGATTGTTGCAGTCTATTATAGAAATACACTCAGGAGCCTTCTGATTGTTAGTCTATTATGAAATACATCAGGAGCCTTCTGATTGTTAGTCTATTATAGAAATATACTCATGAGCCTTCTGATTGTTACAGTCTATTATAGAAATACACTCAGGAGCCTTCTGATTGTTGCAGTCTATTATAGAAATACACTCAGGAGCCTTCTGATTGTTACAGTCTATTAGAAAATAATGTTTATGAAGAGAAGAAAACCTTACTTTTAAACAGGACTTTACCTCTTCTGTAGAAGCATGTTATAGGACTGAACTGACTGGCATATCCTAGGTAACTAGATTATCTGTGTGTGTATGGTCTAGATTATGTGTGTGTGTACAGGTGTAGATTATCTCTGTGCGTATATCCTAGAAGATCTGAGCTGGTTTAGGTTTCTGTGATATATCACCTGCACATGTCCCTGTATCACCAGGCTGTGATGCCTCACAGCTCACACTTTCAGTCTGATCCTACACACTGTCTAGATTATCACTGTCAGAGAATATCATACAGGTCTAGAACACACACACATTATCTCTGTCTGTATCCACACACATACACTCTGTCAGAGAACACACACACACACTGTCACAGCTAGAGCGATGAGTTGGAAGATGCAGTGACATCGACAGACACAGGTCGGAGACACACACACATATCACACACACACAGACACACACACATACACTACAGCGCTGTGAGACACACTCCATCTGAAGTGTTAAGCCCAGGAGCGTTGTGTGAAATACACTCAAGGCTTCTGATTTCATCCCTGTCTGAAGTCAAGAGGTGGGAGAATTATCTCTCACTGTATCCTACACACCTAGCTTATCTCTGTCTCTGAGCACCGATACATCACAGGTCTACTACAGATTATCTCTGTCTATATCCTACAGATCTAGATTATCTGTATCTGTCTGTATCCTACAGATCTAGATTATCTCTGTCTATATCCTACAGATCTAGATTATCTCTGTCTATATCCTACAGATCTAGATTATCTCTGTCTATATCCTACAGGTCTAGATTATCTCTGTCTGTATCCTACAGATCTAGATTATCTCTGTCTATATCCTACAGATCTAGATTATCTCTGTCTGTATCCTACAGGTCTAGATTATCTCTGTCTGTATCCTACAGTCCTAGATTATCTCTGTCTATATCCTACAGGTCTAGATTATCTCTGTCTGTATCCTACAGTCCTAGATTATCTCTGTCTATATCCTACAGGTCTAGATTATCTCTGTCTGTATCCTACAGGTCTAGATTATCTCTGTCTATATCCTACAGGTCTAGATTATCTCTGTCTATATCCTACAGGTCTAAACTATCTCTGTCTATATCCTACAGGTCTAGACTATCTCTGTCTATATCCTACAGGTCTAGACTATATCTGTCTGTATCCTACATGTCTAAACTATCTCTGTCTATATCCTACATGTCTAGACTCTGAGATGACAGGTCTAGAGAGGTCTAGATTATGGGAATCAAATGTCTGTAAAAGATGGAGAGAACAGATGGGAGGAATGGAGAGAAGGGGAGAGGAAAAGAAAACAGACAGAGCAGGGGAGAAAATTAGGCAAATATTCTCACTGCCTCTCAGAGGAACCACAGGGCTGCAGGTCTAAACCACAGGGCTGCAGGTCTAAACCACAGGGCTACAGGTCTAAACCACAGGGCTACAGGTCTAAACCACAGGGCTGCAGGTCTACCCAGAATGAAGTAGTTATTCCACAGGGCTGCAGGTCTAAACCCAGGAATGAAGGTTATTCCACAGGGCTGCAGGTCTAAACCACAGAATTAACCCAGAATGAAGTAGTTATTCCACAGGGCTGCAGGTCTACCCAGAATGAAGTAGTTATTCCACAGGGCTGCAGGTCTACCCAGAATGAAGTAGTTATTCCACAGGGCTGCAGGTCTACCCAGAATGAAGTAGTTATTCCACAGGGCTGCAGGTCTACCCAGAATGAAGTAGTTATTCCACAGGGCTGCAGGTCTACCCAGAATGAAGTAGTTATTCCACGGGGCTGCAGGTCTACCCAGAATGAAGTAGTTATTCCACGGGGCTGCAGGTCTACCCAGAATGAAGTAGTTATTCCACAGGGCTGCAGGTCTACCCAGAATGAAGTAGTTATTCCACAGGGCTGCAGGTCTACCCAGAATGAAGTAGTTATTCCACAGGGCTGCAGGTCTACCCAGAAGGAAGTAGTTATTCCACAGGGCTGCAGGTCCTACCGATCCTCGACTTTGGCGATGTCATTTACAAAATAGCCTCCAATACCCTACTCAACAAATTGGATGCAGTCTATCACAGTGCAATCCGTTTTGTCACCAAAGCCCCATATACTACCCACCATTGCGACCTGTACGCTCTCGTAGGCTGGCCCTCGCTTCACTCTCGTCTCCAAACCCACTGGCTCCATGCAATCTACAAGACCCTGCTAGGTAAAGTCCCCCCTTATCTCAGCTCGCTGGTCACCATAGCACCTCCCACCTGTAGCACACGCTCCAGCAGGTATATCTCTAGTCACCCCCAAAACCAATTCTTTCTTTGGCCGCCTCTCCTTTCAGTTCTCTGCTGCCAATGACTGGAACGAACTACAAAAATCTCTGAAACTGGAAACACTTATCTCCCTCACTAGCTTTAAGCACCAACTGTCAGAGCAGCTCACAGATTACTGCACCTGTACATAGCCCACCTATATTTTAGCCCAAACAACTACCTCTTTCCCTACTGTATTTAATTAATTTATTTATTTTGCTCCTTTGCACCCCATTATTTTTATTTCTACTTTGCACATTCTTCCATTGCAAATCTACCATTCCAGTGTTTTACTTGCTATATTGTATTTACTTCGCCACCATGGCCTTTTTTTGCCTTTACCTCCCTTATCTCACCTCATTTGCTCACATCGTATATAGACTTGTTTATACTGTATTATTGACTGTATGTTTGTTTTACTCCATGTGTAACTCTGTGTCGTTGTATGTGTCAAACTGCTTTGCTTTATCTTGGCCAGGTCGCAATTGTAAAGGAGAACTTGTTCTCAACTTGCCTACCTGGTTAAATAAAGGTGAAATAAATAAAATAAATAAAGGAAGTAGCTAAACCACAGAGCTGCAGGTCTACCCAGAATGAAGTAGCTAAGCCTTCTGAGGTTCCTGTGTGTGTGTGTGTGTGTGTGTGTGTGTGTGTGTGTGTGTGTGTGTGTGTGTGTGTGTGTGTGTGTGTGTGTGTGTGTGTGTGTGTGTGTGTGTGTGTGTGTGTGTGTGTGTGTGTGTGTGTGTGTGTGTGCGTGCGTGCGTGTGTGTGTGTGATGTTTACTGAAGGCAGCAGACAGGTGAAAGGAGACTCCTTCCTATCTGTATCTCTTAGCCCTCTCTTCTGATAGGTCTGGGCTGACCGGGGATTGTGGGGCACCCTCGCCTCGCGCTGAGTTTGGGGGTCACCCTCGCCTCGGGCAGAGTTTGGGGTGCACCAGTGGGGCGAGGGTGATGGACGAGTGGCACAATGGCAGGATGGGTGCAGTTAGAATCACCATGTTCCTGAATCCTGATGTTATTGTCTGGGAACTCCTTCACCCTTAGAGCCTTGATATCTAAAGGGAGCATAAGAAACACCCTGAGATAAACACCATGATGGCTTACAACCGGCTCTAATGTAGTTCACAATACCTTTATGCTTTTTAAATGGCCCCTTGATGCAAAGGACACTCCACTTCTGGCCTTGTAAGAGGTTTATAATCAAAGTTAAACAAAGGTTAAATGACAACCATTATTTCAGAGAGTGTACAAGACCTATGTGTGTTTCACTGAGATAAAGACTGTAGATAATGGACGGTTTAGACAGGACAGAGCTGAGGCTGTAGACAGGACAGAGCTGAGGCTGTAGACAGGACAGAGCTGAGGCTGTAGACAGGACAGAGCTGAGGCTGTAGACAGACAGGACAGAGCTGAGGCTTTAGACAGGACAGAGCTGAGGCTTTAGACAGGACAGAGCTGAGGCTTTAGACAGGACAGAGCTGAGGCTTTAGACAGGACAGAGCTGAGGCTGTAGACAGACAGGACAGAGCTGAGGCTGTAGACAGGACAGAGCTGAGGCTGTAGACAGACAGGACAGAGCTGAGGCTTTAGACAGGACAGAGCTGAGGCTGTAGACAGGACAGAGCTGAGGCTGTAGACAGGACAGAGCTGAGGCTGTAGACAGGACAGAGCTGAGGCTTTAGACAGGACAGAGCTGAGGCTGTAGACAGACAGGACAGAGCTGAGGCTGTAGACAGACAGGACAGAGCTGAGGCTGTAGACAGACAGGACAGAGCTGAGGCTGTAGACAGGACAGAGCTGAGGCTGTAGACAGGACAGAGCTGAGCTGGACAGAGCTGAGGCTGTAGACAGGACAGAGCTGAGGCTGTAGACAGACAGGACAGAGCTGAGGCTAGACAGACAGGACAGAGCTGAGGCTTAGACAGACAGGACAGAGCTGAGGCTTAGACAGGACAGAGCTGACAGACAGGACAGAGCTGAGGCTTTAGACAGGACAGAGCTGAGGCTGTAGACTGGACAGAGCTGAGGCTTTAGACAGGACAGAGCTGAGGCTTTAGACAGGACAGAGCTGAGGCTGTAGACAGGCCAGAGCTGAGGCTGTAGACAGGACAGAGCTGAGGCTGTAGACAGACAGGACAGAGCTGAGGCTGTAGACAGGACAGAGCTGAGGCTGTAGACAGGACAGAGCTGAGGCTGTAGACAGGACAGAGCTGAGGCTAGACAGGACAGAGCTAGACAGACAGGACAGAGCTGAGGCTGTAGACAGGACAGAGCTGAGGCTGTAGACAGGACAGAGCTGAGGCTTTAGACAGGACAGAGGCTTAGACAGAGGACAGGCTGAGGCTGTAGACAGGACAGACAGACAGACAGGACAGAGCTGAGGCTTAGACAGGACAGAGCTGAGGCTGTAGACAGGACAGAGCTGAGGCTTTAGACAGGACAGAGCTGAGGCTTTAGACAGGACAGAGCTGAGGCTTTAGACAGGACAGAGCTGAGGCTTTAGACAGGACAGAGCTGAGGCTTTAGACAGGACAGAGCTGAGAGGCTGTAGACAGACAGGACAGAGCTGAGGCTGTAGACAGACAGGACAGAGCTGAGGCTGTAGACAGGACAGAGCTGAGGCTGTAGACAGACAGGACAGAGCTGAGGCTTTAGACAGACAGGACAGAGCTGAGGCAGGACAGTAGACTGTAGACAGAGAGCTGAGGCTGTAGACAGGACAGAGCTGAGGCTGTAGACAGACAGGACAGAGATGAGGCTGTAGACAGGACAGAGCTGAGGCTTTAGACAGAGACAGGACAGAGCTGAGGCTGTAGACAGGACAGACTGAGGCAGACAGGACAGAGCTGAGGCTGTAGACAGGACAGAGCTGAGGCTGTAGAGACAGGACAGAGCTGAGGCTGTAGACAGACAGGACAGAGATGAGGCTGTAGACAGGACAGAGCTGTGAGCTGAGGCTGTAGACAGGACAGAGATGAGGCTGTGACAGAGATGAGGCTAGACAGGACAGAGATGAGGCTGTAGACAGAGACAGAGCTAGACAGGACAGAGATGAGGCTGTAGACAGACAGGACAGAGCTGAGGCTGTAGACAGGACAGAGATGAGGCTGTAGACAGGACAGAGATGAGGCTTTAGACAGGACAGAGATGAGGCTGTAGACAGGACAGAGATGAGGCTGTAGACAGACAGGACAGAGATGAGGCTAGACAGGACAGAGTGAGGCTCTAGAGGACAGAGCTGAGGCTGTAGACAGGACAGAGATGAGGCTGTAGAGACAGAGATGAGGCTGTAGACAGGACAGAGCTGAGGCTGTAGACAGACAGGACAGAGATGAGGCTTTAGACAGACAGGACAGAGATGAGGCTGTAGACAGGACAGAGCTGAGGCTAGACAGACAGGACAGAGTGTCTGTACTGAGGAGACCTGACAGATTCTGAGAGACCAGTGTGTCTGTACTGTAGAGACAGAGCTGTGGTTCTAGAACCAGTGTGTCTGATGAGGCTGTAGACAGACAGACCTGTGGCTTCTAGAACCAGTGTGACTGTACTGTAGACAGAGACAGAGCTGTGTAGTTCTAGACAGAGTGAGGCTGTACTGTAGAGAGGCTGTGGTTCTAGAACCAGTGTGTCTGTACTGTAGAGTAGAGACCTGTGGTTCTAGAACCAGTGTGTCTGTACTGTAGAGACCTGTGGTTCTAGAACCAGTGTGTCTGTACTGTAGAGACCTGTGGTTCTAGAACCAGTGTGTCTGTACTGTAGAGACCTGTGGTTCTAGAACCAGTGTGTCTGTACTGTAGAGACCTGTGGTTCTAGAACCAGTGTGTCTGTACTGTAGAGACCTGTGGTTCTAGAACCAGTGTGTCTGTACTGTAGAGACCTGTGGTTCTAGAACCAGTGTGTCTGTACTGTAGAGACCTGTGGTTCTAGAACCAGTGTTCTAGAACCTGTGTTCTGTACTGTAGAGACCTGATTCTAGAACCAGTGTGTCTGTACTGTAGAGACCTGTGGTTCTAGAACCAGTGTGTCTGTACTGTAGAGACCTGTGGTTCTAGAACCAGTGTGTCTGTACTGTAGAGACCTGTGGTTCTAGAACCAGTGTGTCTGTACTGTGTAGATTCTAGAACCAGTGTGTCTGTACTGTAGAGACCTGTGGTTCTAGTGTGTCTGTACTGTAGAGACCTGTGGTTCTAGAACCAGTGTGTCTGTACTGTCTGGTTCTAGAATCACTGTAGAGACCTGTGGTTCTAGAACCAGTGTGTCTGTACTGTAGAGACATGTGGTTCTAGAACCAGTGTGTCTGTACTGTAGAGACTTGTGGTTCTAGAATCAGTGTGTCTGTGCTGTAGAGACCTGTGGTTCTAGAACCAGTGGGTCTGTACTGTAGAGACCTGTGGTTCTAGAACCAGTGTGTCTGTACTGTAGAGACCTGTGGTTCTAGAATCAGTGTGTCTGTACTGTAGAGACCTGTGGTTCTAGAATCAGTGTGTCTGTACTGTAGAGACCTGTGGTTCTAGAATCAGTGTGTCTGTACTGTAGAGACCTGTGGTTCTAGAACCAGTGTGTCTGTACTGTACCTGTGGTTCTAGAATCTGTGGTATTCTAGAACCAGTGTGTCTGTACTGTAGAGACCTGTGGTTCTAGAATCAGTGTGTCTGTACTGTAGAGACCTGTGGTTCTAGAACCAGTGTGTCTGTACTGTAGAGACCTGTGGTTCTAGAACCAGTGTGTCTGTACTGTAGAGACATGTGGTTCTAGAACCAGTGTGTCTGTACTGTAGAGACCTGTGGTTCTAGAACCAGTGTGTCTGTACTGTAGAGACCTGTGGTTCTAGAACCAGTGTGTCTGTACTGTAGAGATCTGTGGTTCTAGAACCAGTGTGTCTGCACTGTAGAGACCTTTGGTTCTGTACTTTAGAGACCTGTGGTTCTAGAACCAGTGTGTCTGTACTGTATAGACCTGTGGTTCTAGAACCAGTGTGTCTGTACTGTAGAGACCTGTGATTCTAGAACCAGTGTGTCTGTACTGTAGAGACCTGTGGTTCTAGAACCAGTGTGTCTGGACTGTAGAGACCTGTGGTTCTAGAACCAGTGTGTCTGTACTGTAGAGACCTGTGGTTCTAGAACCAGTGTGTCTGTACTGTAGAGACCTGTGGTTCTAGAATCAGTGTGTCTGTACTGTAGAGACCTGTGGTTCTAGAATCAGTGTGTCTGTACTATAGAGACCTGTGGTTCTAGAACCAGTGTGTCTGTACTGTAGAGACCTGTGGTTCTAGAACCAATGTGTCTGTACTGTAGAGACCTGGGGTTCTAGAATCAGTGTGTCTGTACTGTAGAGACCTGTGGTTCTAGAATCAGTGTGTCTGTACTGTAGAGACCTGGGGTTCTAGAACCAGTGTGTCTGTACTGTAGAGACCTGTGGTTCTAGAACCAGTGTGTCTGTACTGTAGAGACCTGTGGTTCTAGAACCAGTGTGTCTGTACTGTAGAGACGTGTGGTTCTAGAACCAGTGTGTCTGTACTGTAGAGACGTGTGGTTCTAGAATCATTGTGTCTGTACTGTAGAGACGTGTGGTTCTAGAACCAGTGTGTCTGTACTGTAGAGACGTGTGGTTCTAGAATCATTGTGTCTGTACTGTAGAGACCTGTGGTTCTAGAATCATTGTGTCTGTACTGTAGAGACTTGTGGTTCTAGAATCATTGTGTCTGTACTGTAGAGACGTGTGGTTCTAGAATCATTGTGTCTGTACTGTAGAGACCTGTGGTTCTAGAATCATTGTGTCTGTACTGTAGAGACCTGTGGTTCTAGAACCAGTGTGTCTGTTCTGTTTCTGTTTCCCATGCCTTGTTGTTATGGGAAACAAATGTTTACAATGGTTAAATTAGGTGAAAAACAATAAACCAAGTGAAATAAGCAGTCAGAAATGAACATTAAATATTACACAGAAGTTTCAGAAGTACGGTGTTGTAACAGTGTGCCAATTGTTGTACTATGAATGACAAGGGAAAATAAATAAACATAAATATGGGTTGTATTTACAATGGTGTTTGTTCTTCATTGGTTGACCTAATCTTGTGTCAACAGGTCACAAATCTTGCTGCTGTGATGCACACTGTGGTATCAATATTTGTTTTGTTTTCAAATTCTTTGTTAGTCTGTGCAATCTGAGGGAATTATGTGTCTCTAATGTGGTCATACGTTTGGTTCCCACTCTCTCTCTCTCTCTCTCTTGCTCTCTCTCTCTCTCTCTCTGACTCTCTTCTCTCTCTCTTCCTCCCTCTCTCTACCTCCGTCTCAGAGGCCTCTCTATCTCTCTCACTCTCTCTCACTCTCTTCTGTCTCTGACTCTCTTCTCTCTCTGACTCTCCTCTCTCTCTCACTCTCTTCCTCCCTCTCTCTACCTCTGTCTCAGGGGCCTCTCTCTCTCTGTCTCTCTCTGACTCTCTTCTCTCTCTGACTCTCCTCTCTCTCTCACTCTCTTCCTCCCTCTCTCTACCCCTGTCTCAGAGGCCTCTCTCTCTGACTCTCCTCTCTCTCTGACTCTCTTCCTCTCTCACTCTCTTCCTCCCTCTCTCTACCCCTGTCTCAGAGGCCTCTCTCTCTCACTCTCTTCTCTCTCTGACTCTCTTCCTCTCTCACTCTCTTCCTCCCTCTCTCTACCTCTGTCTCAGAGGCCTCTCTATCTCCCAGACCATATGGGTTAAACCTGAACCTTCCTGTGTGTATCGTCTCCACTCTGCTCTCTGCTCCCTGGTCTCCTGCCTCAGTCTCAGGAGGCTCTATGAATTATGTATGAAGCTACAGTCCTGTATTAATCACAAAACCACAGTTTCTGCACGATATCAACAGCCCACTGCTCCCAATAGTGTACTGGCTCTATTTGAACACCGATAAACCCCTCCGTTTAAACATGGGTTGAGTAGATGTCATTCCAGGCAACTAAAGTCAACTTTCTAAACAATGTTTGTGTTCGTTGGTAGCTTGTTAGCCTGTTAGCTAGTTGGCTAGTCAGTTCAAATAATGACCAGAGCAAAGCTGACAACTTCAGCTACTTTTTATTCATTATTACAGGAAAATAAACTCTGGACAACGTCATTATTTACAAGGTAATGACGAGCTTACAGAATATAGCTTTACGTCTGTGAGCTTGATGAAAATAAAAGCAGGTCATTCTACCTGCGAATGAGAGAACTCCTGCGTTGTCTTGTCACGGGGGGGGGGGGATTTGGTCTGGTTTCTGTGGCAGTCCGGTAGCCATGGCAACGGGCGTTGCGATAGACGCCGAGGTGTACAGTTTTTTTTGTGTGACAAGGAAGCCGACATCTATATTCAAACCTTGACCTTATTTCTCTTCCAGGCCCCGACATCCAGGTCCTGATTATTTCTCCCTCTCTTACCTTGTCCTCACAATGTTCACAACTATGTCCATATCACAGCTATAAGACAGACGGAGGGATGGAGAACTGCCTGACTGATAATGTCAGTGTCCTGGTGTGAGGGGGAGGGAGAGCGACAGAGAGACTTAGTTTATTGCCCCCAGACCCTATATTTTTTACTATTTTTTTTACCTTTATTTAACCAGGCAAGTCAGTTAAGAACAAATTCTTATTTTCAATGACGGCCTGGGAACAGTGGGTTAACTGCCTGTTCAGGGGCAGAACGACAGATTTGTACCTTGTCAGCTCGGGGGTTTGAACTTGCAACCTTCTGGTTACTAGTCCAACGCTCTATATATATATATAAGACCCAGCCAGTGAAATCAGAAAACCTTTCCCTCTACCCCTCACCAAACCACTGGGGCTTGGAACCCTTTCACCATGGGACCTCTGATGGCTTTAATACCGGAACATGATGGCTTTTAATAATACTGGGCCATAAAAGGAGGAATATTCATTATTTTATTCAACTTCCATTGTCTTCCAAGAGTTTTCTTGGATATGTGTTTACTCATGCCAGCGAGCTACTCATGCCAGCGAGCTACTCATGCCAGCGAGCTACTCATGCCAGCGAGCTACTCATGTCAGCTAGCTACTCATGCCAGCTAGCTACTCATGCCAGCTAGCTACTCGTTTGCCCACTCTCTTTCTCCTTGTCACACTCTCTCCATCTCTATCTCCTTCTCTCTCCTTCTCTCTTTCTCCTTGTCACACTCTCTCTATCTCCTTCTCTCTTTCTCCTTGTCACACTCTCTCCATCTCAATCTCCTTCTCTCTTTCTCCTTGTCACACTCTCTCCATCTCTATCTCCTTCTCTCTTTCTCCTTCTCACACTCTCTCCATCTCAATCTCCTTCTCTCTTTCTCCTTGTCACACTCTCTCCATCTCTATCTCCTTCTCTCTTTCTCCTTGTCACACTCTCTCCATCTCTATCTCCTTCTCTCTTTCTCCTTGTCACACTCTCTCCATCTCTATCTCCTTCTCTCTTTCTCCTTGTCACACTCTCTCCATCTCTATCTCCTTCTCTCGTTCTCCTTGTCACACTCTCTCCATCTCTATCTCCTTCTCTCTTTCTCCTTGTCACACTCTCTCCATCTCTATCTCCTTCTCTCTTTCTCCTTGTCACACTCTCTCCATCTCTATCTCCTTCTCTCTTTCTCCTTCTCACACTCTCTCCATCTCTATCTCCTTCTCTCTTTCTCCTTGTCACACTCTCTCCATCTCTATCTCCTTCTCTCTTTCTCCTTGTCACACTCTCTCCATCTCTATCTCCTTCTCTCCTTCTCCTTGTCACACTCTCTCCATCTCTATCTCCTTCTCTCTTTCTCCTTGTCACACTCTCTCCATCTCTATCTCCTTCTCTCTTTCTCTCCGGATCCTGTCCCCATCCCCAGTTCAGCCCAGCGGCGCCGGCCCGGTTCAGTGGCCTGTCAGAGCATTAGTGGTGCGTCGTTATACTGCCTAACGACATAGAGAAGGAGTGGAGGAGGAGACCCTAGGGCACGGGAAGGCATGAGAGAGAGACGTAAATATTCTGGCATGGGAAGAAGAGAGAGGGGGATTCTAGAACAATTGACAGAATGAGGGAAGGGTAGAGGGATGGATGGAGAGAGGGAAGGGTAGAGGGATGGATGGAGAGAGTGAAGTGTAGAGGGATGGATGGAGAGAGGGAAGGGTAGAGGGATGGATGGAGAGAGGGAAGTGTAGAGGGATGGATGGAGAGAGGGAAGGGTAGAGGGATGGATGGAGAGAGGGAAGGGTAGGGGGATCGATGGAGAGAGGGAAGGGTAGAGGGATGGATGGAGAGAGGGAAGGGTAGGGGGATGGATGGAGAGAGGGAAGGGTAGAGGGATGGATGGAGAGAGGGAAGGGTAGGGGGATCGATGGATAGAGGGAAGGGTAGAGGGATGGATGGAGCGAGGGAAGGGTAGAGGGATGGATGGAGCGAGGGAAGGGTAGAGGGATGGATGGAGAGAGGGAAGGGTAGAGGGATGGATGGAGAGAGGGAAGGGTAGAGGGATGGATGGAGCGAGGGAAGGGTAGAGGGATGGATGGAGAGAGGGAAGGGTAGGGGGATCGATGGAGAGAGGGAAGGGTAGAGGGATGGATGGAGCGAGGGAAGGGTAGAGGGATGGGTGGAGAGAGGGAAGGGTAGGGGGAGGAGAGGAGGAGGGGGAAGAGTGAGGTCATCCTGTTGTCTGGAGCAGGGGGGCACAGGGGCATAAGAGGAGGAGGAGAGGGGGAACAAGAGAAAAGAGAGAGGGGGAAAACCAAATGAGGTTATGGGAACTGATTATTTTTTTAGCGAGCCATTTATGCCACCGGGGCTCCCTGAAGATGACGGACCCTTTAATCTGGTGCTCTGAGAAACAACACCAGGATCCCTTTCCTCGGGCGAGTCCCAGATGGCATGGTATTCACTAACAGTAGTGAACATGGTATTCACTAACATTAGTGCACCCTATGGGCCCTGGTGGCATGGTATTCACTAACAGTAGTGAACATGGTATTCACTAACAGTAGTGAACATGGTATTCACTAACAGTAGTGAACATGGTATTCACTAACAGTAGTGAACATGGTATTCACTAACAGTAGTGAACATGGTATTCACTAACAGTAGTGAACATGGTATTCACTAACAGTAGTGAACATGGTATTCACTAACAGTAGTGAACATGGTATTCACTAACATTAGTGCACCCTATGGGCCCTGGTGGCATGGTATTCACTAACAGTAGTGAACATGGTATTCACTAACAGTAGTGAACATGGTATTCACTAACAGTAGTGAACATGGTATTCACTAACAGTAGTGAACATGGTATTCACTAACAGTAGTGAACATGGTATTCACTAACAGTAGTGAACATGGTATTCACTAACAGTAGTGAACATGGTATTCACTAACAGTAGTGAACATGGTATTCACTAACAGTAGTGAACATGGTATTCACTAACAGTAGTGAACATGGTATTCACTAACATTAGTGCACCCTATGGGCCCTGGTGGCATGGTATTCACTAACAGTAGTGAACATGGTATTCACTAACAGTAGTGAACATGGTATTCACTAACAGTAGTGAACATGGTATTCACTAACAGTAGTGAACATGGTATTCACTAACAGTAGTGAACATGGTATTCACTAACAGTAGTGAACATGGTATTCACTAACAGTAGTGAACATGGTATTCACTAACAGTAGTGAACATGGTATTCACTAACAGTAGTGAACATGGTATTCACTAACAGTAGTGAACATGGTATTCACTAACAGTAGTGAACATGGTATTCACTAACAGTAGTGAACATGGTATTAACTAACAGTAGTGAACATGGTATTCACTAACAGTAGTGAACATGGTATTAACTAACAGTAGTGAACATGGTATTCCCTAACATTAGTGAACATGGTATTCACTAACAGTAGTGCACCCTATGGGCCCTGGGCAAAAGCACTATACTGTTTAGCAGTAGTGGAAAAAGTACCAGATTTCCATACTTGAGTAAAAGTAAAGATACTGTATAGAGTTACCGTAATAGAGATACTGTAATAGAGATACCGTAATAGAGATACTGTAATAGAAAATCACTCAAGTAGAAATTAAAGTTGTCAAAAATATATATAGTAAAGTACAGATACCCCCAAAAAAACGCCTGAAGTTGAACTTTACAGTATTTTGACTCAACACCACTGTTGTATAGAGGCTCCGGAGTGGGGCAGCGGTCTGAGGCACTGCATCTCAGTGCTAGGGGCGTAACTACAGACCCTGATTCGATTCCAGACTGTATCACAACCGGCTGTGATTGGGAGTCCCATAGGGCGGTGCACAATTGGCCCAGCGTCTTCCGGGTTTGGCCGGGGTGGGCCGTCATTGTACATCAGAATTAGTTGTTAACTGACTTGCCTTGTTAAACGAAGGTTAAATCAATGGGGATGAAGGTGTCTTTGGGAAACACAACTTCATTCATCAAAGAGTGTCTGTTTGATCTCAGATGGATGTGTCACGCTGACGTCCTGGACCCGGGCTGCCTCGCCTTTCTCTACTTATGCAGATTTATTGAATTAGGGCTTGATGGGTTTAGCAGTTCTCACTGCCCTCCTCTCCCTTCCTTCCCCCCATCTCTCCCCCATTGGCAGGAATGGGACGACAAGCTGGGGGAGAGAGAGAAATAGAGAGAGAGGCCTCTAACCACTAGGCTACTTGCCACCCCTAAGCCCAGAACTGAAGCTCCATATCTACACTGTAAAAAATATATATATTAAACTATATCTCCTGGGCTACATAGAGTGTTAGCTCAAACATAGTCATATTGTGAACCATGAACCATTAGTTCATAATGATTTTACAATACATTACCTTCTAGTGGTTCCTTTGCTGCAGTTAGTCAGTAATCAGATAATGTCTCAGGGACATTTTTCTGCTTTAGGTCAGGTTCTAGTTGAGATGATATTGAGATTCCACCTCACCTGCAGTCCAAACGGCACCCTATTCCCTATACAGTGTGCTGATTCTGGTCAAAATGAGTGTGCTATATAGGGAGCATATAGGGAACAGGGTGCTGTTTGGGACGTCGGCCTCTACTCTGCTCCTGGACCATTAGCATTCCTCAGCTAAGTGGTTCAACCTCGATGTGTGTGTGTGTGTGTGTGTGTGTGTGTGTGTGTGTGTGTGTGTGTGTGTGTGTGTGTGTGTGTGTGTGTGTGTGTGTGTGTGTGTGTGTGTGTGTGTGTTGGAGTTTGCCTCGTGACTGCAACCTGGCCCCCCCCCCATAGTTCATTACCGTTTCAGAAATACCCCCACCTGTGTATCTGAACACACACACACACACACACACACCGCAGCCGTAAACCCAGATCAGATAGATGATAATGAACAAAATGCTCCTTTACTTCTATGTAATACACCCAGTAAAACATCAACAGTCTCCATCATTATCCCTCCCCTCCTTTACCTCTATATAATACACCCAGTAAAACATCTACAGTCTCCATCATTATCCCTCCCCTCCTTTACTCTGTCTCCATCATTATCCCTCCTCCCCTCCTTTACCTCTATATAATACACCCAGTAAAACATCAACAGTCTCCATCATTATCCCTCCCCTCCTTTACCTCTATATAATACACCCAGTAAAACATCAACAGTCTCCATCATTATCCCTCCCCTCCTTTACCTCTATATAATACGCCCAGTAAAACATCTACAGCCTCCAACATTATCCCTCCCCTCCTTTACCTCTATATAATACACCCAGTAAAACATCTACAGTCTCCATCATTATCCCTCCCCTCCTTTACTCTGTCTCCATCATTATCCCTCCCCTCCTTTACCTCTATATAATACACCCAGTAAAACATCTACAGTCTCCATCATTATCCCTCCCCTCCTTTACTCTGTCTCCATCATTATCCCTCCCCTCCTTTAACTCTATATAATACACCCAGTAAAACATCAACAGTCTCCATCATTATCCCTCCCCTCCTTTAACTCTATATAATACACCCAGTAAAACATCAACAGTCTCCATCATTATCCCTCCCCTCCTTTAACTCTATATAATACACCCAGTAAAACATCTACAGTCTCCATCATTATCCCTCCCCTCCTTTACCTATATATAATACACCCAGTAAAACATCTACAGTCTCCATCATTATCCCTCCCCTCCTTTACCTCTATATAATACACCCAGTAAAAAGTTTCCTTCTTTCTTCCTTCTATTCTTTCTACCTCCCTCTCTCCCTCTCCACCCCTCTCCTTCTACTCACCCCTCCCTCCCTCCTGCTCCACCCTTCTCCTTCTACTCACCCCTCCCTCCCTCCCGCTCCACCCTTCTCCTTCTACTCACCCCTCCCTCCCTCCCGCTCCACCCTTCTACTCACCCCTCCCTCCCTCCTGCTCCACCCTTCTCCTTCTACTCACCCCCTCCCTCCCTCCCGCTCCACCCTTCTACTCACCCCTCCCTCTCCCTCCCGCTCCACCCTTCTCCTTCTACTCACCCCTCCCTCCCTCTCCCTCCCGCTCCATCCTTCTCCTTCTACTCACCCCCTCCCTCTCCCTCCCCGCTCCATCCTTCTCCTTCTACTCACCCCTCCCTCTCCCTCCCTCTCCACCCTTCTTCTCACCCCTCCCTCCCTCCCTCCCTCTCCACCCTTCTCCTTCTACTCACCCCTCCCTCCCTCTCCCTCCCGCTCCATCCTTCTCCTTCTACTCACCCCTCCCTCTCCCTCCCTCCCTCTCCACCCTTCTCCTTCTACTCACCCCTCCTTCTCCACCCTTCTCCTTCTACTCACCCCTCCCTCCCTCCCTCCCTCTCCACCCTTCTCCTTCTACTCACCCCTCCTTCTCCACCCTTCTCCTTCTACTCACCCCTCCCCCCTCTCCCTCCCTCTCCACCCTTCTACCCTCTACCCCTCCCTCCCTCTCCACCCTTCTACCCTCTACCCCTCCCCCTCCCTCCCTCTCCACCCTTCTACCCCTCCCTCCCTCCCTCCTCTACCTCTCCATTTGTGGGTCAAGGCTATGAAAGAAGAGGTCTTAGCAGAAGACATAGAGACAGATAGTGGGCGAGGTTATCTCTCTCTCCTCCTCTACCTCTCCATGTGTGTGTCCTGTATGTGGGTGTGTGTGACTGTGTGTGTGTGACTGTGTGTGTGAAGCTCTCTGCGTGTGTGTGTGACTGTGTGTGTGTGTCGTGTGTGTGTGTGTGACTGTGTGTGTGTGACTGTGTGTGTGAAGCTCTCTGTGCCTGCCGAAGCGGTGGTTCCCCGCTGTGTGATCCTAATGGGGCTTGGAGAAAGGAGCATGCTCTGCCAAACCAAGCCTCACCCCTCCAACCCCAGGCCAGCGCCTCCCTCTCCCTCACCCGAGAGGAGAGAGGGGAACGGGCTCATATATCAGCCTGCTGGTCAAGCTTCATTACCTCCAACACATGACTCAATACAATCTCTACCTCTCTCTCTACCTCTCTCTCTACCTCTCTCTCTCTACCTCTCTCTCTACCTCTCACTACCTCTCTCTACCTCTCTCTACCTCTCTCTCGCTCTCTCTCTCTCTCTCTCTACCTCTCACTACCTCTCTACCTCTCTCTCTACATCTCTCTCTACCTCGCTCTCGCTCTCGTTTCTCCTCGCTCTCTCTTTGAGTCTTTCTGAGTCCTCCCCTCCCCAAACCTTAGTGATTGTCTTGTTATAACAGGGTTCCCAGGTGATGCAGATAGCAGGTCCATAAATGAGTTGCTCGATCAGCCAGTACCTGGTCACCCCCCTCCCCCTAGTTAGAGACCCACAGGCCCAGAGACCTAGTGGTGGGTAGATGATCAGGGCCTTTGCAGTGGACCATGGATGGAAGCAGGCAGGGAGGGGAACCAGAATGAAAACTGGCCTCTTTCAGTGGGCATATCAGCCACACACTCCCCCTGAATGACCTTTGCAGTGGACCATGGATGGAAGCAGGCAGGGACCTTTGAACTTAGTGTGTAGTAGCTTGCTCTTTACCTCTCTCTCTCTCAATTCAATTCAAGGGCTTTATTGGCATGGGAAACGTGTTAACATTGCCAAAGCAAGTGAGGTAGATAATATATAAAGTGAATATATAAAGTGAAATAAACAATAAAAATTAACAGTAAACATTACACATACAGAAGTTTCAAAACAATAAAGACATTACAAATGTCATATTATATATATACAGTGTTCTAACAATGTCTCTCTCGCTCTATCTCTCCTCTCCTTCTCTCTCTCTATCTCTCCTCTCTTTCTCTCCTCTCCTTCTCTCTCTCTATCTCTCCTTCAATCTACTAATGTCATATTATGTATATATATACATTGTTGTAACCCAGTAGATATGGGAATTTATCAAAATTGGGTTTGTTTTCAAATTCTTTGTGAATCTGTGTAATCTGAGGGAAATATGTGTCTCTAATATGGTCATACATTGGGCTGGAGGTTAGGAAATGCAGCTCAGTTTCGACCTCATTTTGTAGGCAGTGGGCACATAGCATGTCTTCTCTTGAGAGCCATGTCTGCCTACGGCGGCCTTTCTCAATAGCAAGGCTATGCTCACTGAGTCTGTACATAGTCAAAGCTTTCCTTAAGTTTGGGTCAGTCATAGTGGTCAGGTATTCTGCCACTGTGTACTCTCTGTTTAGGGCCAAATAGCATTCTAGTTTGCTCTGTTCTTTTGTAAATTCTTTCCAATGTGTCAAGTAATTATCTTTTTGTTTTCTCATGATTTGGTTGGGTCTGATTGTGCTGCTGTCCTGGGGCTCTGTGGGGTCTGTTTGTGTATGTGACCAGAGCCCCAGGACCAGCTTGCTTAGGGGACTCTTCTCCTATTTTAACTGCACACTTGTTGTTTGTGTACATGGATTTTATAATGTATGTATGTTTGTATGTATGTATAATGTATGTATGTATGAATATTTTACCCCCAACACCACTTTCCATCAGTTTGTATAGCAGACCCTCATGCCCAATTGAGTCGGAGGCTTTTTTGAAATCAACAAAGCATGAGAAGACTTTGCCTTTGTTTTGGTTTGTTTGGTTGTCAATTAGGGTTTGCAGGGTTAATACATGGTCTGTTGTACGGTAATTTGGTAAAAATCCAATTTGACATTTGCTCAGTACATTGTTTTCATTGAAGAAATGTACGAGTCTGCTGTTAATGATAATGCAGAGGATTTTCCCAAGGTTACTGTTGACGCATATTCCACGGTAGTTATTGGGGTCAAATTTGTCTCCACTTTTGTGGATTGGGGTGATCAGTCCTTGGTTCCAAATATTGGGGAAGATGCCAGAGCTAAGGATGATGTTAAAGAGTTTTAGTATAGCCAATTGTAATTTGTTGTCTGTATATTTGATCATTACATTGAGGATACCATCAACACCACAGGCCTTTCTGGGTTGGAGGGTTTTTATTTTGTCCTGTAACTCATTCAATGTAATTGGAGAATCCAGTGGGTTCTGGGAGTCTTTAATAGTTGATTCTAAGATTTATATTTGATCATGTATATGTTTTTGCTCTTTATTCTTTGTTATAGAGACAAACATATTGGAGAAGTGGTTTACCCATACATCTCCATTTTGGATAGATAATTCTTCGTGTTGTTGTTTGTTTAGTGTTTTCCAATTTTCCCAGAAGTGGTTAGAGTCTATGGATTCTTCAATTACATTGAGCTGATTTCTGACATGCTGTTCCTTCTTTTTCCGTAGTGTATTTCTGTATTGTTTTAGTGATTCACCATAGTGAAGGCGTAGACTCAGGTTTTCCGGGTCTCTATGTTTTTGGTTGGACAGGTTTCTCAATTTCTTTCTTAGATTTTTGCATTCTTCATCAAACCATTTGTCATTGTTGTTCATGTTCTTCAGTTTTCTATTTGAGATTTTTAGATTTGATAGGGAAGCTGAGAGGTCAAATATACTGTTAAGATTTTCTACTGCCAAGTTTACACCTTCACTATTACAGTGGAACGTTTTACCCAGGAAATTGTCTAAAAGGGATTGAATTTGTTGTTGCCTCATTGTTTTTTGGTAGGTTTCCAAACTGCATTCCTTCCATCTATAGCATTTCTTAATGTTACTCATTTCCTTTGGATTTGATGCCTCATGATTGAGTATTGCTCTGTTCAAGTAGACTGTGATTTGGCTGTGGTCTGATAGGGGTGTCAGTGGGCTGACTGTGAACGCTCTGAGAGACTCTGGGTTGAGGTCAGTGATAAAGTAGTCTACAGTACTACTGCCAAGAGATGAGCTATATGTGTATCTACCATAGGAGTCCCCTCGAAGCCTACCATTGACTAGGTACATACCCAGCGTGCGACAGAGCTGCAGGAGTTGGGACCCATTTTTGTTGGTTATGTTGTCATAGTTGTGCCTAGGGGGGCATATGGGGGAGGGAATGCTGTCACCTCCAGGCAGGTGTTTGTCCCCCTGTGTGCTGAGGGTGTCAGGTTCTTGTCCAGTTCTGGCATTTCGGTCACCACAGACTAGTACATGTCCCTGGGCCTGGAAAGGATTGATTTCCCCCTCCAGGATGGAGAAGCTGTCTTCATTAAAGTATGAGGATTCTAGTGGGGGGATATAGGTAGCACACAGGAGGACATGTCTCTGTTAATTAGGATTTACATTTTACATTTAACATTTAAGTCATTTAGCAGACGCTCTTATCCAGAGCGACTTACAAATTGGTGAATTCACCTTCTGACATCCAGTGGAACAGCCACTTTACAATAGTGCATCTAAATCATTAAGGGGGGGTGGTGAGAAGGATTACTTATCCTATCCTAGGTATTCCTTGAAGAGGTGGGGTTTCAGGTGTCTCCGGAAGGTGGTGATTGACTCCGCTGTCCTGGCGTCGTGAGGGAGTTTGTTCCACCATTGGGGGCCAGAGCAGCGAACAGTTTTGACTGGGCTGAGCGGGAACTGTACTTCCTCAATGGTAGGGAGGCGAGCAGGCCAGAGGTGGATGAACGCAGTGTCCTTGTTTGGGTGTAGGGCCTGATCAGAGCCTGGAGGTACTGCGGTGCCGTTCCCCTCACAGCTCCGTAGGCAAGCACCATGGTCTTGTAGCGGATGCGAGCTTCAACTGGAAGCCAGTGGAGAGAGCGGAGGAGCGGGGTGACGTGAGAGAACTTGGGAAGGTTGAACACCAGACGGGCTGCGGCGTTCTGGATGAGTTGTAGGGGTTTAATGGCACAGGCAGGGAGCCCAGCCAACAGCGAGTTGCAGTAATCCAGACGGGAGATGACAAGTGCCTGGATTAGGACCTGCGCCGCTTCCTGTGTGAGGCAGGGTCGTACTCTGCGGATGTTGTAGAGCATGAACCTACAGGAACGGGCCACCGCCATGATGTTGGTTGAGAACGACAGGGTGTTGTCCAGGATCACGCCAAGGTTCTTAGCGCTCTGGGAGGAGGACACAATGGAGTTGTCAACCGTGATGGCGAGATCATGGAACGGGCAGTCCTTCCCCGGGAGGAAGAGCAGCTCCGTCTTGCCGAGGTTCAGCTTGAGGTGGTGATCCGTCATCCACACTGATATGTCTGCCAGACATGCAGAGATGCGATTCGCCACCTGGTCATCAGAAGGGGGAAAGGAGAAGATTAATTGTGTGTCGTCTGCATAGCAATGATAGGAGAGACCATGTGAGGTTATGACAGAGCCAAGTGACTTGGTGTATAGCGAGAATAGGAGAGGGCCTAGAACAGAGCCCTGGGGGACACCAGTGGTGAGAGCGCGTGGCGAGGAGACAGATTCTCGCCACGCCACCTGGTAGGAGCGACCTGTCAGGTAGGACGCAATCCAAGCGTGGGCCGCGCCGGAGATGCCCAACTCGGAGAGGGTGGAGAGGAGGATCTGATGGTTCACAGTATCGAAGGCAGCCGATAGGTCTAGAAGGATGAGAGCAGAGGAGAGAGAGTTAGCTTTAGCAGTGCGGAGCGCCTCCGTGATGCAGAGAAGAGCAGTCTCAGTTGAATGACTAGTCTTGAAACCTGACTGATTTGGATCAAGAAGGTCATTCTGAGAGAGATAGCGGGAGAGCTGGCCAAGGACGGCACGTTCAAGAGTTTTGGAGAGAAAAGAAAGAAGGGATACTGGTCTGTAGTTGTTGACATCGGAGGGATCGAGTGTAGGTTTTTTCAGAAGGGGTGCAACTCTCGCTCTCTTGAAGACGGAAGGGACGTAGCCAGCGGTCAGGGATGAGTTGATGAGCGAGGTGAGGTAAGGGAGAAGGTCCCCGGAAATGGTCTGGAGGAGAGAGGAGGGGATAGGGTCGAGCGGGCAGGTTGTTGGGCGGCCGGCCGTCACAAGAAGCGAGATTTCATCTGGAGAGAGAGGGGAGAAAGAGGTCAGAGCACAGGGTAGGGCAGTGTGAGCAGAACCAGCGGTGTCGTTTGACTTAGCAAACGAGGATCGGATGTCGTCGACCTTCTTTTCAAAATGGTTGACGAAGTCATCTGCAGAGAGGGAGGAGGGGGGGAGGGGGAGGAGGATTCAGGAGGGAGGAGAAGGTGGCAAAGAGCTTCCTAGGGTTAGAGGCAGATGCTTGGAATTTAGAGTGGTAGAAAGTGGCTTTAGCAGCAGAGACAGAGGAGGAAAATGTAGAGAGGAGGGAGTGAAAGGATGCCAGGTCCGCAGGAGGCGAGTTTTCCTCCATTTCCGCTCGGCTGCCCGGAGCTCTGTTCTGTGAGCTCGCAATGAGTCATCGAGCCACGGAGCGGAAGGGGAGGACCGAGCCGGCCTGGAGGATAGGGGACATAGAGAGTCAAAGGATGCAGAAAGGGAAGAGAGGAGGGTTGAGGAGGCAGAGTCAGGAGAAAGGTTGGAGAAGGTATGAGCAGAGGGAAGAGATGATAGGATGGAAGAGGAAAGAGTAGCGGGGGAGAGAGAGCGAAGGTTGGGACGGCGCGATACCATCCGAGTAGGGGCAGTGTGGGAAGTGTTGGATGAGAGCGAGAGGGAAAAGGATACAAGGTAGTGGTCGGAGACTTGGAGGGGAGTTGCAGTGAGGTTAGTGGAAGAACAGCATCTAGTAAAGATGAGGTCGAGCGTATTGCCTGCCTTGTGAGTAGGGGGGAAGGTGAGAGGGTGAGGTCAAAAGAGGAGAGGAGTGGAAAGAAGGAGGCAGAGAGGAATGAGTCAAAGGTAGACGTGGGGAGGTTAAAGTCGCCCAGGACTGTGAGAGGTGAGCCGTCCTCAGGAAAGGAGCTTATCAAGGCATCAAGCTCATTGATGAACTCTCCGAGGGAACCTGGAGGGCGATAAATGATAAGAATGTTAAGCTTGAAAGGGCTGGTAACTGTGACAGCATGGAATTCAAAGGAGGCGATAGATAGATGGGTAAGGGGAGAGAGAGAGAATGACCACTTGGGAGAGATGAGGATCCCGGTGCCACCACCCCGCTGACCAGAAGCTCTCGGGGTGTGCGAGAACACGTGGGCGGACGAAGAGAGAGCAGTAGGAGTAGCAGTGTTATCTGTGGTGATCCATGTTTCCGTCAGTGCCAGGAAGTCGAGGGACTGGAGGGAGGCATAGGCTGAGATGAACTCTGCCTTGTTGGCCGCAGATCGGCAGTTCCAGAGGCTACCGGAGACCAGGAACTCCACGTGGGTCGTGCGCGCTGGGACCACCAGATTAGGGTGGCCGCGGCCACGCGGTGTGGAGCGTTTGTATGGTCTGTGCAGAGAGGAGAGAACAGGGATAGATAGACACATAGTTAACAGGGTACAGAAGAGGCTACGCTAATGCAAAGGAGATTGGAATGACAAGTGGACTACACGTCTCGAATGTTCAGAAAGTTAAGCTTACGTAGCAAGAATCTTATTGACTAAAATGATTGAAATGATACAGTACTGCTGGAGTAGGCTAGCTGGTAGTGGCTGCGATGTTGACACTACACTAATCAAGTCGTTCCGTCGAGTGTAATAGTTTCTACAGTGCTGCTATTCGGGGGCTAGCTGGCTAGCTAGCAAGGTTGATTGCGTTCCGTTACTTTAAAAGAACGACAATAGCTGGCTGGCTAACCTAGAAAATCGCTCTAGGCTACACAATTGTCTTAGATACAAAGACGGCTATGTAGCTAGCTAGCTACGATCAAACAAAACAAACCGTTGTACTGTAATAGTTACTACAGTGCTGCTATTCGGGGGCTAGCTGGCTAGCTACGTTAGAAGAACGACAATAGCTGGCCAGCTAACCTAGATAATCGCTCTAGACTACACAATTGTCTTAGATACAAAGACGGCTATGTAGCTGGCTAGCTACGATCAAACAAATCAAACCGTTGTACTGTAATGAAGTGAAATGAAAATGTGATACTACCTGTGGAGCGACGCGGAATGATGACCGGGTAGTTGGAGTTCAATTCGGTAGAGGTTGGCTAGCTGTTGGCTAGCTAGCTAGCAGCATTTCCTACGTTAAGGACGACAAATAGCTGGCTAGCTAACCTCGGTAAATTAAGATAATCACTCTAAGTCTACACACTCTAAACTGCACAATTATCTTGGATACGAAGACAACTATGTAGCTAGCTGACACTACGCTAATCGAGTCGTTCAGTTGAGTGTAATAGTTTCTACAGTGCTAGTGGACAGTGGATGTTAGCTAGCTGCTTAGCTAGCTGCTGGGCAGATACGTTAGGACGACGAAATACGATAATTATGCAATTGTCGTTGATACAAAGACGGCTATGTAGCTGGCTAAGATTAGACAAATCAAACCGTTGTACTATAACGAAATGTAATGAAAAGTTATACTACCTGCGGACCGAAGTGTAGATGCGACCGCTCGCTCCAACCGGAACCGGATCATTTCCTTTTGAACTTCTAGCCAAATGTAGAATGTTCCTGTTTGATTAATTTAATGGAGTGAGTTAGGTCTGCTCTATACCAAATTAGCATACCCCCTGAGTCCCTTCCCTGTTTCACACCTGGTCGTTTGGTGGATGGAACTACCAGCTCTCTGTAACCTAGAGGGCAACCAGTGGGTCCATCTCCTCTATACCAGGTTTCTTGCAGGATGACAATGTCTGTATTTCCGATTTCTTTGTTGAAGTCCGGGTTCCTGCTCTTTAGGCCAAAGGCAGATGACCTCAGGCCTTGGATATTCCAGGATGATATAGTGAAGGCTTTCTGTTCCATAGTGTCCAATGTTGTTGGTCGTGGTTTGGCCTCAGGCCAGTAAGTGTGAGCAGAGCCTGCTGAGCATCTGGTACATGCCATTGGCTTGGGCGAGTGTAAGAGTGGGGGTTGGGCCTGTTTGCCCGCTCACTGCCTGGGCGTATGTGTGGCTTCCATGTTGAGGCCCTCTTTGCGGGGGTGGGGTGCATGGGGTGGGCAGGAGTGGCATTGGTCTGATCTGAGGGGGCCTAAATGGGGTGTGGGCATGGTTGACGTGGGGGGGGTGTTGATTGGTTGGGGTGGTGGTGTGGATGTGTCTGGGTGTGCTGTGGTCTGGATGTAATTCCTCTTGGCGTGGGTCCTCTATGTGTAGGTCCAGGGGGGGGGGGGGGTCCTGCAGGTCTGGGAGGGTGTCTCGCTGGTCTGGGTGGGGTGTCTATTGATCTGTTGCTCCTGTGTGAAGTGTTAGAGATACGTTTGAGAGCGATGTCCTTTAGAGTTAGGCAAAGGTGGGCACTGCTGCCTTGTAGAGGTGGACCTGGTCATAGAGGCTTTCTCTCTCTCTCTCTCTCTCTCTCTCTCTCTCTCTCTCTCTCTCTCTCTCTCTCTCTCTCTCTCTCTATCTCTCTATCTTTCCTTCAATCTCTCTCTATCTCTTACTCTCTCTCCTTCTATCTCTCTCTCCATGTCACGTAGGTACAGACTGTCATTCTCTATGTCTGTTAGAGACAAACAGCCAGTTTGTATTTGTATACAATAACCAGAGCATTGTTAGATGAATTCTTAGTGTGACGCCGTTATTGGAGATGACTCCCACCTTGCGGTCGGTGCGGTGGCTACGGGAGGGAGGAAGGTCAAAGGTTATCTGAGGGAGGAAGTCGGGCCTACGAGGAGGAGGTGGAGTCTTGGTTTAGACGGGGGAGCGGTATAGTTTTTGAACACTTACTCACATGATATCTTGAATTTACTGCACACAATAGTCTTCATTTATTGCACTTATAAGGTATTAGAATTAGAGGAACTATAAGGA
>NC_088238.1:10896610-10921610 GCF_036934945.1 Oncorhynchus masou masou | reverse complement strand
TGTTCAGGGGCAGAACGACAGATTTTGTACCTTGTCAGCTCGGGGGTTTGAACTTGCAACCTTTCGGTTACTAGTCCAACACTCTAACCACTTGTTAAAGATATCCCCAGCTGTGAGGATCATTAGCCTGAGGAGCTGTCCAACATAAATCCCCTTTAGGTTCAGATTCCATTAATGAGAGGAACATTACACCTTTTAGATGGACATTCCAAGTGTAGAATCATATATAATGACTTAAAAAGAACTGTTGGGTAGTTGGTGGAGGACTGGAGCGTTCCAGGAGAGTTTAAATGGATTTAGTGAGTTGGTGAAGGTTGGGGATGTGGATGTGAAGAGGGGATCAGCTGTGGATCCATGGTCCAGGGAGAGGGAGGGGAGGGGAGGGGGGAGAGAGGGGGGGTGACCCTGGGCCAGGTGGAGAGGTGGAAGGGAAGAGGTAGAGGAGGAGAGGAGAAGGACAAAGAGAGATGGAGGGGGAGAAGAGGAGGAGGAGAAGGAGGAGAGGAGAAGGACAAGGATAGATGGAGGGGGAGAGGAGGAGGAGGAGAGGAGAAGGACAAAGAGAGATGGAGAGGGAGAAGAGGAGGAGGAGGAGAGGAGAAGGACAAAGAGAGATGGAGGGGGAGAAGAGGAGGAGGAGGAGGAGGAGAGGAGAAGGACAAGGAGAGATGGAGGGGGAGGAGGAGGAGGAGAGGAGAAGGACAAAGAGAGATGGAGGGGATGAAGAGGAGGAGAGGAGAAGGACAAGGAGAGATGGAGGGGGAGAAGAGGAGGAGGAGGAGAAGAGGAGAAGGACAAAGAGAGATGGAGGGGATGAAGAGGAGGAGAGGAGAAGGACAAGGAGAGATGGAGGGGGAGAAGAGGAGGAGAGGAGAAGGACAAAGAGAGATGGAGGGGGAGAAGAGGAGGAGGAGGAGGAGGAGAGGAGAAGGACAAAGAGAGATGGAGGGGGAGATGAGGAGGAGGAGGAGGAGGAGGAGAGGAGAAGGACAAGGAGAGATGGAGGGGGAGAAGAGGAGGAGGAGGAGGAGGAGAGGAGAAGGACAAGGAGAGATGGAGGGGAGAAGAGGAGAGGAGAAGGACAAGGAGAGATAGAGGGGGAGAAGAGGAGGAGGAGAGGAGAAGGACAAGGAGAGAAGGAGGGGGAGAAGAGGAGGAAGAGGAGGAGAGGAGAAGGACAAGGAGAGCTGGAGGGGGAGAAGAGGTGGAGAGGTTAAATCACACGGATGTTCCCCCTCTCTAAATCACTCAGTCCCTCTTTCTTTCACTCTCTAGCTCTCTCTTTCTCTTCCTCTGCTCTGCTCTCCTCTGCTCACTCCTTTACAGTGCACTAGCTACCCATTTCCTGTGACCTCTCACCTCTCAGAGAATGAAAAGAGAAGAAAGGATAGAGGCAGGAGGGAAGGAGGAGGACAGAGGGAGGTATCTGTACAGACTCATCAGCCCTGGGAGACTTAAGGCCAGTCAGTCAGGCTGTCTACCATGGAGGTCCTTCTCTCTCCTCTGACCAGAAAGACCATCTGTCCAGAAAGTCACTCTGAAATATTTGATCTTTATGGTTCTGAAGTCCAGGTGTTTCCTCCCACTGTTCTGCTGTTTACAGTATGTTGCTATGTATCTGACCTATGATGTGACGTTACAAAATACATGTTTTAACATTTCTCCTCTCTCTCTCTCTCCTCTCCCCCTCTCTCTTCCCCCTCTCTCTCTACTCCCCTCTCTCTCTTCCCCCTCTCTCTCTACTCCCCTCTCTCTCTCTTCCCCCTCTCTCTCTACTCCCCTCTCTCTCTCTTCCCCCTCTCTCCTCTCCCCTCTCTACTCTCCCCCTCTCTACTCTCCCCCTCTCTCCTCTCCCCCTCTCTCTCCTCTCCCCTCTCTCTCTTCCCCCTCTCTCTCTTCCCCTCTCTCCCTCTCCCCCTCTCTCTCTCTACTCCCCCTCTTTCTCTACTCCCCTCTCTCTCTACTCCCCTCTCTCTCTCTACTCCCCCTCTCTCTCCTCTCCCCTCTCTCTTCCCCCTCTCTCTCTACTCCCCCTCTCTCTCTACTCCCCCTCTCTCTACTCTCCCCTCTCTCTCTTCTCCTCCCCTCTCTACTCTCCCCTCTCTACTCTCCCTCTCTCTCCTCTCCCCCTCCCCCTCTCCCTCCCTCCCCCTCTCTCTCTCTCCCTCTCCCTTCCCCTCTCCCTCCCCCTCTCTCTCCCCTCCCCCTCTCCCTCTCTCTCTCCTCTACCTTCCCTCTCCCCTCCCCCTCTCTCTCCTCTCCCCCTCCCCCTCACCCTCCCCCCCTCTCCCTCTCACTCCTCTCCCTTCCCCTCTCCCTCTCTCTCCTCTCCCTTCCCCTCTCCCTTCCCCTCTCCCTCCCCCCTCTCTCCCCTCCCCCTCTCCCTCCCTCTCCCCCTCCCTCCTCTTTCTCACCCCATCAGTTGGAGTCGGAGCTGGCGGTGTGTGAGAGGGAGAGTGCAGAGCTCCAGGAGCATGCTAACTGTGTCCTGCAGCAGATCGCTGACCACTGCCCCGACATCCTGGAGCAGGTGGTCAACGCCCTGGAAGAGTCCTGCTGACCTGTCAATGTCCCCGCCAACCACACTCTCACAACGCGTCGAGAGAGAGAGATGCCTTTATATTCGCGGTCCTTCATTTCCTGCCTTACCTGTTCTCCCAATATCTCTTTGGGGATTTGTTACTGATTTATTAACAATGATTTGTCAGATTGGTGCAACAATCCTCTAAATCTAAAACTGTTTGTGGTGAGAAGGCCTTCTTGAACCGTTCATGACGTTGAACCCTGTCTTTTTCTTAGACCTGACCACAAAACCTGTCCGTTACTAAGGTGTGGTCAACCATGTTATATTAGTGTTACTCACATACAGTTACTGCTTAGTTATTACACAGTTACAGCTTAGTTACCACACAGTTACTGCTTATTTACTGCTTAGTTACCATACAGTTACTGCTTAGTTACTACACAGTTACTGCTTAGTCACTACACAGTTACTGCTTAGTTACTACACAGTTACTGCTTAGTTACTACACAGTTACTGCTTAGTTACTACACAGTTATTGCTTAGTTACTACACAGTTACTGCTTAGTTACTACACAGTTACTGCTTAGTTACTACACAGTTACTGCTTAGTTACTACACAGTTACTGCTTAGTTACTACACAGTTACTACTTAGTTACTACACAGTTACTGCTTAGTTACTACACAGTTATTGCTTAGTTACTACACAGTTACTGCTTAGTTACCACACAGTTACTGCTTAGTTACCACAACATTACTGCTTAGTTACTACACAGTTACTGCTTAGTTACTACACAGTTACTGCTTAGTTACTACACAGTTACTGCTTAGTTACTACACAGTTACTGCTTAGTTACTACACAGTTACTGCTTAGTTAGTTACTGTCCTAATGGTGACTGTCCTAATGGGATGGGTATATCATTATGGCCAATATGAAGAGAAGCTGGAGACTCTGAATCATGGTCATGTACCCACTACTTATACCATTCTAGAATCCCTCCTACAGCTTTCTGTCCTGTCGTCCTGCATTCCACATGGAACCCTATTCCCTTTATAGAACCCTATTCCCTTTATAGAACCCTATTCCCTTTATAGAACCCTATTCCCTTTATAGACCCCTATTCCCTTTATAGAACCCTATTCCCTTTATAGAACCCTATTCCCTTTATAGAACCCTATTCCCTTTATAGAACCCTATTCCCTTTATAGAACCATATGCCCTTTATAGAACCATATTCCCTTTATAGAACCCTATTCCCTTTATAGAACCCTATTCCCTTTATAGAACCATATGCCCTTTATAGAACCATATTCCCTTTATAGAACCCTATTCCCTTTATAGAACCCTATTCCCTTTATAGAACCCTATGCCCTTTATAGAACCCTATGCCCTTTATAGAACCCTATTCCCTTTATAGAACCCTATGCCCTTTATAGAACCCTATTCCCTTTATAGAACCCTATTCCCTTTATAGAACCCTATGCCCTTTCTAGAACCCTATGCCCTTTATAGAACCCTATGCCCTTTATAGAACCCTATTCCCTTTATAGAACCCTATGCCCTTTATAGAACCCTATGCCCTTTATAGAACCCTATGCCCTTTCTAGAACCCTATGCCCTTTCTAGAACCCTATGCCCTTTATAGAACCCTATTCCCTTCATGGAACACTACATTTCATCACGGCCCATATCAATCAATCAATAAATCAATCAAATGTATTTATGAAGCCCTTTTTCCATCAGCTGATGTCTCAAAGTGCTGTACAGAAACCCAGCCTGAAACTCCAAACAGCAAGCAATGCAGATGTAGAAGCACAGAGGCTAGGAAAAACTCTCTAGAAAGGCCAGAACCTAGGAAGAAACCTAGAGAGGAACCAGGCTCTGAGGGGAGGCCAGTCCTCTTCTGGCTGTGCCGGGTGGAGATTATAACAGTACATAGAACTCATGTGAAAAGTAGTGCACTATATAGGGACTAGGGTGCCCTTTGGGATACAGCCTAGATCTGAGATCTGAGAATATGAATTGAAATGACCTTTGATGCCATTTCCTTGCTGCTACCTTTTGCTTTGGTTGTTGGAGATAGTTTGTTGTTGTTCCTCTATGATGCCGGTTCTCTGATGGTTTTGGGGAACAGGAAACCTCGTGGTGTTTTTGTTTCCGTTGTCACCCGTTGAAAGGTTAGAGTTAGGAGATGAAAAACAGCACTATTATTGAGACACTCAAGCAGCAACAGTATTATTGAGACACTCAAGCAGCAACAGTATTATTGAGACATTCAAGCCACACAAATGCTCACCACTCACCGTAACAACAGGGAAAGTATGTTTCAGCAATGATACCTATTCTGGCAGCGGGCTATTGATGTTGAAATACAGATCCAATTTATCTAGCTTTATCTGGGCTTTTAAAACCTCATAAGGACTCTTTAGTGTCTCATAGACTCTGAAATGTCTCTCTAGACAGGACTCTCTAGACAGGACTCTCTAGACAGGACTCTCTAGACAGGACTCTCTAGACAGGACTCTCTAGACAGGACTCGCTAGACAGGACTCGCTAGACAGGACTCTCTAGACAGGACTCTCTAGACAGGACTCTCTAGAAAAGACTCGCTAGACAGGACTCGCTAGACAGGACTCTCTAGACAGGACTCTCTAGACAGGACTCTCTAGACAGGACTCTCTAGACAGGACTCTCTAGAAAAGACTCGCTAGACAGGACTCTCTAGACAGGACTCTAGACAGGACTCTCTAGAAAAGACTCGCTAGACAGGACTCTCTAGACAGGACTCTAGACAGGACTCTCTAGAAAAGACTCGCTAGACAGGACTCTAGACAGGACTCTCTAGACAGGACTCTCTAGACAGGACTCTCTAGACAGGACTCGCTAGACAGGACTCCCTAGACAGGGACTCTAGACAGGACTCTCTAGACAGGACTCTCTAGACAGGACTCTCTAGACAGGACTCTCTAGACAGGACTCTCTAGACAGGACTCTCTAGACAGGACTCCCTAGACAGGACTCTCTAGACAGGACTCGCTAGACAGGACTCTCTAGACAGGACTCTCTAGACAGGACTCTCTAGACAGGGACTCTAGACAGGACTCTCTAGACAGGGACTCTAGACAGGACTCTCTAGACAGGACTCTCTAGACAGGACTCCCTATGGTGATGTTAGATGGTTAAACAGCAGACCCAGTTGAGAGTGTGTGTAGTTAGCTAAGCTAACCTAACCTAGCAGGTGTGACGCGCTGGTTCTTTCTGTTGTGGGAGGTTCTCTTCTGCACTGTTCAACCAATCCAGTAAATGTGGAGGAGGAGTTAAGGTGGAGTGTCGCCTTGCTGACGTCCGAAAGCAGAAGCCGCGTTTCATTTCCCGTGAAAACCAGGTGGTCGTTAGCTTATGGATCTCCCCTGATTTAGAGCCGCAATGAGAGCCGTATGGAGGTCACAATCCCACAGTTTCCAGGGGAGTATGGCCTGGAGACACAGAGGGGATATTTACACCCAGCATGACTTCCTCTAGGAAGTGACATCATCTCAGTCAGGTCCACAGGCTGGTTCCTCCCTCTTTCCTTCTGATCTGTATTTACTTCTGTCTGTCTTTCAATCAGCATGGACATGAAAGACAGCAGGAAGGTGAGGTCACTCAGACAGTGTGTTGTAGTGATGACTCGGTGGTGAGCAGATCACTGTTTTATGTGGCTCAATTATAACCATCCCCTCTCTCTTCCCCTCTATCTCTCCCATCCCCCCTCTCTCTATCCCTCTCTCCCCTCTCTCTCTATCCCTCTCTCCTCTCTATCCCTCTCTCCCCTCTATCTCTCCCATCCCCTCTCTCTCTATCCCTCTCTCCCCTCTATCTCTCCCATCCCCCCTCTCTCTATCCCTCTCTCCCCTCTATCTCTCCCACCCCCCTCTCTCTATCCCTCTCTCCCCTCTATCACTCCCATCCCCCTCTTGCTATCCCTCTCTCCTCTCTATCTCTCCCATCCCCCCTCTCTCTATCCCTCTCTCCCCTCTATCTCTCCCACCCCCCTCTCTCTATCCCTCTCTCCCCTCTATCACTCCAATCCCCCTCTCGCTATCCCTCTCTCCTCTCTATCTCTCCCATCCCCCCTCTCTCTATCACTCTCTCCCCTCTATCTCTCCCATCCCCCCTCTCTCTATCCCTCTCTTCCATCTATCTCTCCCATTATCTCCCCCATTCTATCCTCTCTCTATCCATCTCTTCCTCTCTTTCTTCCCCATTCTCTCTCACTTTCTCTCTATCCCTCTCCCACATTCTTTCCCCCATTCTCTTCCGATCCTCTCTCTCTCTATCCCTCTCGTTCCTCTATCTCCCTCATCCTCTCCTCTCTCTCCTCTCACTTCCCCTCTCTCTCCCCCATTCTCTCCTATCTTCCCCTCTCTCTTCCTCTCTCTTTCCCCCATTTTCTTCCGATCCTCTCTCTCTCTATCCCTCTCGTTCCTCTATCTCCCTCATCCTCTCCTCTCTCTCCTCTCTCTTCCCCTCTCTCTCCCCCATTCTCTCATCTCTTCCCCTCTCTCTCCCTCACCCTCTCTCTCCCTCACCCTCTCCTCTCTTCTCTCTCTCCCCCATTCTCTCATCTCTTCCCCTCTCTCTTCCCCTCTTTCTCCCCCATCCTTTCTCTCTCTCTTCCTCTCTCTCCTCTCTTCCTCTCTCTCATCTCTTCCTCTCTCTCTCCCTCACCCTCTCCTCTCTCTCTCTCTCCCTCACCCTCTCCTCTCTCTCTCTCTCCCTCACCCTCTCCTCTCTCTCTCTCCCCCCCATCCTCTCCTCTCTGGTCAGTCAGTCATTCTAATCAACACACTCACCGCTCCATCACTTCCAGGTGACTGAGGTTCTGTCTTGCATCCCAAATGGAACCCTCTTCACCATATAGTGTACTTCTTTTAACCAGGGCCCATAAGACTCTGGTCAACAGTAGTGCACTATGTAGGGAATAGGGTGCCATTTGCGATGCAGGCTGGGAGTGTTGAAACACCGATCTAAACCAACAGGTGCAGTCGACCACCGCAAACACTCACACTTCATTGTTCACCTTAAATGGTGTTTTGTGGTTGTAGCTCCTGTATGACACGGTTCATTCACTTCCCTTTGTGTGTCGTATTGATGGTAAATAGCTGGACTCACCCCGGTGATGAACCGCGGCCTTATTGCTACAGGTCTGGGACCAGATAGTTGAGTCTTCCTCTGTTCTCTGGAGATTATACTGTCTGTACATCTACATGATAAGACCTGGCTCATATCAGTCCCACCCTGCTTACTCTTTCTCTCTTTCCATACTCTTCCTCCTCTCTCTCTCTCTCTCTCTCTCTCTCTCCATCTCTCTCTCCCTCTCCACCCCTCTCTCTCTCTCTACCCCTCTCTCCAACCCCTCTCTCTCTCCCTCTCCACCCCTCTCTCTCCACCCCCTCTCTCTCCCTCTCCACCCCCCTCTCTCTCTCCCTCTCCACCCCTCTCTCTCCCTCTCTCTCCACCCCCTCTCTCTCCCTCTCCACCCCTCTCTCTCCCTCCCTCTCCACCTCCCTCCCCCCTTCTCTTCTCTACCTCCTTCTCTCTCTCCCTCCTCTCTCTCCCTCTCTCTCTCTCCCTCCTCTCTCTCCACCCCTCTCTCTCTCTCTCTCTCCTTCTCTTTCTCCACCCCTCTCTCTACCTCTCTCTCTTCACCCCCCTCTCCTTCTCTTCTCTACCTCCTTCTCTCTCTCTCTCTCTCTCTCTCTCTCTCTCTCCCTCCTCTCTCTGGTGGTCAATGGTTCTGACCTGATGGTTATTGTTAGTCATTCTGACCACAGCTCATATAACAGTTAGAGACAGAGATGTGTCCAACACCTACTGAACACACACACACCACACACACACACATACTGCGAGAAAGCACACACACCTCTCACACACACAGACCCACAAACCCACATCAGATAGATAGAGAGCCAGGCAGACAGACATGAGTGTCATTCCTGTGGTTTCACACGGTTTGAGTCAGGGTCTTTCTACAGTCAGACACTACATATTGAACCCTTAACCTTCCACCATGATGTCACTTCCAGTCTAATGACAGTCTAACAGTATCAGAACCACATTGACTACAGTCTAACAGTATCAGAACCACACTGTCATTGACTACAGTCTAACAGTATCAGAACCACATTGACTACAGTCTAACAGTATCAGAACCACACAGACTACAGTCTAACAGTATCAGAACCACATTGACTACAGTCTAACAGTATCAGAACCACATTGACTACAGTCTAACAGTATCAGAACCACATTGACTACAGTCTAACAGTATCAGAACCACACGATCATTGACTACAGTCTAACAGTATCAGAACCACATTGACTACAGTCTAACAGTATCAGAACCACATTGACTACAGTCTAACAGTATCAGAACCACATTGACTACAGTCTAACAGTATCAGAACCACATTGACTACAGTCTGACAGTATCAGAACCACACTGTCATTGATTACAGTCTAACAGTATCAGAACCACATTGACTACAGTCTAACAGTATCAGAACCACACGATCATTGACTACAGTCTAACAGTATCAGAACCACATTGGCTACAGTCTAACAGTATCAGAACCACATTGACTACAGTCTGACAGTATCAGAACCACATTGACTACAGTCTGACAGTATCAGAACCACATTGACTACAGTCTGACAGTATCAGAACCACACTGTCATTGATTACAGTCTAACAGTATCAGAACCACATTGACTACAGTCTAACAGTATCAGAACCACATTGACTACAGTCTGACAGTATCAGAACCACACTGACTACAGTCTAACAGTATCAGAACCACATTGACTACAGTCTAACAGTATCAGAACCACATTGACTACAGTCTAACAGTATCAGAACCACACTGTCATTGACTACAGTCTAACAGTATCAGAACCACATTGACTACAGTCTAACAGTATCAGAACCACATTGACTACAGTCTAACAGTATCAGAACCACACTGTCATTGACTACAGTCTAACAGTATCAGAACCACACTGACTACAGTCTAACAGTATCAGAACCACATTGACTACAGTCTAACAGTATCAGAACCACACTATACTGGTGTGCTGTAGTCTGGAGAACAGGATGTGGAGAACAGGATGTGGAGAACAGGATGTGGAGAACAGGAGGTGGAGAACAGGATGTGAACGAACGAAAACAAAGACAAAGTCATCAAGGTCCAGAGACAGGCCTTCTCTGATTGGCTGTACTGCCTCCTGTCCTGAGAGAAGAGTCCCTGTACTGGTCCAGAGACAGGCCTTCTCTGATTGGTTGTTCTGCCTCCTGTCCTAAGAGCAGAGTCCCTGGACTTGTCCAGAGACAGGCCTTCTCTGATTGGTTGTTCTGCCTCCTGTCCTGAGAGCAGCCAGAGGGATGCCCTATCGCGTGCCACCTCAACCCTCAATAAACTTTATTCAATTCAACCCTGTGACACAAGGGTTGATCTTATCAGTTCCAGGAGAGTGGAGCCACGTACAGCACGCAAGTCCAGGGCATCATTACCCCGTGGCACCACGACTCTGCCAGTCTTATGAGCACGGCGGCCATCTTGATGACTGGCATACCTGCTTTACAACCTGTTTTATATCTGTCATTACCGATTATTGACTTCCACATTCTGGGGAATGTTCTGTTGCGCTCGTTTAATCCCTGTCTGTCTGCCTGCCTCTCTGTCGTTCAGTTCAATTCAAGGGGCTTTATTGGCAGGGAAACATATATTTACATTGTCAAAGCGAGTCAAATGGATAAAGAAAAGTGAAATAAACAATAAAAAGTGAACAGTAAATATTACTCTCACATTTCAAATGTCATATTATGGCTATATACAGTCTCTCTCTCTCTCTCCCTCAGCCCCCCCCCCTCTCTCTCCTGGCTCTATAGTATCACAACAGTCTGGAGGTGGTCGTATGTGTGTGTGTGCGTGCGTGCGAGTGCGTGTGTGTGAGAAATCCGGGGTGAGCTAGTTATCAGTCTTGTCTCCAGACCACACAGACGAAACACAGACCCCATGTCCATATCTCCTCTATACCTCTATCCCTCCTCTCCTCTATCCCTCCTCTCTTCCCCCTCTATCCCTCCCTCCCCCCTTCTATCCCTCCCTCTTCTCCCTCCTCTCCCTCTTCTCCCTCCCCCTTTACCCCCTCCCTGTTCTCACTCCTCCCTCCCTCCCTCCCTCACAGACCCTCATATCCACATCCAAAACACCCCTCCTCTTTCTCCTGCCCGTCCTTTCCTTCCTCTCGCCTCATCCCCTCCCCCTCTCTCCTCATCCCCTCCCCTCTCTCCTCATCCCCTCCCCCTCTCTCCTCATCCACTCCCCCTCTCTTCTCATTCCCCCTCTTTCTCCTGCCCGTCCTTTCCTTCCTCTCGCCTCACCCCCTCCCCCTCTCTCCTCATCCCTTCCCCCTCTCTCCTCATCCCCGCCCCCTCTCTCCTCATCCCCCTCCCCCTCTCTCCTCATCCCCTCCTCTTTCTCCTGCCCGTCCTTTCCTTCCTCTCACCTCATCCCCTCCCCCTCTCTCCTCATCCCCTCCCCCTCTCTCCTCATCCCCTCCCCCTCTCTTCTCCTCCCTCCATCTCTCTTCTCCTCCCTCCATCTCTCTCCTATAGATTTATGAGCTCTAACCCTGTAGGAGTGGCAGTAACACAGAGCCTGGGGGGCCCGGGGCCTCTCTCTGTAACAGCAGCTAGAGGATACTGCTGAGACCTCACACACACACACACACACACACACACACACACACACACACCCTTCTACATACAGACACACCACACAGTAACACAGGGCTGGACCAGGGGCCTCTGTAGCAGCACTATACCCCCTGAGACCTGCCTAAGAAAACAGAATGAAGACAGGCAAGAAAAGCTGTGATAACTAGGAACAGGTCCGGCCCAGTGACTCACAGACAGACCTCACAGTGGCTTGTGGGCGTAGTGGGAGTGTGTGTGGAGGGGGAACGTGTGTGTGTGTGTATCATTCCATAGGGCAGAAGCAGGCCTAGGATCCCTCTGATTGCTGGTTATCTTCAGATGGAAGCTTTAATCACACAGGAGGACATCAGTGTGTGGAAACTCCCTTAAAGTTAGGACTCTTGCCATTGCTAAGGGGAGCTCCCAATCTCTCTCACACACACACACACACACACACACACACACACACACACACACACACACACACACACACACACACACACACACACACACATGCTTAGTGTTTGTCTCTAAACATGAGTGTTATGGAAAGGACTCCCTGCATTGCAGAAGTGTCTCGGGAAGTGTTAGAGGGTGATTCCTTCACCCCACTCTAAAACACACATCTGACAATCACATATTGTAAAGAAAACATGGTGATGTGATTTTGTAATTATTTCTGGGACTATTAGTCTCTGGAGACTCCTGGTGTTTGTTCTAGCCAAGTTGGCTGTGAGTCTGACACCCCCCCTGTGTTGTGGAACACATGAACCAAAATGAGAACCGTGTCTGTCTGTGTGTGTGTCCCAAATGGCATCCTATTCCCTACATAGAGCCCTATAGGCCCCGGTCTAAAGTAGTGCACTATGTAGGGAATAGGGTGCCATTTGGTACACTGACGGTGTGTGAGGTAGAGTTGTTCTCTTCTGCTTTCTCCATCTACCCTCCGTTATAAACCTCCCTGAAGAATGACTGACTGGATGGATGGACAGAGACAGAGAGAGAGAGAGAGAGAGACAGAGAGAGAGAGAGAGAGAGAGAGACACGGAGAGAGAGAGAGAGAGAGAGAGAGACAGAGAGACACAGAGAGAGAGACAGAGAGAGACAGAGAGAGACAAGAGACAAACTTCTGTGAGTGTAATATTTATTGTTCACTTTTTATTGTTTATTTCACTTTTGTTGATCAATTTCACTTGCTTTGGCAACGTAAATACATGTTTCCATGCCAATAAAGCCCTTGAATTGAATTGAATTGAGAGAGGGAGAGTATTTTATTTGCAGCCACTAGTTTCAGGTCAGCTGTTGGTGAGTGAGTTGTCATAGAAACAGCTGTATATTACCTGGGGAAATTCTAAAAGCCATATAGTTGTCCTGTACTGTGTGTCTGTCCTGTACTATGGGTCTGTCCTGTACTATGGGTCTGTCCTGTACTATGGGGCTGTCCTGTACTATGGGGCTGTCCTGTACTATGGGGCTGTCCTGTACTATGTGTCTGTCCTGTACTATGGGGCTGTCCTGTACTATGGGGCTGTCCTGTACTATGGGGCTGTCCTGTACTATGGGGCTGTCCTGTACTATGGGGCTGTCCTGTACTATGGGGCTGTCCTGTACTATGGGGCTGTCCTGTACTATGGGGCTGTCCTGTACTATGGGTCTGTCCTGTACTATGGGTCTGTCCTGTACTATGGGTCTGTCCTGTACTATGTGGCTGTCCTGTACTATGTGTCTGTCCTGTACTATGTGTCTGTCCTGTACTATGTGGCTGTCCTGTACTATGGGGCTGTCCTGTACTATGTGTCTGTCCTGTACTATGGGGCTGTCCTGTACTATGTGTCTGTCCTGTACTATGTGTCTGTCCTGTACTATGGGGCTGTCCTGTACTATGTGGCTGTCCTGTACTGTGGGTCTGTCCTGTACTATGGGTCTGTCCTGTACTATGTGGCTGTCCTGTACTATGTGGCTGTCCTGTACTATGTGTCTGTCCTGTACTATGTGGCTGTCCTGTACTATGTGTCTGTCCTGTACTATGGGTCTGTCCTGTACTATGTGGCTGTCCTGTACTATGGGGCTGTCCTGTACTATGGGGCTGTCCTGTACTATGGGTCTGTCCTGTACTATGTGGCTGTCCTGTACTATGTGGCTGTCCTGTACTATGTGTCTGTCCTGTACTATGGGTCTGTCCTGTACTATGGGGCTGTCCTGTACTATGTGTCTGTCCTGTACTGTGTGTCTGTCCTGTACTATGTGTCTGTCCTGTACTATGGGGCTGTCCTGTACTATGTGTCTGTCCTGTACTGTGTGTCTGTCCTGTACTATGTGGCTGTCCTGTACTATGGGTCTGTCCTGTACTATGGGGCTGTCCTGTACTGTGGGGCTGTCCTGTACTATGGGTCTGTCCTGTACTATGGGGCTGTCCTGTACTATGTGGCTGTCCTGTACTATGTGGCTGTCCTGTACTATGTGTCTGTCCTGTACTGTGGGTCTGTCCTGTACTGTGTGTCTGTCCTGTACTATGGGGCTGTCCTGTACTATGGGTCTGTCCTGTACTATGGGTCTGTCCTGTACTATGGGGCTATCCTGTACTATGTGGCTGTCCTGTACTATGTGGCTGTCCTGTACTGTGGGTCTGTCCTGTACTATGGGTCTGTCCTGTACTATGGGGCTGTCCTGTACTATGGGTCTGTCCTGTACTATGTGGCTGTCCTGTACTATGTGTCTGTCCTGTACTATGGGTCTGTCCTGTACTATGGGTCTGTCCTGTACTATGGGTCTGTCCTGTACTATGGGGCTGTCCTGTACTATGTGTCTGTCCTGTACTATGGGGCTGTCCTGTACTATGGGTCTGTCCTGTACTATGGGTCTGTCCTGTACTATGGGGCTGTCCTGTACTATGGGGCTGTCCTGTACTATGTGGCTGTCCTGTACTATGGGGCTGTCCTGTACTATGTGTCTGTCCTGTACTATGGGGCTGTCCTGTACTGTGTGGCTGTCCTGTACTGTGGGTCTGATTCAAAACTGCTGTCCTGTCCTAGTCCCCATCTCTTTACCCTTCCTAGGGTCCCTATGTAGGGTGGTTTCATCATGTGTGTTATCCTAACTAGGGTCCCTATGTAGGGTGGTTTCATCATGTGTGTTATCCTAACTAGGGTCCCTATGTAGGGTGGTTTCATCATGTGTGTACCCTTCCTAGGGTCCCTATGTAGGGTGGTTTCATCATGTGTGTTATCCTAACTAGGGTCCCTATGTAGGGTGGTTTCATCATGTGTGTACCCTTCCTAGGCTCCCTATGAAGGTGTGATGTATCATTTGTTTTGTCAGTCTAAACTGTCTCAGATTGCCGGCCAACACTTTTATTTCTGTGTGTCTTTCTCTCCTTTTCATTCTGTTGAAAGATGTCCATAAAGATCATCGTTACGCCGACCGTCTCCTACAGACATGTTCGAAAGTATATGCAAACACATCAATAAATATATATTTATATGTAGAAGAGTAGCTAGATATAGATGACTGTAACAATTTGCACAGTGTCTGAAGAGAAGTCAGGAATGATCAGTCTAAACAAAATGGCTACCAAACTCCAACTCCCACAATCCCCTGTGTCTATGTAAAATGAACTACAAGTGACTTTGTAGTTCAGAACTAGTTAAAACACTAACGTGTGTCTGCAAAACCTTTCTGTAGTGTAAAGAAATTGAAGGTGTTAACACTTAAGATTAATTTTTCAAAATAAATATTTGAATGTGTGTTTGATAAAATGTGTTTCATAAATCCTGTCTCTCAAATTCAGATTTGTACTGATTTATTGAGTTGTTTTTGTTTTGATTGTTGTTGATATTTTACAGCCTGTGGGATGTATGTGTGTTTCTGCCATGTTGACTCCTAAAGTGTGTTCTATCTGCAACAAAACAAGGACTGTGTCCCTAATGCCTATTTAGTTCACCATAGAACATAGGGCCCTGGTCGTAAGTAGTGCACTACATGGGGCATAGGGGGCCATTCAGGACGTATCCACGGTGTGTGTATTCAGGGATGACATCCCCTCTCACTGAGACTGTGTTTCTGTTGGGTTTAATGATGACAAATCCTTTTCTCAGACAGGAGGTACAGTAGATAGTTGGTGGGTTGCTGGTGAGTTACGTGATGTCACCATCATCAGTCACCTCTGTCCCAGTCTAAGAGTATGGTTCAGTACAACTTGTTACAGTCTAGGGATATGGTTCAGTACAACTTGTTACAGTCTAGGGATATGGTTCAGTAATGACTTGTTACAGTCTAGGGATATGGTTCAGTACAACTTGTTACAGTCTAGGGATATGGTTCAGTACAACTTGTTACAGTCTAGGGATATGGTTCAGTAATGACTTGTTACAGTCTAGGGATATGGTTCAGTAATGACTTGTTACAGTCTGGGGATATGGTTCAGTACAACTTGTTACAGTCTAGGGATATGGTTCAGTAATGACTTGTTACAGTCTAGGGATATGGTTCAGTACAACTTGTTACAGTCTAGGGATATGGTTCAGTAATGACTTGTTACAGTCTAGGGATATGGTTCAGTACAACTTGTTACAGTCTAGGGATATGGTTCAGTAATGACTTGTTACAGTCTAGGGATATGGTTCAGTAATGACTTGTTACAGTCTAGGGATATGGTTCAGTAATGACTTGTTACAGTCTGGATTATGGTTCAGTACAACTTGTTACAGTCTAGGGATATGGTTCAGTACAACTTGTTACAGTCTAAGAGTATGGTTCAGTACAACTTGTTACAGTCTAGGGATATGGTTCAGTACAACTTGTTACAGTCTGGGATATGGTTCAGTACAACTTGTTACAGTCTAGGGATATGGTTCAGTACAACTTGTTACAGTCTAGGGATATGGTTCAGTATGACTTGTTACAGTCTAGGGATATGGTTCAGTACAACTTGTTACAGTCTAGGGATATGGTTCAGTACAACTTGTTACAGTCTAGGGATATGGTTCAGTACAACTTGTTACAGTCTGGGATATGGTTCAGTACAACTTGTTACAGTCTAGGGATATGGTTCAGTAATGACTTGTTACAGTCTAGGGATATGGTTCAGTACAACTTGTTACAGTCTAGGGATATGGTTCAGTACAACTTGTTACAGTCTAGGGATATGGTTCAGTACAACTTGTTACAGTCTAGGGATATGGTTCAGTACAACTTGTTACAGTCTAGGGATATGGTTCAGTACAACTTGTTACAGTCTAGGGATATGGTTCAGTACAACTTGTCCCAGTCTAGGGATATGGTTCAGTACAACTTGTTACAGTCTAGGGATATGGTTCAGTACAACTTGTTACAGTCTAGGGATATGGTTCAGTACAACTTGTTACAGTCTAGGAATATGGTTCAGTACAACTTGTTACAGTCTAGGGATATGGTTCAGTACAACTTGTTACAGTCTGGATTATGGTTCAGTACAACAGTCTGGAATATGGTTCAGTAATGACTTGTTACAGTCTAGGGATATGGTTCAGTAATGACTTGTTACAGTCTAGGGATATGGTTCAGTACAACTTGTTACAGTCTAGGGATATGGTTCAGTAATGACTTGTTACAGTCTAGGGATATGGTTCAGTACAACTTGTTACAGTCTAGGGATATGGTTCAGTAATGACTTGTTACAGTCTAGGAATATGGTTCAGTACAACTTGTTACAGTCTAGGGATATGGTTCAGTACAACTTGTTACAGTCTAGGAATATGGTTCAGTACAACTTGTTACAGTCTAGGGATATGGTTCAGTACAACTTGTTACAGTCTAGGGATATGGTTCAGTACAACTTGTTACAGTCTAGGGATATGGTTCAGTACAACTTGTTACAGTCTGGGGATATGGTTCAGTACAACTTGTTACAGTCTAGGGATATGGTTCAGTACAACTTGTTACAGTCTAGGGATATGGTTCAGTACAACTTGTTACAGTCTGGGGATATGGTTCAGTATGACTTGTTACAGTCTAGGGATATGGTTCAGTACAACTTGTTACAGTCTAGGGATATGGTTCAGTACAACTTGTTACAGTCTAGGGATATGGTTCAGTACAACTTGTTACAGTCTAAGAGTATGGTTCAGTACAACTTGTTACAGTCTAGGGATATGGTTCAGTACAACTTGTTACAGTCTAGGAATATGGTTCAGTACAACTTGTTACAGTCTAGGGATATGGTTCAGTACAACTTGTTACAGTCTAGGGATATGGTTCAGTACAACTTGTTACAGTCTAGGAATATGGTTCAGTACAACTTGTTACAGTCTAGGGATATGGTTCAGTACAACTTGTTACAGTCTAGGGATATGGTTCAGTAATGACTTGTTACAGTCTAGGAATATGGTTCAGTACAACTTATTACAGTCTAGGGATATGGTTCAGTACAACTTGTTACAGTCTGGATTATGGTTCAGTAATGACTTGTTACAGTCTAGGAATATGGTTTAGTAGGACTCGTCAAATCAAATCAAATCAAATCAAATTGTATTTGTCACATACACATGGTTAGCAGATGTTAATGCGAGTGTAGCGAAATGCTTGTGCTTCTAGTTCCGACAATGCAGTAATAACCAACAAGTAATCTTTTAATAACCTGCCCAGGGACTGCGGTTGAAAATTAGCCGGCTGGCTAAAACCGGCACTTTTACTGAAACGTTGATTAATGTGCACTGTCCCTGTAAAAATAAAAATAAACTCAACTCAACCAACAATTCCTAAACTACTGTCTTATACACAGTGTAAGGGGATAAAGAATATGTACATAAGGATATATGAATGAGTGATGATACAGAGCAGCATAGGCAAGATACAGTAGATGGTATCGAGTACAGTATATACATATGAGATGAGTATGTAAACAAAGTGGCATAGTTAAAGTGGCTAGTGATACATGTATTACATAAGGATGCAGTCGATGATATAGAGTACAGTATATACGTATGCATATGAGATGAATAATGTAGGGTAAGTAACATTATATAAGGTAGCATTGTTTAAAGTGGCTAGTGATATATTTACATCATTTCCCATCAATTCCCATTATTAAAGTGGCTGGAGTTGAGTCAGTGTCAGTGTGTTGGCAGCAGCCACTCAATGTTAGTGGTGGCTGTTTAACAGTCTGATGGCCTTGAGATAGAAGCTGTTTTTCAGTCTCTTGGTCCCTGCTTTGATGCACCTGTACTGACCTCGCCTTCTGGATGATAGCAGGGTGAACAGGCAGTGGCTCAGGTGGTTGATGTCCTTGATGATCTTTATGGCCTTCCTGTAACATCGGGTGGTGTAGGTGTCCTGGAGGGCAGGTAGTTTGCCCCCGGTGATGCGTTGTGCAGACCTCACTACCCTCTGGAGAGCCTTACGGTTGAGGGCGGAGCAGTTGCTGTACCAGGCGGTGATACAGCCCGCCAGGATGCTCTCGATTGTGCATCTGTAGAAGTTTGTGAGTGCTTTTGGTGACAAGCCAAATTTCTTCAGCCTCCTGAGGTTGAAGAGGCGCTGCTGCGCCTTCTTCACGATGCTGTCTGTGTGAGTGGACCAATTCAGTTTGTCTGTGATGTGTATGCCGAGGAACTTAAAACTTGCTACTCTCTCCACTACTGTTCCATCGATGTGGATAGGGGGGTGTTCCCTCTGCTGTTTCCTGAAGTCCACAATCATCTCCTTAGTTTTGTTGACGTTGAGTGTGAGGTTATTTTCCTGACACCACACTCCGAGGGCCCTTACCTCCTCCCTGTAGGCCGTCTCGTCGTTGTTGGTAATCAAGCCTACCACTGTTGTGTCGTCCGCAAACTTGATGATTGAGTTGGAGGCGTGCGTGGCCACGCAGTCGTGGGTGAACAGGGAGTACAGGAGAGGGCTCAGAACGCACCCTTGTGGGGCCCCAGTGTTGAGGATCAGCGGGGAGGAGATGTTGTTACCTACCCTCACCACCTGGGGGCGGCCCGTCAGGAAGTCCAGTACCCAGTTGCACAGGGCGGGGTCGAGACCCAGGGACCCACAGTCTAGGAATAGATATCTGTGTGATTCAGTAATGACTTGTCACAGTACACTGCCAATAGATATATGTGTGAAATGTGCCATAATCCCGACCGTTGTGTTATTACCAAACTCCCCAATAAGACCCAAACCAGCAGTCATTCCCCCTCTGTGTTTACATCCCAAACCAGCAGTCATTCCCCCGTTGTGTTACATCCCAAACCAGCAGTCATTCCCCCTCTGTGTTTACATCCCAAACCAGCAGTCATTCCCCCGCTGTGTTTACATCCCAAACCAGCAGTCATTCCCCCTCTGTGTTTACATCCCAAACAAGCAGTCATTCCCCCTCTGTGTTTACATCCCAAACCAGCAGTCATTCCCCCGTTGTGTTTACATCCCAAACCAGCAGTCATTCCCCCGCTGTGTTTACATCCCAAACCAGCAGTCATTCCCCCATTGTGTTTACATCCCAAACCAGCAGTCATTCCCCCGCTGTGTTTACATCCCAAACCAGCAGTCATTCCCCCGCTGTGTTTACATCCCAAACCAGCAGTCATTCCCCCGTTGTGTTTACATCCCAAACCAGCAGTCATTCCCCCGCTGTGTTTACATCCCAAACCAGCAGTCATTCCCCCGCTGTGTTTACATCCCAAACCAGTAGTCATTCCCCCGCTGTGTTTACATCCCAAACCAGTAGTCATTCCCCCGCTGTGTTTACATCCCAAACCAGCAGTCATTCCCCCGCTGTGTTTACATCCCAAACCAGCAGTCGTTCCCCCTCTGTGTTTACATCCCAAACCAGCAGTCATTCCCCCGTTGTGTTTACATCCCAAACCAGCAGTCATTCCCCCTCTGTGTTTACATCCCAAACCAGCAGTCATTCCCCCGCTGTGTTTACATCCCAAACCAGTAGTCATTCCCCCGCTGTGTTTACATCCCAAACCAGCAGTCATTCCCGCGTTGTGTTACATCCCGAACCAGCAGTTATTCCCCCGCTGTGTTTACATCCCAAACCAGCAGTCATTCCCCCGCTGTGTTTACATCCCAAACCAGCAGTCATTCCCCCTCTGTGTTTACATCCCAAACCAGCAGTCATTCCCCCGTTGTGTTTATATCCCAAACCAGCAATCATTCCCCCGCTGTGTTTACATCCCAAACCAGCAGTCATTCCCCCGCTGTGTTTACATCCCAAACCAGCAGTCATTCCCCCGCTGTGTTTACATCCCAAACCAGCAGTCATTCCCCCGTTATGTTTACATCCCAAACCAGCAGTCATTCCCCTTCTGTGTTTACATCCCAAACCAGCAGTCATTCCCCCGTTGTGTTACATCCCAGGCACCAGTATTATAACCAAACTCCAAGTAAGATGTCAAACCCTCTCAACCGTTCTCTCCAAGCTGAGGAAAGGAAAGTAATTTTCCTTTTAAACATCGCAAATAATGAAAATAATAAGATAATAAGATAAAAATTTGTAGTTCCTATTCCGGTTATTTATTTATATTTATTTTAAATATATAAACGGAAATTCATAGGAATGTATATATTCTACCTGTAAACACGATCTCAGCAGGGACCCTCTGCTTTATCTTCCAGAGAATAATACCATTCAGAATAATACGAACTGCCGAACAAAACCACTTTCTTCCCCTGTTGTTGGTGTTTCCAGGTCTGAGGAGAACCTCTGTACTGGTTAATGTGGTGTTGTTTTACACACACACACACACACACACATACACACACACACACATACACACACACACACACACATACACACATACACACATACACACACACACACACACACACACACACACACACACACACACACACACACACACACACACACACACACATACACAAATATACACACACAAATACACACACACACACAAATACACACACACACACATACTGGTTAATGTGGTGTTGTTTTACACACATGCACACACACACACACACACACATACACACACACACATACACAAATATACACACACACAAATACACACACACACATACACATATATACACACACAAATATATATATACACACACACACAAATACACACACACACACACACATACACAAATATACACACACACACACACACACACAGAAATACACACACACACATACACAAATATACACACACAAATATACACACACACATACAAATACACAAATACACACACACAAATACATACACAAATATACACACACACAAATACACACACACACAAATATACACACACACAAATACACACACACACAAATATACACACACAAATATACACACACACACAAATACACACACACACACACACATACACAAATATACACACACAAATACACACACATACACAAATATACACACACACACTGCTCTTGGAGTCAGATCCTCTCCAGTCTCTCCCATACAGGACTCCTCCTCTAGGAGTCAGATCCTCTCCAGTCTCTCCCATACAGGACTCCTCCTCTAGGAGTCAGACCCTCTCCAGTCTCTCCCATACAGGACTCCTCCTCTAGGAGTCAGACCCTCTCCAGTCTCTCCCATACAGGACTCCTCTAGGAGTCAGACCCTCTCCAGTCTCTCCCATACAGGACTCCTCCTCTAGGAGTCAGATCCTCTCCAGTCTCTCCCATACAGGACTCCTCCTCTAGGAGTCAGACCCTCTCCAGTCTCTCCCATACAGGACTCCTCCTCTAGGAGTCAGACCCTCTCCAGTCTCTCCCATACAGGACTCCTCCTCTAGGAGTCAGACCCTCTCCAGTCTCTCCCATACAGGACTCCTCCTCTAGGAGTCAGACCCTCTAGTCTCTCCCATACAGGACTCCTCTAGGAGTCAGACCCTCTCCAGTTTCTCCCATACAGGACTCCTCCTCTAGGAGTCAGATCCTCTCCAGTCTCTCCCATACAGGACTCCTCCTCTAGGAGTCAGACCCTCTCCAGTCTCTCCCATACAGGACTCCTCCTCTTGGAGTCAGACCCTCTCCAGTCTCTCCCATACAGGACTCCTCCTCAAGGAGTCAGATCCTCTCCAGTCTCTCCCATACAGGACTCCTCCTCTAGGAGTCAGACCCTCTCCAGTCTCTCCCATACAGGACTCCTCCTCTAGGAGTCAGACCCTCTCCAGTCTCTCCCATACAGGACTCCTCCTCAAGGAGTCAGACCCTCTCCAGTCTCTCCCATACAGGACTCCTCCTCTAGGAGTCAGACCCTCTCCAGTCTGTCCCATATAGGACTCCTCCTCTAGGAGTCAGACCCTCTCCAGTCTCTCCCATACAGGACTCCTCCTCTAGGAGTCAGACCCTCTCCAGTCTGTCCCATATAGGACTCCTCCTCTAGGAGTCAGACCCTCTCCAGTCTGTCCCATATAGGACTCCTCCTCTAGGAGTCAGACCCTCTCCAGTCTCTCCCATACAGGACTCCTCCTCTAGGAGTCAGACCCTCTCCAGTCTCTCCCATACAGGACTCCTCCTCTAGGAGTCAGACCCCTCTCCAGTCTCTCCCATACAGGACTCCTCCTCTAGGAGTCAGACCCTCTCCAGTCTCTCCCATACAGGACTCCTCCTCTAGGAGTCAGACCCTCTCCAGTCTCTCCCATACAGGACTCCTCCTCTAGGAGTCAGACCCTCTCCAGTCTCTCCCATACAGCACTCCTCCTCTAGGAGTCAGACCCTCTCCAGTCTCTCCCATACAGGACTCCTCCTCTAGGAGTCAGACCCTCTCCAGTCTCTCCCATACAGGACTCCTCCTCTAGGAGTCAGACCCTCTCCAGTCTCTCCCATACAGGACTCCTCCTCTAGGAGTCAGACCCTCTCCAGTCTCTCCCATACAGGACTCCTCCTCTAGGAGTCAGACCCTCTCCAGTCTCTCCCATACAGGACTCCTCCTCTAGGAGTCAGACCCCTCTCCAGTCTCTCCCATACAGGACTCCTCCTCTAGGAGTCAGACCTCTCCAGTCTCTCCCATACAGGACTCCTCCTCTAGGAGTCAGATCCTCTCCAGTCTGTCCCATACAGGACTCCTCTAGGAGTCAGATCCTCTTCCCAGGACTCCTCCTCCAGTCTGTCCCATACAGGACTCCTCCTCTAGGAGTCAGACCTCTCCAGTCTGTCCCATATAGGACCTCTTCTTTAACTGTCTGTTATCTGTTCATTTTACTTTGTAAAGGGTGTAACACACACACACACACACACACACGTGAACTCACAGACACACACACACACACACACATACACATGAACACACACACACACACACACATGAACTCACACACACACGCATAGAGACAGAGAGATAGTGATCGTCTTGTGTGTGTTGTCATATCCAGTGCAAAGGTCCATTGCTGTTTAGAAAAGCCAGCTCTATATATCGTGCAGAGTCACAGTCCTCCAGCAGTGTGGTGTCTTCTTGTCTGTCGCAGCCAGTGGCTTCGTTACACCAGTGGTTTACTAGTAATGACTGTGATATGTGGCTCAGAGGGGTCCTGCCCATAGGGGGCACGTGCCCCCTCAGATTTGTGCTGTTTTTTTTTTGTATACTTTAAAAATTAAAAATAAACAAACGTTTTTAAGCCCACATATTATCATAATTATTCATAAAATAATCTGTCAGTGGTATTCTGTGGAGGGGGCACACTGACTGGACCAGGCTAAGAGTACCCCCCCTATTCTCCTTAGTAAGTGGTTTCTTCCAAGATACACCACAGAGCGATGATATCCTCGGCAGGACGCTAGATACTGTAGTGCGTGTAGACAGTATCGTCAGTGGAGGAAGAGAGAGAGTTGAGTGTTGTTTTTACTGGCGGTAAAGGGCAGGACGCTAGATACTGTAGTGCGTGTAGACAGTATCGTCAGTGGAGGAAGAGAGAGTTGAGTGTTGTTTTTACTGGCGGTAAAGGGCAGGACGCTAGATACTGTAGTGCGTGTAGACAGTATCGTCAGTGGAGGAAGAGAGAGTTGAGTGTTGTTTTTACTAGCGGTAAAGGGCAGGACGCTAGATACTGTAGTGCGTGTAGACAGTATCGTCAGTGGAGGAAGAGAGAGTTGAGTGTTGTTTTTACTAGCGGTAAAAGGGCAGGGACGCTAGATACTGTAGTGCGTGTAGACAGTATCGTCAGTGGAGGAAGAGAGAGTTGAGTGTTGTTTTTACTAGCGTAAAGGGCAGGGGGACGCTAGATACTGTAGTGCGGTAGACAGTATCGTCAGTGGAGGAAGAGAGAGTTGAGTGTTGTTTTTACTAGCGGTAAAGGGCAGGACGCTAGATACTGTAGTGCGTGTAGACAGTATCGTCAGTGGAGGAAGAGAGAGTTGAGTGTTGTTTTTACTAGCGGTAAAGGGCAGGACGCTAGATACTGTAGTGCGTGTAGACAGTAGCGTCAGTGGAGGAAGAGAGAGAGAGTTGAGTGTTGTTTTTACTAGCGGTAAAGGGCAGGACGCTAGATACTGTAGTGCGTGTAGACAGTATCGTCAGTGGAGGAAGAGAGAGAGTTGAGTGTTGTTTTTACTAGCGGTAAAGGGCAGGACGCTAGATACTGTAGTGCGTGTAGACAGTATTGTCAGTGGAGGAAGAGAGAGTTGAGTGTTGTTTTTACTAGCGGTAAAGGGCAGGACGCTAGATACTGTAGTGCGTGTAGACAGTATCGTCAGTGGAGGAAGAGAGAGTTGAGTGTTGTTTTTACTAGCGGTAAAGGGCAGGACGCTAGATACTGTAGTGCGTGTAGACAGTATCGTCAGT
>NC_088238.1:10885223-10896110 GCF_036934945.1 Oncorhynchus masou masou | reverse complement strand
AGGAAGGAGGCCAGAGAAAGAGGTGAAAGGAGAGAGAGAGATACGAGACAGAAAGAGAAAGAAATAACAAAGGAAGAAAGGAAGGGAGGAGAGGCAGAGAGAGAGGGGAAAGAGAGAGAGAGACACGAAGCAGAAAGAGAGACATGAAAGAGAGAGCGACACGAAGCAGAAAGAGAGACACGAAAGAGAGAGACACGAAGCAGAAAGAGAGACACGAAAGAGAGAGAGACACGAAGCAGAAAGAGAGACACGAAAGAGAGAGAGACACGAAACAGGAAGAGAGACACGAAGCAGAAAGAGAGACACGAAGCAGAAAGAGAGACACGAAGCAGAAAGAGAGACACGAAAGAGAAAGAGAGACACGAAACAGAAAGACAGAGAGAAAAAGAAACAGAAAGAGAGACACGAAACAGAAAGAGAGACACGAAGCAGAAAGAGAGAGAGACACGAAGCAGAAAGAGAGAGACACGAAGCAGAAAGAGAGACACGAAACAGAGAGAGAGACACGAAACAGAAAGAGAGACACGAAGCAGCAAGAGAGACACGAAGCACAAGAGAGACACGAAGCAGCAAGAGAGACACGAAGCAGCAAGAGAGACACGAAGCAGAAAGAGAGACACGAAAGAGAGAGAGACACGAAGCAGAAAGAGAGACACGAAAGAGAGAGAGACACGAAACAGGAAGAGAGACACGAAGCAGAAAGAGAGACACGAAGCAGAAAGAGAGACACGAAGCAGAAAGAGAGACACGAAAGAGAGAGAGAGAGAGACACGAAACAGAAAGAGAGACACGAAGCAGAAAGACAGAGAGAGAAAGAAAGAGAGAGAGACACGAAACAGAAAGAGAGACACGAAACAGAAAGAGAGACACAAAGCAGAAAGACAGAGAGAGAAACGAAAGAGAGAGAGACACGAAACAGAAAGAGAGACACGAAGCAGAAAGAGAGACACGAAGCAGAAAGAGAGACACGAAGCAGAAAGAGAGACACGAAACAGAAAGAGAGACACGAAGCAGCAAGAGAGACACGAAGCACAAGAGAGACACGAAGCAGCAAGAGAGACACGAAGCAGCAAGAGAGACACGAAGCAGCAAGAGAGACACGAAGCAGCAAGAGAGACACGAAGCAGAAAGAGTGACACGAAGCAGAAAGAGAGACACGAAGCAGAAAGAGAGAGACATGAAGCAGAAAGAGAGAGAGACACGAAGCAGAAAGAGAGAGAGAGACACGAAACAGAAAGAGAGAGAGACACGAAGCAGAAAGAGAGACACGAAGCAGAAAGAGAGACACAAAGCAGAAAGAGAGAGAGAGACACGAAGCAGAAAGAGAGAGAGAGACAAAGCAGAAATAGAGACACGAAGCATAAAGAGAGAGAGACACGAAGCATAAAGAGAGAGAGAGACACGAAGCAGAAAGAGAGAGAGAGACACGAACGCAGAAAGAAGAGCTCAGAGAGAGACAGGCTGGTTGAAAGAGAGAGAAGTAACAAAGGAAGGAGAAGGAGGCCAGAAGAGAGAATGAGGGAGGAGAAGGCCAGAGAAAGAGGTGAAGAGAGAGGAGAGACCAGAGAGAGAGAGAGAGAGATATACGAGACAGAACGAGAGGTTAGAGAATTAACAAAGGAAGGAAGAAGGCCAGAAGGAAGAGGTGAAGAGAGAGGAGAGAGAGAGAGAGACGATACGAGAGAGATACCTAGACAGAAAGAGAGAGAGAAGTAACAAAGAAGGAAGAAGGAGGTCAGAAGGAAGAGGTGAAGAGCGAGTTGAGAGACAGGAAGACAGAACATAAATCTGTGTGTGTGGCGTTTCATAACGCAGGGCTCTCTGAGCTCAGTATAGAGGCTGGTTGGGGCTCAGAGCAGTACATTAACACAGTGAGTTATGATGCTGCGCTGAATCGCTTTCCCAGGCTGAACGCCACACTCTGACCAGCCAGCAGAGGGAAGCACCACTGATGAGAGCCTTGATGCACCAACTTGGTTTTCACCTCTGGTTTCACAGCAACTCCATCTCTATGGTTACTGTCGCTCTTCCTCCCTGAGGGGTTTGGGGAGTGTAAGCTGACCCTAGAGCTGTACCTAACAGTACCAACTTGATACTCCATTGGTCTTGCAGTTGGCTGTATATCAGCCCCAATATGAGTCTATGTACTGTGCAGTTGGCTGTATATCAGCCTCAATATGAGTCTATGTACTGTGCAGTTGGCTGTATGTCAGCCCCAATATGAGTCTATGTACTGTGCAGTTGGCTGTATGTCAGCCCCAATATGAGTCTATGTACTGTGCAGTTGGCTGTATGTCAGCCCCAATATGAGTCTATGTACTGTGTAGTTGACTGTATGTCAGCCCCAATATGAGTCTATGTACTGTGCAGTTGGCTGTATGTCAGCCCCAATATGAGTCTATGTACTGTGCATTCAGAAAGTATTCAGACCCCTTCCCTTTTCCACATTTTGTTACGTTACAGCCTTGTTCTAAGATAGTTTAAATAAAAAATGTTCCTCATCAATCTACACACGTTACCCCATAACGACAAATCAACAACTGTTTTTTTTTTGTTTTGTTTTTTGTGCAAATGTATATATATATTTTTTTTAAATTATGTCATCATGGGGTATTGTGATGTCATCATGGGGTATTGTGATGTCATTATGTGGTATTGTGATGTCATTATGTGGTATTGTGATGTCATTATGGGGTATTGGGTGTAGATTGATGAGGAAAAAATAAACAATGTAATTCATTTTAGAATGAGGCTGTAATGTAACAAAATGTGGAAGAAGTCTGACTACTTTCTGAATGCACCGTTTGTCCATGTATTCAGCCTGAGAGGATGTCTGATCTAGAGGGCTGATACGACTACACCATGACCACAGTCAGAGGGAGCAGCAGTGTTTCCAGTGTTACTCTTGTACATACAGACTGTAAAGTGATCCAGTCCCCAGAGCGGTGCTAGGTGTTGAGGCTGAAAGGACCTCTTAGGACTGGCTTTATGGGAAAATATACGAGCCACTGGAGATCAGAGAGGTAGGGGGGAGAGAGAGAGAGAGGGATGGGGAGAGAGAGGGATGGGGAGAGAGAGAGGGGGGGTGGGGAGAGAGAGGGATGAGAGGAGGGGGGAGGGGGATGGGGAGAGATAGGGGGTGGGGAGAGAGAGGGATGAGAGGGAGGGAGAGGGGGATGGGGAGAGAGGAGAGAGAGATGGAGAGAGTGAGAGAGAAAGAGGAGAGAGGGGTAGGGGTAGTGGGTTATAGGATAGCCTGACCACTCCGGGCGTTGAAGCCGCTAGCCACAGGTCTCTCTCTCCCTCTCTTCCCTCTCCAGGCCGGTCTCGGGTAAACCGCAGCATTCTCCAGCCCGTGAGAAACACCCAGAACCAAGCTCCTCCATCCTCCTCCAACCGTCCTCCTCTGTCCAATACATAAACCTGCCATAGCACAGTGATTTACTCCCTGTATACAACTCTCCTACGCTCCTCTGGTTACTAACAATGTGACATGATGGAATGAGAAGGAGGATGGAAACGGAGGGAGGGAGGGAGGGATGGAGGGAGGGAGGGAGGGCACTATAAGGAGAACATAGGACTTCATTTTTCATCCTTAAAGTAGTTTTATTGTTACAGTATGTTATATACTTTTAAACACACACACACTAACGTTTACACACACACAGAGTGGGACACTGTAGGTCAATATCTGTCAATACTGAGAGTACTAGTAGTGGTCTCCTCTGATTCCTGGTTTCTCTCTCTCCCTGTGTGTCTTCAACTCTCCCCTACACAACCTCATTATCTACATTCACTGTCCTGTCTCCTTCCCTCCTCTCCCCCTCCTTTTTCCGACTCTCTCTTTCTCTCTCCCTCTCTCTGTCCCTCTCTCTCTCTCTCTCTCTCCCTCCCTCTCTCTCTCTCTCTCCCCCTCCTTTCTCTCTCTCTCTCTCTCTCTCTCCTCTCTCTCTGTCCCTCTCTCTCTCTCTCCCCTCCTTTCTCCGACTCTCCTCCCTCCCTCTCTCTCTCTCCCCCCTCCTTTCTCCTCTCTCTCTCTCTCTCTCTCTCTCTCTCTCTTCCTCACTCTCACCTTCTTTGTCTCCTCTCACCACTTCACTCCTTCTCTCTCTGTGTTGCCGTGGGATACTGTCCTCTCTCTGCCTGTCATCTCTCACCTCTCGCTCTCCATCCATCTTGTCCACTGTCCATCTGTCTGTCTGCATCACTTCCTCCTGTTGTCCTCTTTCCTTATTTTCCATATGTTTGTGTTTCTTCCTCTGTTTTCTTCCTCGTATCGGTGTTTTCTCTTCACACTCATCCTTCTCTCTGTCCCTCTTTGTCCCCCTATCTATCTATCCCTCTCTCTGTCCCCCTCTCTGTCTCTCTCTCTGTCCCTCTCTGTCCCTCTCTGTCCCTTTCTCTGTCCCTCTCTGTCTCTCTCTCTGTCTTTCTCTGTCTCTCTCTGTCCCTCCCTGTCCCTCTCTGTCCCTCTCTGTCCCTCTTTCCATCCCTCCCTGTCTGTGTGTGTGTATCATCATCTTTGTGGCAGATGGAGGAGCTGCTTGCGGCCATGGGGAAGGTGAAACTGGAGCTGGAGTCCATGCAGGCCAAGCTGTCCTCTACCCAGCAGTCCTTGGCTGAGAAGGAGGCCCACCTGACCACACTGAGGGCAGAACGCAGGAAACACCTGGAGGAGGTGCTGGAGATGAAGTAAGAGAGATAATATATAGACCTGATCACGCTGAGGGTAGACAGACACACCCTTTTATTCATGAGGTCCCGCCGTGGACTGCTTTATTTTAGATAAGAATATTGAAGTTATTGTGTTGATTCCATCTTTAACTTCTTGGCGCACCCATCCCGTTATCGGGATCATTTTCGTCAACATCCGCTGAATTGCAGAGCGCCAAATTCAAATTAAATTACGAAAAATATTAAATTTTCATGAAATCACAAGTGCAATATACCAAAACACAGCTTAGCTTGTTGTTTATCCACCTGGCGTGTCAGATTTCAGAAAAACCTTACAGCGAAAGCAAACCAAGCGTTTATGTGAGGACATCTCTCTCAGCAGACAAAACATTACAAACAGCTAGCAGCAAAGTAGATTGGTCACGAAAGTCAGAAAAACAATCAAATTAATCGCTTACCTTTGATGATCTTTGGACGTTTGCACTTACGAGACTCCCAGTTACACAATAAATGTTCCTTTTGTTCGATAAAGATTATTTTTATATCCAAAAACCTCCATTTGGTTGGCGCGTTTTGTTTAGTAATCCACAGGCTCGTACAGGTCACGACGGGCAGACAAAAATTCCAAGTAGTATCCGTAAACTTCGTAGAAACATGTCAAACGTTTTTTATAATCAATCCTCAGGTTGTTTTTAGAATAAATAATCGATAATATTTCAACCGGGCGGTAGCTTTTTCAATAGGAGAGAGAGAGAGAGAAAAGGTCTGCTCCAAGCTGCTTGTACATGCAAAACTCTGGGGGGACACAGCTATCCACTGACGCGATGTGATCATTCTCGCTCATTTTTCAGAATAAAAGCCTGAAACTATGTCTAAAGACTGTTCACACCATGTGGAAGCCATAGGGAAAGGAATCTGGTTGATATACATTTACATGGAGTGAAGGCAGGCAATGGAACAGAGAGGTTTCAGAAAAACTATTTTGACAGTTTTGGAAACTTTAGAGTGTTTTCTATCCTAATCTGCCAATTATATGCATATTCTAGCTTCTGGGCCTGAGAAATAGGCAGTTTCATTTGGGTACGTTTTTCATCCAAACATCAAAATACTGCCCCCTAGTCTCAAGAGGTTTTAAGCCTCAGTGGCTTTGGGAAAATAGTTGACATATTGTCATTTAGTTTTATAGACAATAAGCAACTCTTAGTTAATAATCATTGTGATGCTTCGGGAAGGACTGAGTGACCTGAATCGCCAGTGTGTCTGGTTGTGTCCCCTTCTCATCAAGCCCTGTTCTGTTCAGCCTTGTGTCTCAGACCAGATCTCCTCGGTTGTGTTCTGTTGTTTACACAGCCGACTAGCTGTTTTTAGGGTTCTGTTGTCTTGTTTACATCATCTAGCTGAGCCACATGGCCATGACATCATACACGGTCCACCCCACCCCACCTCTCTCTTTTCCTCTCCTTTTCTCTGCTCTCTTTCACCCCCCATCCTTCCCACTCACTCTTCCATTTCTCTACTCGATATCTCCCTCTCTCTGCCTCTCTCTCTGCCTCTCTCTCTGCCTCTCTCTCTGCCTCTCTCTCTGCCTCTATCTCTCTCCCAGTCTCTCTCCCCGTCTCTCACACTAGTAGGTTGTAAATGGTGTGGAGTGTATGTAGTGGGTAAATGGTGTGTTGTGTATGTAGTGGGTAAATGGTGTGTTGTGTATGTAGTGGGTAAATGGTGTGTAGTGTATGTAGTGGGTAAATGGTGTGTAGTGTATGTAGTGGGTAAATGGTGTGTAGTGTATGTAGTGGGTAAATGGTGTGTAGTGTATGTAGTGGGTAAATGGTGTGTAGTGTATGTAGTGGGTAAATGGTGTGTAGTGTATGTAGGGCCTAGTAGAACCACAGGGTCAGGGCTAGTAGAACCACAGGGACAAACCTAGTAGAACCACAGGGACAGACCTAGTAGAACCACAGGGAAAGACCTAGTAGAACCACAAGGCCTAGTAGAACCACAGGGACAGGCGTAGTATAACCACAGGGCCTAGTATAACCACAGGGACAGACCTAGTAGAACCACAAGGCCTAGTAGAACCACAGGGACAGGCGTAGTATAACCACAGGGCCTAGTATAACCACAGGGACAGACCTAGTAGAACCACAAGGCCTAGTAGAACCACAGGGACAGGCGTAGTAGAACCACAGGGACAGGCCTAGTATAACCACAGGGCCTAGTATAACCACAGGGCCTAGTATAACCACAGGGACAGACCTAGTAGAACCACAAGGCCTAGTAGAACCACAGGGACAGGCGTAGTAGAACCACAGGGACAGGCCTAGTATAACCACAGGGCCTAGTATAACCACAGGGCCTAGTAGAACCACAGGGAAAGACCTAGTAGAACCACAAGGCCTAGTAGAACCACAGGGACAGGCGTAGTAGAACCACAGGGACAGGCCTAGTATAACCACAGGGCCTAGTATAACCACAGGGCCTAGTATAACCACAGGGAAAGACCTAGTAGAACCACAAGGCCTAGTAGAACCACAGGGACAGACCTATTAGAACCACAGGGACAGACCTAGTAGAACTGCAGAGCCTAGTAGAACCACAGGCCTAGTAGAATCACAGGGCCTAGTAGAACCACAGGGCCTAGTATAACCACATGGCAAAGTAGAACCACAGGCCTAGTAGAACCACAGGGACAGACCTCGTAGAACTGCAGAGCCTAGTAGAACCATATGCCTAGTAGAACCACAGGGCCTAGTATAACCACATGGCCAAGTAGAACCACAGGCCTAGTAGAACCACAGGGCCTAGTAGAACCACAGGGACAGACCTCATAGAACCACAGGCCTAGTATAACTACAGGCCTAGTAGAAACACAGGCCTAGTAGAACCACAGGCCTAGTATAACCACAGACCTTGTAGGACCACAGGGCCTAGTAGAACCACAGGGCCTAGTAGAACCACAGGCCTAGTAGGACCACAGGCCTTTCTGATCTGCTAGTAATGATATTAAGTGAAAACTCTATATATAAGGCCTATAAAACACACGCACACACACACACACACACACACACACACACACACACACACACACACACACACACACACACACACACACACACACACACACACACACACACACACACACACACACACACACACACACACACACACACACACACACACACACACACACACATACATATACTGTACACACACACACACACATACATACACACATACATACATACATACACACACACACACATACATACATACATACACACATACATACACACATACACATACACATACACACACACACACACACACACACACACACACACACACACACACACACATACATACATACATACATACATACATACATATGTACACACACACACATACATACATACATACATACATACATACATACATACATACATACATACATACATACATACATACATACATATGTACACACACACACACATACACACACACACACACACACACACACACACACACACACACACACACACACACACACACACACATACATACATACATACATACATACATACATACATACATACAGTGCCTTGCGAAAGTATTCGGCCCCCTTGAACTTTGCGACCTTTTGCCACATTTCAGGCATAAATAAAATGTCAAACATAAAGATATAAAACTGTATTTTTTTGTGAAGAATCAACAACAAGTGGGACACAATCATGAAGTGGAACGACATTTATTGGATATTTCAAACTTTTTTAACAAATCAAAAACTGAAAAATTGGGTGCAAAATTATTCAGCCCCTTTACTTTCAGTGCAGCAAACTCTCTCCAGAAGTTCAGTGAGGATCTCTGAATGATCCAATGTTGACCTAAATGACTAATGATGATAAATACAATCCACCTGTGTGTAATCAAGTCTCCGTATAAATGCACCTGCACTGTGATAGTCTCAGAGGTCCGTTAAAAGCTCAGAGAGCATCATGAAGAACAAGGAACACACCAGGCAAGTCCGAGATACTGTTGTGAAGAAGTTTAAAGCCGGATTTGGATACAAAAAGATGTCCCAAGCTTTAAACATCCCAAGGAGCACTGTGCAAGCGATAATATTGAAATGGAAGGAGTATCAGACCACTGCAAATCTACCAAGACCTGGCCGTCCCTCTAAACTTTCAGCTCATACAAGGAGAAGACTGATCAGAGATGCAGCCAAGAGGCCCATGATCACTCTGGATGAACTGCAGAGATCTACAGCTGAGGTGGGAGACTCTGTCCATAGGACAACAATCAGTCGTATATTGCACAAATCTGGCCTTTATGGAAGAGTGGCAAGAAGAAAGCCATTTCTTAAAGATATCCATAAAGAAGATGGTTAAAATTGATGGGAAGATGGATGGAGCCAAATACAGGACCATTCTGGAAGAAAACCTGATGGAGTCTTCAAAAGACCTGAGACTGGGACAGAGATTTGTCTTCCAACAAGACAATGATCCAAAACATAAAGCAAAATCTACAATGGAATGGTTCAAAAATAAACATATCCAGGTGTTAGAATGGCCAAGTCAAAGTCCAGACCTGAATCCAATCGAGAATCTGTGGAAATAACTGAAAACTGCTGTTCACAAATGCTCTCCATCCAACCTCACTGAGCTCGAGCTGTTTTGCAAGGAGGAATGGGAAAAAAATTCAGTCTCTCGATGTGCAAAACTGATAGAGACATACCCCAAGTGACTTACAGCTGTAATCGCAGCAAAAGGTGGCGCTACAAAGTATTAACTTAAGGGGGGCTGAACAATTTTGCACGCCCAATTTTTCAGTTATTGATTTGTTAAAAAAGTTTGAAATATCCAATAAATGTCGTTCCACTTCATGATTGTGTCCCACTTGTTGTTGATTCTTCACAAAAAAATACAGTTTTATACCTTTATGTTTGAAGCCTGAAATGTGGCAAATGGTCGCAAAGTTCAAGGGGGCCGAATACTTTTGCAAGGCACTGTACATCTACTATCTACCCCCAGCAGGGTCTCCTGGGGCACCTTTACAGTCTAACAACCCTGGGGCTTCTCATCGGACTGGAGCACTCTCTCTGTTCACACACACACACACACACACACACACACACACACACACACACACACACACACACACACACACACACACACACACACACACACACACACACACACACACATTCCCCAACACACGCACTTTGATGTTAGTGTCGGCAGAGAAAATGAGTCCTGGCTGGGCTGCCGGTCCGGGGAGAGATCCAGAGACATCAGTCTGGCTTGTAGAGGAGGTGGAGGAAGGAGTCTTTATCTGTCTGGCTCTAATGTGTCTGAATGAATGCAGCGTGTGGGCTGCTATGAAACGCACATCCTTCCTCCTCTAATACAGAGGAAGACAAATAGAGCCGGCCTCCCGGGGATCGCCTAGGAAACTGTGTCCAAACGAAACTCTGCCATGGTAAAAACCTTGAGTTCTGAATGCATGGCTCGATCAGGACAGGAAGAGCTGTGTCTCTGTCTCGTTCTCTCTCTGCCGCTTGCCTTAACGCTAAACCACACAACTCACATATCACACTGTTCTGAGGGAAATACAACACTGAATGCTGTTCAGATGGGGCCTGGGGTGGCGGGAGGGGGAGAGAGGGGTAAGAGGAGGGGGAGAGAGGGGTAAGAGGAGGGGGAGAGAGGGGTAAGGGAGGGGGGAGAGGGGTAAGGGAGGGGGAGAGAGGGGGTAAGAGGAGGGGGAGAGAGGGGTAAGAGGAGGGGGAGAGAGGGGTAAGAGGAGGGGGAGAGAGGGGTAAGAGGAGGAGGGAGAGAGGGGGGTAAGAGGAGGGGGAGAGAGGGGTAAGAGGAGGGGGAGAGAGGTAAGAGGAGGGGGAGAGAAGGGTAAGAGGAGGGGGAGAGAGGGGTAAGAGGAGGGGAGAGAGGGGGTAAGAGGAGGGGGAGAGAGGGGGTAAGAGGAGGGGGAGAGAGGGGTAAGAGGAGGGGGAGAGAGGGGTAAGAGGAGGGGAGAGAGGGTAAGAGGAGGGGGAGAGAGGGGGGTAAGAGGAGGGGGTAAGAGAGAGGGGGTAAGAGGAGGGGGAGAGAGGGTAAGAGGAGGGGAGAGAGGGGTAAGAGGAGGAGGAGAGAAGGGTAAGAGGAGGGAGAGGGGGTAGAGGAGGGGAGAGGGGTAAGAGGAGGGGGGAGAGAGGGGTAA